>NW_008795334.1:3109228-3124607 GCF_000699145.1 Aptenodytes forsteri | reverse complement strand
CGGCCCGGGGCCCCGCTCCGTGCCGGCGGCGTGGGTAGGGCGGGCTGCCGCCCTCCCATCTGTCGCGGCAGCATCGCTGCGTCGGTCGTAACGGAGCCCCTGGTGAAGTCGCAGCACTTGCTCTGGGGACAGTATTTCTGCGGAGCGGCGGGACGGGACGGGGCGGCCGGGCGGGAGCGGAGCGGGGACGGCGGGGCGCCGGTGCCGCGCTTCTCAGGTCGCAGGGTCCTGGGAGAGCTGGCTTCTCGTCAGAATAACCAGAAGACCTGCTTGAATGTAATCTGAGATTGACCTGATGTGCCACGGTCTGCTTTTAGTTCTTTTTCTCACTCTTCCCTGCACCTTCCTTACCCATCAATGCAAAATCGCTCGGTGTAACTCCTCCCAGAACCTGCTCCTTCTTAGAGCAACACAGCGACTCTTCCCGTAGGGGTAAAACTAACCTTTCCTACAGCAGCGCACTTGGAGTTTAAGCTTAAAATCCCCACACATTGGCGCAGTATTTTTATGGCCCTTTAGATTCTCATGCTAAAGTAACACGGGAATGATCTCTTCAAACCGCATTCACGAGAGGTATGAAACAAATGTAGTTATTTATAGTGCAGTTTGAAAAGATTGAGACCTTTGTATGCTGTGCTGTATTTGGGAGAGAGGCTAATATGGCAGATCTGCTGTAGGAACCTTTTGCAGTGCAGATGGTGGGATTTGTGCCTGCTGTTAAGCCCAGAGATTGAATGGAACATCGTGGGTCAAAATTAATAAAGAGATACATATCCTGAATAGCAAATACTTCTGAACTGATGAATATGATTATACTTTTAACACTCGTAAGTGCTGAAATAGAAATTCGTCACAACTTGTTTTATAGAAATGCTGAAAGTCATTGGTAATATGCAAAAGTAGAAATGCTTGCAGGTGGGAAAAATGACAGGCTGGAAGGAATGTGAAACATTGAATGATACGTGGATGATGACACTTTTTTCACTTTATAATTTGGTTAACTGAAAAGTTGGATGCAAGTATTTTGGCTGTAGATATGCAACTGCATAAAAAGGAATGGCATTCAGAATGTAATTTACCCAGCAAGCTTTCTTTTACAAAGATGTTTTTAGTGCATTGCAGTGGTAGAACAGCCCAGTATTTTGTTCTGATCCATATGAGGTTTACTTGGAAGACCTCAATCATCAGCATATTAATTTCTGTGGACTGTATTAAGGAAGTAGCAACAGGTGTTAAGGGCAGGAACAGTGAGCTATTTTCTTCATTTGATAGTTGATTATAACTTGTATGTTTATAATCAAGAACATAATAGCATTTTGCTGGATTTCTTTTTTTATTAATAGTCTATTTAATTTTTTAACCTATTTGAGGAGTGATACAAATGCTGGCTGTATCAGTGAATATTTTAGGTGTGATTATTACCGCAAAACCAAATTATTTGCTCAGAGTACATGGTGGAACATTATTCAGGGCCATGTCTGAAGCTGCTGACAGCATTGAAAAGAGTGTTTTAAAAGGAAGCGTTTAATGCATGTATATGAAAAAAGAATGGAAATTAAAAATAATTTCTGAGGCAAATTGACTCCTGGACTTGCACATGCTGTTGCCCACAGCAAGCCATAGCTCCAGAAGGAAACAGCAGATAATAAGTAGCTATGAAATAAAAAGAACATCCTTGCAACAGAAGGGTGCATCGTGATTCCAAGTGCCAGTTTGAGTTAAATTAGAACTACTTAAAAACTGAGAGCAACCTGTGGTATGGTATCAAAACAATCTTATTTAACTATAGGAAACAGGCCAAAAATGTTGTTTGAAGCCTCAAGAAAAAAGATAAAGCTTGCAACTAGCTGCCCCATAGAATGATCTAATGGATACTGCGTTGTGATACCAGAGAAGAGAGTCATTTCATGCATATTGATGGAAACATAAAAGTACCTCTTCTCAGCAGTGACCATATCATGACATACCTAATACACATTCTTATTTGCGTTTTTCTGTATATCCTGCTAGGTGGATAGAGAAATCTGTCAGCATGAGTGAAGACAATGTAAATCTCAGTCAGGGATCAGACAGAGAGGGAGAGGAGTGGTATTTAGTTCTGGCTTGCGTTCCAGAGCTCTGGCTGCAGGCCAGGGCTCCTAATAATCCTTAAGTAGTATGATATTTCTGCTAAAATAATCAGTGGTGAAGTGCAGTCAGTACCAGTGCCTCTGGTTCAATTTGTCAGCAGGGTTCAGCACTAATGCCGTGCAGAGAAGACCTGAAAAAAATTGTGCTCTTTAAGACCAGCTGTTTTTCACAAGACCTTGCTGTGTCGTTGGAGGTTTTGTTTAGCTTCTTGGAGGGGAGAAAGAAAACCGACTTACAGAAAAAAACTGCTGTCATGTCAGTTGCCTGGTTTGGAGTAACTGCACAGTTGTCTCGCAGATGAACTGCAAAGGTTGAGGAAGCTGGGGTCTTTCTGTTCAACAATTCACAGGTCAAACTCCTCATTTAATCACTGATGTGTGGAAGCTCTGACTGCTTCCTTGCTTGACACATCTTCTAAACTCGTCAGTTCTGCTGTGGGTCCCAGCACTCCCAGCTGCTACCAAACCAGGAGAAAAGCTGGAGGAGAGTGAAGGATTGCTTAGGTCAATAGTTACCTATGTTCTGAACAAGATTCTAAAACTTTTGGCCACATGTCTGTATTGAATTTAGTCCAGTCCAGAAGAAACAGCAGAAGAAGGATAACTCTTCACCACTGTTGTAGTTTCCTTTTTTTTTTTTATTTGTGTGTGTTCTTTTGATTTAGAACAATCTCTCTCCCTTCTTTGCCTTTTTTTCTGTATTAGTCTGAGTCCATCCCAAATCTGCCTGGTTTTCCCCCAGCTGCCAAAACCTGATTTCCAGTGCCCCACCCTTCCAGGTTAATAACACAGTCTGTTCTCTGAACCCCACACGATTCTCCTTCCTAACCTCAAAGCTGACCTGGCCCCATCTAACTGAATGGCACCCAGAGCCTGTACCTTGTCCTCATGATAAAGTCTTTGCTCTCTTGAGAGAAGGTGGGTTTTGAGGAATACTGTCCTGCATGATGCACAGCTGCTTAGACATGTACCTTCATGCAGGGAGAACCTGGGGTCCAGAATGGCAGAAGTACTAATTTTTGTAGCTGTCCCCTTCGTGCTGTCCTGCTATCACCCTGACTTCTCTCTGAAGGTGTCCTTTTTAGTTTCTGGTCACATAAAGAGATGCAAATACAACTTAATTTGGGAGAACAAGAGCCTGATATGTGTATTTTTTTTAAAACAGTATCAGATTCTGCTAGAACAGGACTATCAGCGTAGTGTTGTATGCTTTCTAAGCCTGCTCCCCGCTTGTGAGAAGTGGCTGGGTTGATCACAGTGAAAGAGAAGTTGAGGACAAAGAGCACACATATGTTCCCATGTGTATCTTTCACATTAGTGAGTCAAGTCTGGTGTCTCCTATTATAGAAGGTGGGATTAGATTTATTAGTGTGGTTTGTGTAAATATCATATGTGCTACAGTTTGCCTGGCTGTTTTTATGCTGATGGAGCAAATACAGCTAAATCAAAGTAGATTAAACAGTGGCAACATTAAGATACAGTTTGGAGAATATTAACATTTCTCAGACAGCAGCAAAGCTGTTAGCTGAGGAGTGCTACTCAAGCTCTTCTCAGCTCTGAGTGCAAGGGCAATGGAGATCCTTCAGAAGATGCCGATGGAGGGGAGAAAGAGGAGCTGCCTCAGTTATATCCGTGAACACTGGGAGAACAACTGGAGACATTCAGCCTGTGTGCGAAGCAAAGCCTGGCAGTCTTTTCCCAGCCCAGAGTAACGGAGCTGAATGGCACTTAGAGCTGTCAAGGGAAGATCAAAGTTTAGGTGGAAGGAAACAAGTGGGCGACTTTATTTTTATACCTTTTCTATTCTCTCTTGGATTAAAGGTGAAATAAGCATTAGCTTTGAAGAAGCTGTTTGTGAGTTAGTCAGACACTTGGGAGGAAGAGGAAGCTTGTTTGAGCCTGCTGTACTAATACGGATGGTAAACGGGTACGGCACCTGCAGAGCCAAGTTTTAGAGGGGATGAACTGGGTGGTGGCAACCAGAGATGGGTAAAGGTGCCAAAATTCCAAGTGGTGTATTTAGGGCAGACATGGACGCGCACTCTTTGGCCATAATGTGTGCTTAATTTATGGCTGGGAATAGGCCTGTTGAGATGAACAGAACTATTTTTAGGTCTAAATTAAGCATGTACATAAATACTTCATGGTCTTGAAGTAAAACCTAGTCCTTGGTGTAAACTTAAAGGACGTTAACGCCGTCAGCATGAAATTGGTCTAACTTCTGGTGGGATTTGCAAGTAAATTAAAATAAGGATGACAGGAGGAGGAAACAAAGAGTGGCAGGAAAAAGGAGATCAAACGTGCAGAATGGTAACATACAGAATGGTACAGGTTAGATAAGGAGACCTGATGCTGCTAAATTTGTGCTCTGAGAAACTGCACTTTCAGCTTCTCTTAACATTAGGAAAAAACCTAGCATTCTGACTTCAGTTAACTGTTTTGATTTAGTATTAACTGTTTTTCTTTAGAAATAACAAATGCAGACATTGGAGTATTTATGCTGTTGACTTTGCAAGGTGTTTATTTTGTTAAAAAGAGATGAATGCCAAGAAGCTTTGCATTTATATTAAATACATTCCAGCAGTACAGTGTTTGTTGAAGTATGACAGAGTATCAACCTGTTTTTTTAAAATACTGTTCAGTCCTTAGAGTTAGCATGCAAAATAATGTATTGCATTGTGATATTTATTCCTATTTGAGGCTGCAGTGCCTTGTAGGTCTGGGGTAAAAGAGCATGGTAGATGGTGGTAATCCAAATGAAACTTCTCTTCCTTGAAAAATTGATTTAAATGAGGATGACTGTTGTATTTTTACATGCATTTTATTTAATTGCATTTTTAAAAAAAGAGTTCTGAGAAAACACAATTGGGAAATACGGTTACAAAAAGTATGTGGCTAATAGGTCATCATCCATGTGGTAGCTCAGTTCTCCGGTTTTCAACTAAGAATGGAGTTTTCTTAGGCTTTCTTATCCTGAGATTATGATGTATGCCACTAAATGACGAGAACACTAAAAGCTAAAAACTCAATTTTTATGTGTTTCGGACTACACACCATTGCAGTTATGAATGAATCCAATCTTCCCTGCAGTTGCTGAACTATTTTTCATTGTTACAGTTAAGGAGAAAAAATTTGTAATAGTTCGCCAAAGAAGAAGAGGCCATTTTGATTCCTGACAAATGCAAAACTATAATGATAATTGTGTTTGGCAAATGTTTAGCGTATGTGTTGATAAAGTGTAAAAATGCTTCCTGAAGCTGCTATCCCATACGATGCAATGCATTTATATTCATCTTAAAGATGGTTGTTTTCTTGCTTGTTTGTGAAACAAAAAAAAATTGAAAAAGAGTTGTAGTATAATTGAAATGAGGCATACAAATTCTGGAT
Source organism: Aptenodytes forsteri (assembly GCF_000699145.1). Classification (NCBI taxonomy): domain Eukaryota; kingdom Metazoa; phylum Chordata; class Aves; order Sphenisciformes; family Spheniscidae; genus Aptenodytes; species Aptenodytes forsteri. The sequence goes on along the minus strand of NW_008795334.1, from coordinate 3,119,091 downwards.
TTTTGTGGCCCTTTTTCCCACACCTCCCACACACAGACACACACACACAGGTTTATAGAAAGGCTTTTAAAAATTTTTTTCTACACATCTAGAATGCTACTTACGATGATTTCTTCAAATAGTGTCTTTAAAACCTGCACTATTAGATTCTCTTGCTAAATTGGGCATCCTTGGAACTGGTAATGTTGCCACAGAGTTCATTTGTCAAAAGATGCAAAAAAGTTCCAAAAAAGTAAATGTACCCAAAGACGTGGTTTCTGCAGTTCTCTTGTTTTTACAGTTTGCCAGTTACTGCAGAAACATTTTTCCCCACTTGGACATTTGCAAATTGGTTGCATTTTAAACACTTGCTTAGTTCAAAATGAATTTCCATCTTGAAATTTTTTTTAAAGGTTTTTTTAATCCTAAAATTTCCTTTCATTTTCAACAAGGTGAAGCACTGTTAGAAACTCAGTTTGAAAATATTTTTACAAGGGCAACTAAAGGACAAAGTTTAATGAAAACTCATGAGGAAAAAATACTGCTATTTTTGATCATGTTTGTAGATGAACAAAGACGAGAAATACTGTTGGCACAGTAAACAGATGCCATTTATTAAATACTTGTTCAAACATAATTAAAAATGTTTTGTAAGGAGTTCTTGGGACTGCTCATGTTGGTTTTAATAGGTCTTTTCATGGGAAACTCTCAGAAGACTGAGGGTAAACTAATGTCATGGTATTTAAATGTAGGCAATTATAGGCCTGTCAGCTTCTCATCAGTCTCGCACAAAATAATGTAACAGCTGAAACCAGGTTCAGTTAATGAGGAGTTAAAACATGGTAGTATAACAAATGCCAATCTATGTGTTTTCATAGACTATATTTTGCGAAACGAAATTGATAGATAAATGCAATTATTGTATTTTGTTACTAAAACTACTAATATGTAATAACAGTAGTGGTAGTAGATGCTGGGTGTAACAGGGTTATAACAGGGTTGTATGTAACTTGGTTCCATTTGATATTTTAAGAAATGAAAATGATACAATATCAATGTGGCAAACATTAAGTTTGCCTGGCTGGCTGACAGGCCTTAAAATGCAATCATGGATTGTGAATCATCATCTGTTTTTTAGTGGGATGCTGTAAGGGTTGTTGCTCATCTCTGCTATCTGACAGGTTTATCAGCGATCAGTCAGTTGACTGCTGCTAGCTTTTTCATATGACAGCGATTTCTGGGGTGTTATTTAATGAAAAAGTCTGGTTGGTAACAGCCCATGATTACTTGGCAAACTATACCCAAGGAAACAACTCCATGTTAGTAGCCAAATTCAAAATCATCCGCCTATGGACAAGAAAGATGACCTTTTTATGTCTTTTTTTTTTCAAATGTGAAGCACTGACTTCAACTGTCATGAAAGTCAGAATAGCTCAGCTGAGTTCTTTCTGTGATAATAGGATTGAAATAGGCCAGTGTGATCCACATGCACCTGCCCATGAAACAGACACAGGCTAGAAAGAATGTACATTTTTGAGTTTAGTTACTCATTAGATGGTTTAGCAAGGGTTGTAAAGCAACTTCTAAATCAGGACTGACTTTTTTCTAAGCAATGTATTTACTACTATTATGTTTGTTGGACCTGAAATAGTAAGGTCCAAAGTAGGGGAAATGTGCTAGATAGGTCATGGTGGATGATCAGTATGTCTCTACTGATGTTAAGCTATTAAATATTTGTGTTACTGACAGTTTGTTTTTAATAGGGTTCCAGCACCTACATAACTATTTCTTTTCCTTTCAGAACTCTTCTGTTCCTTAATCAAAGGAACCGTCAGATTTCGTCATTCCATGGAACTGAAATATTGGTGAATTAGGCCAGGTTCCCTAAAGGACTGCAAAATGGAGCCAATAACATTCAAAGTTAAAAAGTATCACACATCTAGTGATTTCTCAGCAAGTTTCAGTCTCCAGCTTGTTGGTTCTCTGCCAGTGCATTCCCTAACCACCATGTCAATGCTGCCTTGGATTGTGGCAGAGATCCGCATGCTCAGTACAAAGTCCTCCAAAGAAGAACCTAGCATCAGCCAAATCCGACTTTGTGTTTCACCAGCGAGTTTGCGATGTGAACCAGACACAGGGAAAATCCAGCAGTGGGATCCTTTGATTTGTTCAAGTTTGTTTGAATACAAGCCACAGCATGTCCACAAGCTGATTCACAACAGCCATGATCCAAGCTACTTTGCTTGTCTGATAAAGGATGCAGCAGCAAATCAGCGAAGTATCTGCTATGTATTTAAAGCTGATGATCAGACAAAAGTAAGTAAAAAGAAAAAAAAAACCAAAGCAAGCAACATTGGAGTTGCTTTTGTGCTGTTTGAAACCTTTCACTACAGTGTAAGATCTTAAGATTGTATTTATAATTAGAGACTGGATCTCACTAAAACTTACTGACAAGCGTCACTTTACTTGATGTTAATGGTTCAGTTGAATTTGAACTGCTCAGTATGTGAAGTGAAAGGTGTGTAAATCTCCTACAGGATCAGAGCCTGAATTTCATCAGCTTAAAAAACACTTTAGTTTGGGATATGGGCTGAAATCTTGGCCCTCAAGTCAGTGAGAGTTTTTCTGTTGATGTCACTAGGGCTAGGATTTCACCCTTGAGTCACTGTGAACTTTATCTAATCCCACGGTCAGACCTCTCAAATTTCTATTTTCCTGAGTTGAGACCTATGTGACTGGGAAATAGAGATACCTCCTTTCTCAGAAGGAGGAGGAGGTAAGGTGGAGCCTCCATATGTAGCATACCTCCAACCACAGGACACTGTGGAAACCTCTTCCTAGCTCTGTAATCCACAGAGCTTGGCAGGTGATGCTGGAGAATGGGAGAGAGGCCACAGCACAGTGCTGTGACTCTGTGACATTCGCTTGCTGCTGCATGGCGTGAGACAGGAGTTGGGTGTGCGCGTCTCACTGTGGGTGAGATTTGGCTCAGTCTGCATTTCCTCAGAGCAAGTTCTTTGCTGAAAAGGTGGAAGCATTAAAAATAGTCAATCTCTTCTTTTGTTTGGGAGTAATGTGAGACAATAACTCTCGTGAATGAGTAAGGTGAATAGGATTTGGCACAAAGCTATTGTGATCTACTGGGGACAAAACAGTGACATATCCTTCACCTCTCGAGTGTAGACGCTAGTTATAATGTTGGAAAACAGCATCTTTCTACATGCTGCTTGCTTGACTCATAGGAGATGTCCTGCTGAAGCACTTTGGAGGTATTATGTGAATATACACCACACATGGGATTTATGCCAACCTGCCCAACAGCAAAACATTGTACAGTTTCAAATCTGTGGTCTCAAGCTTAGAGCTCAAAACATATGGAAACAGCTTTAGTTAAATCCTCCCAGATAAAAAGGCAGTTCCAGTGTATTAGAAGGCAAATATGTTGTAAATCAAAAGCATCAAGTGAGAAATCCTGTCAAGTTAAAATGTAGAATACCAAATTTATGTATGTAAGCAGAAATAAGGAATACATGTTTCAGAACTTGGCATTGAATAGAAGTTGGTAAATGCATTTTGCAGTTTGCTTATGCACTTAGTTTTGCTTGTGATTTTACAGGATTATGGTGAGTACGCAGCACCGATCACCTCCAGTACATTTTCTTTTGCAACAAAAGATTGAAGTACTTTTTCCTCATGTTTGATCAAATTCCTAGACATGTTTGAAATGAAAGAGAACAAAATAAGTCACTAGTTAAATTTGCAGCTGTGTCTACATGTTTTTGGAGACAACACCCAGAATTTTTTGATGCGTATTTTAACTACTTAGCCCCAGATTCACACAGCTATCTGTCCTTTCAAAAACTACCTTCCACCTGGTCTCTTAACTTGCCTTGATTGCAAGGGTTGTTTCTCTTGACTTTTTTTCAGGCTATGTTCCTAATTAGGAGGTAGACATCTAATCAGCATTTGTGGACCTATGTTTTAACAAAAGGATAATGGAAATGCCAAGTGTTCTTATCTTCTAAAGTGAAGCCCTGCCTGTTTTACTTAAATTCAGTGTAATTTCTGATTAATCGACCTTTTAAGTAAAGCCCTTATGCTTTATAGGGTGTTGTTACTCTGCCCTGAATATTGTCATATAATGCCTTTTAGCTAATTGATGTCTGTGTATTTATCAAGAGGAGTGAACTGATGTTACCTGTTTTGCAGATACCCAACTTGAAAGCATAGGAGTGTACTGTATACCTCTGTTACAAATTGAGGGAGCTGTTTGTTAAAAACGAGTGAGTTGGGATGAAGAATTCAGCACTATGTTGCTGCAGCTTATGTTCAACTTCAGAAGCAACAAATTTTAGAAATTGGACCTTTGCAGCCTGTGTGACTCAGCAGACTTCTGTACTGGCACCCTTGCTCCTGAGGATTCTTTTTTCTATTTGCTTCAGCTCTGTAAAAGAGACACAGTGGTCCAGATAGGTTTAGTCACAGAGTTTACGTGTTCATAACTACTCTTTACCCAGCAATCTTGGACATCCAAACTTTTGTGATAATTGCACTTCATCTGTTTTTGTTTGAAAAAAACCAACCGGTTACTAATTACTGTAAACTGCAAAAGCCACAGTTCTTTGTATCTGCATAGATAAATTGGTAGTAGGGCTATATTTGACAAAGAGTTTTCACATTAGGTCAGGTCTGACTGAGGATTTGAAGTAGAAGGTACTTCGTGGCTTTGCAAGTAAGTTCTGAGTATATCTCCACCTCAGGATAAGTAGAATAAAAGAGGGCAGAAGGATGTCTGTGGGAGAAGTAGACTAGGAAGATTAGTATGTTAAGATGAAAGCAGGTGAGTAGAAGACTAAACAGTGAAGGCCTTTGAAGAGGAGACAAGAAACTTGATCTTCATGCAGACAGAGGAATAGCGCTGGAGGTGGTAGAAAGTACAGAAAACCAGGAATGGTCAGCCTTTTAGCATCAGCATTGCAAATAGACTGCAGTCCATTAACTGTAGTTGTACTCCTTTATATATACAAATTGAGTGAGAACATATACTTGATTAGTGAGGGATTATTTTACTGTTTAATATGAAAGCATTTTGTTAATGGGAGATTTTTTCTTGAGTAATATTTAGCTAAAATCTAGAATTGATGGGGGTGTGGGAACGCATGCAGTGTTTTTCCTGGATATGAATACAGGGCTGTTAGGTTCATTGTTGCTCCATTACCAACATATCCACTTTAGAGAAGAAATCAGTAGACAGGTAACTAATACTAAATAATGTCAGGATTCTTTGCAAGGAATTCTTTGTTCTGCTCCTCTTCAGAAGCGAAAAGAAAAGGCAGTGTCCTATTGTGGTCTTTGTCTTTGCTCTGTAGGATCTTATGTAATTATTTCCATTGCATCATCATGGCAGTATACAGCTCACTTTCCCTGCTGGTATAGCAGTAAGTAGGGAAGGATGAGAGAAGCTTTCCTGGCAAACTGCTCCTTGGCACATTACTTGAAAACGAGCATGTGCATATAGAGATCATTCCACTCCACTTACTACTAAAAGGACAGGTTTATACTGCCTAGGGAGAGCTTCTCTTATGGATTAGAGTTTCCTTTCTAAGCAGATCTGTTGGATATGGGATCTGGAGCCTTCCTTCCTTCTTCATGTATAACCTCAGTAAGTTTCCACTAGTTACAGATAGTGGAGTTTCTTATCCCTTCACCCTTATTCTGTGGAGGTTCTGATGAGGCCTCATGGTTGAGTAATTTCTGCCTGAGGGTGGGGCTGAAGCATTAATGCATATTCTTTGTAGGTGCTCAGGAATGGAGCTGGATTCAATTATATTGCCTGCAGGGAGCTCATGAAGACTACTGATAGTTCATAGATGGGGATTATGCATACTGTGTTGTGTAATGGTGGTGGAAGCTGAGGAAAAATTAACTCTCCAGTAAATCTGTGCTTGCGGGATAGTACCTTCATCATAAGAACGCAGCCTTGTTGAACAGCTTGGCCAGAGTACTTGAGTACTGTAAGAGTGCCACGGCTTAAATGAAAACATACATGCTACCAGCCTATGTATCTTCCCAGCGGCTTCTGGTCTGACATTTGCTTACGTTCTACAGAAATGTGATGCTATTGACATAATTGTTTTTGTTGAAAACTATATACATTAAAAATTATTGGCATTTTTGTCCTACACTTGAGTTGTGGTAGTCTGAAAGTTTGGAGCTGTAGGTGAGGTGTGCTGTTTCCTTCATGAGCTCATTCTCTACAAACACAGCACCACTCTCTTTCTGTAGGACACCTTGCTTTAGCGCATCGTTCACTCCGAGGAATGAAAGAGTTAGATAATGAGAAGCTAATGGTATACTGTCACAGGATAGCCCTCTCTAGCAGATACAAAGTAGCCAAAACATTACAGAGGAAGAGTAATTTCTGTTCTTATTTTCAGTTTGGAAAAGTAATTCCACGTGCCATTATGTTGATCTTTCTTTGGTGTATCAAATGATTTGTTTTACTTAGGTATGTTTAATCTTATTTGATGGATGTTTTGGCTGGCAAATGGAATACTGGTCACTAGTTTATCTGATAATGCCCTGGGCTAGTTTAGATTTAAGGAAAGTTAAGGTTGTACTGTCCTTTATTATACTTTTATATTTATTGTAAATAAAGAAAAACAGTTCTAAACTTAATGGTTTCATAGAAGTCTGAGTCAAAGAGGGCATTCAGTACCTCAGCCTTTTCCATGTCCTGTGCTCCATTCAGCAGCAGGCCCACATTTTCCCTAGTCTTCCTTTTGTTACCTATGTAGCTATGGAAGCCCTTCTTGATGCCTTTGACATCCCTTGCCAGATTCAACTCTAGGTGGACTTTGGCTTTCCTAACCATGTCTCTGCATGCTTGGACAGTGTCTATATATTCCTCTCAGGTTACCTGTCCCTGCTTCCACCCTCTGTATTCTCCCTTTTTATGTTTGAGTTTTGCCAGGAGCTCCTTGTTCATCCATGCAGGCATTTTTAGCTGACTTCTTGGTCATTTGGTGGTCAAGAGACCACCTCTCTTGAGCTTGAAGGAGGTGGTCTTTGAATAACAACCAGCTTTCTTGGACCCTCTTCCCTCCAGAGCCGTTATTCCATGGTACTTCTTCAAGTAGATCCCTGAAGACACCAAAATCTCTTCTGAAGTCCAGGGTTGTGATCTTGCTTTTTGCCCGGCTTCTCAGGATCCTGAACTCCACCATCTCATGGTCATTGCAGCCAAGGCTGCTTTTGACCTTCATATCCCCAACAAGCCCTTCCACGTTAGTAAGTATGAGGTCCAGCAGAGCACCTCTCCTCATCACCTCCTCTGTCACTTGGGTTGGCAAGTTGTCATTGATGCTCTCTGGGAACTTGCTGGATTGAATATGCCCGGTTGTGTTGTTCCTCCAGCAGATACTTGGGTGGCTGAAGTCCCTCGTCAGGACCAGGGTCTGTGAATGTGAGGCTACTTCTAGCTGTCTGTAGAGTGCCTCATCCACCTGTTCTTCCTGGTCCCAGGGTAAAATAAATTCCTGTATGCTGAGTAAAAGTCAGCAGACAGCACTGTCGCCTTTTTTTTAGTGAAGCAGGTGCTCAGAATGTTTGAAAGTTTCTCCTTTTTTCTTTCTGTGATATGAACTAGAGTTTTAGAGGATTTGAGGGAGAGCCTAGAAACTGGAGCCTGATGTCTTGTAAGGAGAAATATTTCTGTGACATTATCAATGACCAATGCAGAACTAGAATATGAAGAAATGTAAAAAATTCAGTTCAGATTTTGAAAGGGTTAAGTTTAGTTCTTCTTTTTTTTTTCCTCCCAAGAGTCTGGACACAAGTTGTCATAACAGCCTGTAATACATGCTTGTGTTTACCAGAGCTGTTAATGCTATAATTGCAAAACACTGGATAGAACTGTTCTTTTCTATTTTATAGAGAAATATTGCTCGTGATTTAAGCAGGATCACAGCTGCACAAGACATGCACAAATCTGCTTGCTTCTTCTGAATCTTCGTTCTGTAGTGTCATAAATCAGGGACAGCTTTTGGCCCAGGAACTGGGCTTCTGGCAGCTGCAGGAATGTTGCCATGAGAGTTGCAGTGCCCATATGGCTGCAGCGGACTGGGACATCTGCTTGAGACCTGAGCCTACTCATTGACTTTGCTTGTGCCAAATCTGCCCCATAGCAGACACAGATAAGCCCCATCTCCTTACACTGAGGCACTTTTTAAAATGTAGCACGTGCCCTGTTGCTGAGCTGTTTGGTTACAACAGCGATCTCTCTTTTGTCAGACGTCTTCATTTTTTTGGTCCACCAATTGCTTTAACAGTTACTGTGTTTTTAAACAACCTTCACCTGCTTTTATATGTTACAATAGCTTATGCGCTTAAGTAGATCATGCCGTATTACCTGGAATGCAGTACTCTTTGTTACATGGTGTTTGTGATCTGATTATGTGCTGGAGAAGCTGGTTTCAGATAATCAACACTTAGCTCTCTGTGAGGCTGCACAGAGCTGATGTTGTGAGTGAACTTCACATTATTCATCTATAAAAGGAATGGTGGAGGTCCAGTGAACTCCAAAGCAGTTGTTGTGAGGCTTAGCTTCGTGACTGAGGATTCTTACACAACTTGTTTTTACATTAGACTCTTAAGATGTGGCCTCATTAAGTACCTCATTTTTAATAGCACCATTTCTCTTTCTTAAAAGAATTCAGGCAAGATAATTTTAAAGCTAGAGGTGATCTTTTTCTACTGTATTTTACTGCTTGATGAGACTAGGGAGATTAAAATGTGGTTCTTCTTTTGCAAAAAGCATAAACCACTGAAACAAAACGAGGTAACTGGACTTATTTCAGTGCAAGTGAGAGCTTAATTTGGCTGTTTTCTGCCTCCTATTCATATGCGCCTTTGTTTTTTTTGATGGAATCTACGTAATTGCAAACTGCTAGCCCTGCTTTTTGATTTAGGAAGTCTCTCCTGTCTCCCAAATGCTAACTGGAGAAATTAATGTAAAAAACAGAAGGAAAAAAATCCAACAGAACAAATGAAAAAGCAAATATATATTTGTGCACATACGTAGTCCGGTATATAAAGCAGGTCAAAGTTTAGCTGTGTAAATCTTAATAGAGTGTCCTGTGTAATGCAAACAGCCAGCTGTTTTTTGGACACTCTCAAAATTAGTCAGGCTTTATGCTCATCCTGAGCCTAGAGCATAACTGTGACTACACCAGCTCTATCCTGGGATCTGTTCAAAGGATTCATGTATGTGAACTCTTCTTTCAGGGAGCTTTAGTGGCCAATGACCCTGTCCCTAGCAGCATTATCCCAAGCCTTTATGGGGCTCTTGTCAGACCCTAGAGTGACTTTGTGACATCCTGGCTTAGCTAAGTGCTCCTGTGTTCACCCTCATTTTACAAGAAATATTGTGTGATTTCGCTGAACCTTATGTGTGGTTGCCACATGGAGGAAGTAATTTGTGCAATACCAGTGCCGTTTCCTGACTTAAAGTCAGAGATAAAGTCTTCCCAAGGAAGATGAAATTAATCACACGGTTTGTAAAAAGAGATGCCTATTCCCACTCCTACAGCGGCAGCAACATAAAAAATTATATTTTCTTGTGATTTCTTCAATATCCCAAATCATACAGAAATTTCTGCTACAGAAGGACTAATAAGAACTCTTATTGTGACTTCAACAGTATAGTTACCAGATGACATTGTTAGCATATTTTTCAACTTAAATAATATTGAAAGTAGCTGTGTGTTACTTGTGCTGTCATGTGCACTTCATTGTGCACATTCCCCCTGCACTGTCATGTGGCAGGGAAGAATACTGAAAGGAAAAGGAAAACACACCTGATCAACACGTGGCTCAGGGGCTGG
>NW_008795334.1:3099418-3106110 GCF_000699145.1 Aptenodytes forsteri | reverse complement strand
TGACAGTTGGACTTGATGATCTTAGAGGTCGTTTCCAACCTTAATGGTTCTATGATTCTATGATTCTATGATTTTAGAGCCAGAGTTCATGCCAAGATTATTTATTGGTCCTTCACTTCTTCTGTTGGGGATTGTAGCAGAAATACAGAACAGTGGAACTGAGGCTAAAACATAATTAGCAGATTTGTGATGGCTTCTCGTCTGACTACTAACCGTTCCTTTTGTCTCACAAGGTCTGATAATTGTGGCCTATGAAGTCCATTACAGGTAATTGGAGCCATAGTATCCAAGCATCCTCCAGAGTCACAGTAGAGTTTCTTTCAGAAACTTCCTCTTCACATAGAGAAGAGCTTCCTTACATACGTCCAAAGAGAAGCGCGCTCTTCACATCTTAACCTAGTCTGAGTCCAGCTTTTGGTGGCCTTGCACTCCCTTGGTTGCTTGCACATTCCCACCTTTTCCCCTACTCTCATATTACGCTGTGGTATCACTCAGTGTGGCAGTTCAGAGCAATTTAAATATTCCAAAAGGAAAAGTGATACAGTTTCAATTAAATTAGCATCCTAACCTTATCACAGAGCAGTTTCATGAGCATCTTTGTGAGAGTGAGGGAGAAGCAAGGCCACTTGCAGAGAAGGCTGGACCTCAGATCCCCAATTCAGTCACTCTTAAGCTGCCATGGGACTTTAGTTCAAGTGTGATACCTGATGATACAGTGAGGAGATTTAATAGCTGTCCTTTGTCAAAAAAGGTAGTTCTATTATTCTTTTCTCTTCTGATCCATCCCTTGACGTACAATCTCAGTGTTTTCCCTTGTGCTGGCACTGATGTTTGTTCAGCTCTGTGTTGAGCTGCTTTAGGGGCTAAGGTAAAAAAATCGGATTGCATTCTGCTCCAAACCAACTCAGTGCACCTCGCTAGATCACCTTAGGTGTTTTGTCAAATTCCAGGTTGACACAAATTTGGAAACTAAAGTGAGAACATAAAGTAATTTGGGACAAATTTTTCCTGGTACTTTCACAAGCAGATGGTGAAAGTAGAGTGCATCACCAGAGGTACTCCAAAGGGATTGGGCTGTGCAGCAGGAAACCTGATGTTGTTTCTTTGTATGGTGACATAGATCCTAAAAGTAGGGCTATGAGGGTGGAGGTGCATGGGGAGACTGTACACAGAGACTCCTAGACAAAGTGTCACAGACTTTGAAGTCTGTCCTGCTAGCATTGTGTGGGAAGAAGTAATTGCGTAGCTGCCCAGTGAGTCCAAAGATGGAGTAGCCTTGCTCTAAGAAGACTTAAATAGCATAGGAACAATCTGCATGCTGGTAAATACCTTCTTACAGTCTTGTGTCTGCTGCTGTTATGGTGATGGGAATGGAAGGCTTTTAGTACATTTCCATGATTTACACCTAATTGTCTTAAAATTACTAGTGAACCTGCCCCTGAGGGGTTGAATGTATTGTGAAACACTGTCGTGTGACAATTTCTTCATTTTTGTGGCTTCAGCGTCACTCTGGCAGTAACTTTCTGGTACTCATCCTGTGCTTTATTTATTTCATTTTCTCAGCTGGAATAATTTCTTTCTGCTTTGCTGAGCAATACCCTCACTGAGTAATAAGTTAACCCTCTGTGACCAACTTCCTAAACTTTGCAAGAGCTTGGTGATGCTGTAGTCTTCAAATTTGATTGAAAAGCTTGAAGATAACTTACTGTGGAAGATGAATGTGAAAATTTGAGAATTTGTTGAAGCCACACAGTTCTCAGAGTACAATGTAGGTCTTCAGTTGAGAGGCTATGTTTATCCACGTGTTACCCCAGCACTAAACATGTTAAAGTCCCCAGCTTCACAAAGTATAACAATAACAAACTAGGTAACAGCGTAACAGCAAAGTTATTCAGCTCACCTTACTGTAGTGTAGTAAAGTCTGCCTTCTTCAAAGGTGTTGGATGCAATACGCACAGAGCAAGTGAATGGGTCTCCTCATCGCCTTGCAGCCTAGTCAGACATATAGCTTCAAACCAACTCACAGCCAGCAGAAAATTCTGGGCAAATAAAAAAAAAGTATGAGCTGCGCCTGTGGAAAAGTTCTGACTGAGAAAGCAAATGAGTGTAGAAACCCAGGTTGCATATACAGAATTAAGAGTTCAGAAAATACTGTTTTGATTTGTAGCAACATTGAATATTAAGCTGAATGTACGGTACTACAAAGAGGAATAATTAATGATAAAGGAACGCCAATGTATTTTCTGCAGCTGCCCACTGCTGTGGCTTGCTGAAGTTAATTTAAGACTAGAGGACATTTGGAAGAATGCTGCCTTATTGACCTCCAAACACAAGTCAGGAAGTCTAATCTATATTCAGTAGATTAGGTTTTTATTTTTCATTTAATTAATGATTCTAAGGAATATAAAGTATGCACAGTTGTGATGTTTTTAAATTAATTTTGTGGGTACATGGTGCAGTGATAGTTGTATGGAATTTAAAGCCAGAAAGTATGTTTTAGAGGGAGAAAAAACCCACTTTGAAAAACAACAATTTTTATAAAGAATCAGTCTTACCTAATACAGTGTTAGTTTTTATGGCACACAGTACAATAGCATATTGAGGACAGTGTAATTTAGTTAGTGAAATAGAGCATTCAAAGCCTGTACAATCTGTTTTTAAACATGTGGGAAGATAGCTTTTGTCAAATATATGAATAAACAAAGGCCGTATCTGTCATGTAGGTTAGTACAATCTCTCCAGACAGATTCAAGAGTGGTTCTGGCACGAGTCAGATTGTAGGACTGGGTCCTACATCAGTGATCTTTCTTCAAGACTAGTAAAAACAAAACCTTTCTATTTTCTCTGCTTCACAAATTTCTCTGAAAAGCTTGGGCTTTAGCTTACTTGGAGCTACTTAAACATGGACATTCATGTTCAGGCAATTATATTTTCTTTTCTTCAGATTCTAAAATGGCCCTAATGGTCAAATTCAAGCCATCCACATTAAAATATGAAGATGCCAATTCATAAATTATGATACTGAGTAAATCACCTTCCTGAAATAGCTCATTATTTTTCCATGCAATCGGCTTTTCATTTAGAGTTTTGCCTGCATTGGGCTGACATTTATGATGTGCCCTCAAGGTCATCAGATGTGGGCTCTTTGGCTGTAGTGGAGCAGAAAACCAAAGCAGAGGAGGCATATATAACCGCTGTATTTACTTTAGCAGCACAATCTCCCATCCTGTTATATGTCAAAGTGAATAACGGTAACAAATCACTGTCATAAAATCAGTGCTTTCCCTTGCCCGGTGTAGACACAGTTGTTCTGTATTTTTGTTTTTTTACCCTCTCTGTGGACATCAAGTTATGGGAAGGGCTGTGGGAAATATTTTCCTAAAGAATGATTTGTGTGACTGGACAAATACAGGCTTAAATGGATATGTGTGTCTGCCCTAAAGGTTGATCATCGAGGATCTGATACAAGGATTGAGTGGATAATGCCAGTTTATACTTGGTTTGTCCTTTGTATGAAACTGCTGGTTGATGTGGACTTCTCCTTTCTTTCCCACCCTCCCCCCACTTTTCCCAGAGTGACTGATTGAGATCTATTGCTGGTCATAAAAACAGCTTCACTGCTGGAGATTCCTCTTGCATTGGGTTAAGTTTGATCCTTCTACATAACTGATTGAATGCTTTTCATTTGCAAGCTTCTTGTTTCAGCCTTTAAAAAAAACCCACAAAACTAGTTTCACGCATGCAGAATGTGCTTAAAAATTGTATTCTTAGTAATCATGATGTACTGTGGCTTGTTGAGTTGCTTTGTTGCTTGTATGCTGTGATTCTAATCATAACTTAATGAACTTTCACGTGAAGAGAGAATAAAAGATGAAATTCATAACTCTTAGTTTGAGATTTCTGGAGGCCGCATTCAGCACAAAGATGAAAAATAGAGCTTGCAGCTATAATATCTGGTGGTGTATTTTACATCTAAACCTGTGGCTAACTGAAATGGAGGTGAGTCTTTGAGAGTCTAAAAAGCAAATCATACATAAATCTTACTTCTGAGTCTTTGATGCTGAAAATCTGTATGTACTTTAAGTTCAGGCTAGTTCCATTGAAGACAACAGAAATACTTGCAATAATGACATTGAACGTGCTTGTAGATAGATACTTGCTTGGTTAGCACCTAAAATACCTAATATATTATTCTGCTTGGTTTCATCGTCAGATTTTTTCCAATGACAGTTATGTTGTTCATACAGGAAAAAATGGTTTCCCATTTCTGTACTTAATTCATTTAGAAAGATTTTTAATGAAACAGAAGCACCTTTAAAACCAGATAAAAAGAAAAATAATAACTATAATGCATTATCATATTGAGGATGATTAACATAGTTGATTCAACACCACTATTAGGAAAGTTGGGTTTCTTTCTTTGATTAAAAATGCAAATGAAAGTATGGCATGTCTGGGAAGCAATAATGTACTAAAGTCTTAAGAAGAGCAAAGCTCCATTCATCATTTTTGATTCTCTGCTGACTACTAAAACCCCGTTCTAATGTGCATCAAACAGTGTTGGTCCCTGCAGAGATCTCTCATTGAAACCGAACGCAGGCATTTCTAGAAGTTATGTTAAGACGTTAGGGCTGCTTTAGTTTGACCTGCAGTCCAGCAGCGATGAGGCACTTTCATTTTCCTGGTTTAAGTGCATATTTGAAAATGGCCCAATAGTGGGTAATGATCGACTGGAACGAGGCACTCTGATTCCCAAAGCAGGACCGGGATTTAGGAGAGGAAGCAGTTGCTTCTGCGGAGCTCTGTGCAGTATTTCTGCCAGCAACATTTTCATACATAGTCAGGCCCTTAGAAAGTTTCTCGAATTGCAGGAAGTGAACTTCATTGTTCTTAAAAGGGATGAGTCCCCAGAGTGCGTAACTCCTTTTTTTCCCCCCACAACAGTTTGCAGATTCACCATGGTTTAAGGTGAGGTGTTTAAGTGCCACTTAGTGGCTGTCCAGAGCAAATGTAAGATACCGCGACAGCTGTGACAGTTTTCACCTCTACTGCTGTTGCTTTCCACCAGCAGGGGAATTCCTCGCCTTATCTTAGAGATACTGAAGGCTTAATCTAAGACTGGTTAAAATCAATCAAAAGACCCTGGTGGGCTTTTGATAAGAATTTCAGTACTGTCATTCCCATTTTACTTTTTTTTCCAAATTGTCTGAAGTTCTGTTTGGGTTCTCCTCGTGGGTTCTTTTTTGGTAATAAACACCTGTAAAAGTATTGTAGTAAGAAGTTGATAATTTTACTGTGTGGTGAGCTAGCAGAAGAACCAACAGTCAGTAAAGGTGCTGTCTCTAGAACTGAAATACTAGTGTTCCCGGAGTTTATTCTTAGGTATTAAAATTCACAAAACAAGACACGTGCTTAACTGGGGTTAGTGTTTGGCATCAGCTGATGTTCTGGGATGTCTCAGTTCCCCTCAGCAGAATATCTGATAGATATGAAAACATTAGCTCTCAGTCATGTTCTGAGCTTGATATAATATGCTTGTATCTGCATAAGGACCAAAGTTTCTCTTCCAGAAACTCGCAGGACTTCGGAATTTTCTTTACACGTACATTACTAACTCCATAATGAACTAGTTACATCCAGAGGACAATAAACCTCAGAGTGCATGCACTGGTTGTGTGCAGGCTTCCTTTTTGCTGGGAGGAGGTTTTCAGTGGGCACTCTGCAGGTAGGTTGTATACTGCAGAAGACACACTTCAAGTTTTTCTTTAAAATGAAGTCTTCCCCCCCACCCCGTTTCAGGTTTTGTGTTTTAATAGACTATCCATATGCAAGCAAGGATTGGAAGAGTCAGAAAAGTTCCCAGGAACCTCAAACAAACAAAACATAGGTTTCTGATTTATAGGTACATTTCTTGTCAAAGTTACAGAATACAAACTGTCAAGGTCTCGGGATAAATCCCTTCACACAACTTGAGACTGCACACTTCCAAGAAGCCATGTAAAAACTACATATGTGACAAATTTTCCTTACCCGGATAACTCTGTGACCTGACTTTTACACACACACACACACGCACAGACATGTCAGTCTGTTCTAGAAGTCTTGATGCCAGCTTGAGACAGCTCAACTGCACCTGAGTTAGTCCTGAAGTAGTCTCAACTGGAGTTCAGTCCCAACTAGACTCTGAGTGAAATCAAAGCACGTGTATGGGGATGATATTATGGATCTACAATGAGATAATGTAATACTTGATTTTTTAAAAATTTTTTTTAGCTCTTGCTGTTAGGCTGTATATTACAGCTGAATGATAATAATGAAAATCAATTTCATTGATTTTGAAAATGATTGAAATGATTGAAAATGAATTAAAGCTGTCCTACATTCTACTCATAAATTATGATTGAAACCAACGGGAGACTTGAGAATTTATTACATCCTGGGATAAAAGACCCTGCTCAGCTAACTTCTGAGGTTCACGTATTTATTTGGGTCTTTGTGCCTGTGAACACATTCAAATATGTGAGCTCAGACTCACAAGTTGCAGTCATATCTGAACTTACCAGATCATCTGAGTGAAGAGTTCAGCTGTCCAGCCCATCCGTCCAGCTGTCTGCAGGTTTCTCCTGGAATACCAGAATTCCCTGTTGGAATGGAAATACCCAGTAGGGAGGAAATGGTAGAACTGGCCCTTG
>NW_008795334.1:3089853-3099257 GCF_000699145.1 Aptenodytes forsteri | reverse complement strand
CCTTCCCTTCCCTTCCCTTCCCTTCCCTTCCCTTTCCCCCCCCTTTCTCACACACACGTCAAATAATATTTTGGGCTTTATTCCTGAAAATATGTACGTTTCCCAAATTTTACCTCACTCCAAGAGTCTTACGTGAAATGATGCAGCTATCTAGCATTCTCAGTGATAAGACATGGTTAAAGAAACCTGTAGTGAGTGAATGCATTTGGTCTGCGTGGATCCGTGGTTGTGGGATAGCTGACTCAGCGCGCGAAGGCTTCCATTGTTCTGGCAGAGGAGCGGAAGCGCAGTCAGCACATGTGGCCGAAATATGCAGTGGTGTCTTACAGTAATATATCCTGAGCCCTTTGAAGCGATGCAGCTTTATCAAAACCACAAAAGAGCCATAAGGACAAATCCTATTGCTATATTTTAAAAGTCTCTGTATTGTGTGTTATATTTCACAAATGTTTTCCAGCATGTTTTTAGGAGTCAAACGGAATCGGCTTAAAATAACTAAATGCGGGGTGTTGTTTGTAATGAAACCAGGAGCTGCAAACTTCTGAATGGAAAGCTAACTGAATCGTGGGGAAGGTGTTTTTTCAGATCGGTAGAGACAGTGTTTGAATCTTGGTTTTAAAGATGGTTTATTGCCATTTTGTGGCTTTTGCTGTAATTGAAAGACTATGACTTAGCCAAAAATATATAAAATCATAAGAGCAAAAGAGTCCACATCATTGCCAAAGATACACTCGATACGTTAGTAAGCCCTGAAAAGAGGGTAGGAAGGGGAGAGATAAGAAACAGTAAGTTAAAAGTGTGTGCGAGGGAGCATTGCTGATAAAATTTTCCACTTTCAAGACAGATGAGAAGGGATATAATCAACAGCACAACATGGCAAAATAAAAATCACAGATCTTTTAATAAAAAGGCAGATTTATATGCACCATACAAAATTACCGTACATGCATATTATTATATGAGTAGGTTCCAGTGGTATTCTCAATTCCACATTACACAGGAAATATCTAGGGAAGGACTGTGCTGCAGCTTGTAATCAAATGAAAGGCTGGCGATGAGAAGCGGTGCGGAGCGAGGGCCACGCGAGTTGCTGAGTGCACCTCTTAATCGGCTGCAAGGGACTGCTGAGTTCTCTGCAGGCTGCTGCAGTTCTCCCACTGGGGTTTCATCCAAGAGCTCTGGAGCAGGGAGGCTTATGATATGAGGGCAACGTGGCAGAAATTAAAATTTCTTCAGCTTGATTCTGGAAAAGAACAGGACAATATGGTATTTGCTTCCTCTTTTTGCTATCTATGTTTAAGATGTGTAAGTAGCAACTTGGTCTGTGATTTTAGTGGGGGCAAGATTGGATCCTTCTCAAATGAATAGCTTTTACACCCACATGCTCATCATATGTAAATTGCAATATAGCTCCATTGACTGTAGGTAAGTTCTGGACCCTATACCTGCTGAGAGATAAACCTGAACTGATAGTTTTTATTGTTAAGCTCTTTCCAGCAAAACCGAGAATATTACGGGTTGGGGGTGGAATGGTTAACACTTAAAGTTTTATTCTAACTGTTGCTTTTTTTCAGTTTGCTGAAATTGATGTTGCTTTAGAGTATCTGAGCAACAGTAAAAGTCCAGTAGAATCTGTGTACTGTCTATGGGGATTGCGGCTGAATTCAGTTATGAGAAATCAATGTGCTTTTTACATATATCAATGCTGTTATATATATTTATTAAGTTATTAAGTAAGTTGTAGAGAACCAAGAAGACTGGCCTCTTTTCATGGCTCTCCATACTGTGGAACTCAATACACTTTCCTAGTCTCCTACTGTTGCAACTGAAGTACACAAAATAATATGTTTAGGGCAGTGGGACTATTTCTGTGTTTATAGTTAATTATGTGAACAAAGAGCTAGGCTATAACTCCATAAAATTATGCATACAAAATTGTTTATTTTATATTATTCATTACTAGAGTGTTTTAATACGATAAAGTGAATAGGTACATCTTAACTAACATGAAGTCCCATGTAAAGGAAATAGGCATTCATACGTATATGTGTCTCCCCTAAGCACATGGGGAATCAATAAATTTTATAATTATGTTTTGATTTTAACCAGTCAAGTGAGAGTTGTCATTTTCTGTTCATAGTTTTGTTTTCCTCAACACTTTCTAGACTTTTTTTACTATGTAACTTATCCATTATTGGAAGTAGAAGTGCTTAGTATTTATTTTTTTTTTCCAGTGCGAGGTAGTGCTTCTCCACAAAGGAAATGAGACATATTTTCAAATGAAGTGTCTTTCTTCCCATCTGAGTAACTTGGGTTAACCATATAAGTTTCAAGATCAAGGAACACTTTATGTATAACCTTTAATTAATTGCATTTAAGAAAATACTTCTTAAACTTTGAGAGTTTTTTTTTTTCTCCCGAGACCTTTCAGTGCTTGCCCCAAGGAAGCAGCAGGAGGCTGGAGGAAAAGGGCGCAAAGTCCTACCATGGCCATATATCTAGTGCCAGTGGACATTAATCCCCATTTAATTGTATCCTGGTTTCGGTTAAACCATGGCAAATTGTCACATCCTTCACGTCCCATTGTCAGGAGCATTTTTAAATAAGCTTTTAAAATAAGCGGTCTTGCATCATTAATATTTTATGGTTTATCCAGTTGTGTCAGAGTGTGTGCGCAGGTGTGTGTCATCCCTGTGGTGGCTTCTGGTCTATCCTCCAGAGCTGCCTCAGCAGCCTGGTGAGCTCAGCTAGTTGTCCCTCAACTTGATGACACTGAGAAGACCAAGAACTATTGCCCTGCAGGGAGAAAAACAGGAGGTTTCCAACTGTTTCAACCACAGTCAAGACCTAGTTTATGATCTCAAGGGCTCGACCTGTGTCTTTTTCACTGCACACTGGGAGCATCCCCATTTGTTTTGAGCTCTGTAATCTGCTTCTGCAGTTTGCCAGTTTGCTCTGCTTGTGCTCCACTCTTCCTGCTCCAGTTTCACAGCTGCCAGAAAACCCTCCGTCGCAAAACAGAATAAATGCGTGGAACCTCTGATGTCTCTGTGTGGCAATTCTCCTCTATGCGCTGAGTTTCCCCCGCTGCTCGTTTGCCACATTGTCCTGTGGGTTTTTTGCATCCAGCTATTCAGATCAAAGTGATCTCTTCACAAGTCTGCCTGGACTTATCTGCAGATTCAGGCTGTGGTTTTTTGCTCATTTGTAGAGATCTGATCGGTTGATCGCAATTGGATCACTCAGCAGTGCACATTTGATCTTGATCAAACGTAGAGATATGATCACGCTTGAGTGGAATTAGTCAGAACCCATGGCAAAGTTCCTGACAGCTTTAAGCTTTTTTTTTTGCTGTCTGTGGGAAGACAAAAAATACTCAATCCAGCACAAAGCTTGCCAATCCAAAGTTTACTCGTCAATGTTTTTGGAAGTGTTTGAAGTGGCAGGATGGTTTCAGTCCAGATGAGTGTTTTGCGTCAGATGGCCTTAATGTTTATGAATGGGCACTAGGACCCTAAAGCTAGATTGTGTTTACTGTTACACTGATTATGTATAGCCTTGGTTACCTCTCTTTCTTCTTCTGTAATGTTGCTTTCCCTCTGTACCTGGATTTTGTGGGTACCTTTGGCATGCATTGTGTTTGTTGGTCAGATACTGTACCTCTTATCAGCTTCTCCTCTTGTAGCCAACTTCAGGTGTTGAAGGTAAAGCTACTTTTCTCTGGTTTTAGATTCTCTGTAACATTCATCCCCATGCAAAGAGGGGTCCCTTATGGGATGACGGGTTCCGCATTCCGTGAGTAGTATTTTCTGCAGTTCCTTGTTTGATTAAGGACTTCACCAAAACCTTTCTACTCTGAACTTTCTGAATCAAATGCTAAGAGGTGGTCTGTTCCATTCAAGATATCTGACTGGTCAGCCCAGCATCTGCTATCGCCCAGAGCTCTCTTATAATAGAGCATAAGAAAACAATCAGTTTTCTCTAGATAGACCTTTTCCAAGGAAAAAAGGATGTCTGAACAATTCTTTGTCCAAAACAGACCCACAGGGAAGAATCTTAAGATAATAGTAGCAACTAGGAAAGCTACTTCAACCTCATGATGCATTTTGTCATCTAATGCTCTCAAGACCTCACTCTGGTTGATCTCATCTTGCCTGCAGGACAGCACTTGCCCAAGGAGGACTTCATTCCACTGTCTGCTGAGCAACATGGCCCTTGGGCTCTGTGCTTCTCTCCTACATGGTGTAGGTCACCTTTCCCTTCACAGATCCCTCCTTCCCTCAGTCCTCTCACTGAGATCCAGGATCCCAAATGAGCCTCAGCACATGGTAACCCTCATGCTCTGACACTCTGTTGGAGAGAGGATGGATACTGCTGGTAGGGAAGAGGACAGATAACCCATCACCAACGCTGCTTTTCATTCCTGAGCAGGAAATGCTAATGTCACTTGAATCAAAGCATTTTAGCAGTTACAAATTTTGTGGCTGAAAAGACAATCTTGTAAAAGCTAAAATCTACAGGAGAGGTTGGAAAGGGCTCCACTGCTGAGTCAGTGCCCAGCACTCTGGTAAGGAATTGTTCTCTTCTGTCTGCCACACAGGAAGTGAATTGCATGTTATCTCTGGGCACTGGCCCAATGTCTTGCGTTTTTCATATTTGCTACTGGTTAGCAAATAGCCAAAACACTTCAGTCTACACTTTTAACTTACTAACAGTGCAAAGAAGATTACCCAAAACATTGTCAATTCTGTTTCCATTGAGTATCTGGAAACAACCAAGAAAGTCATCCCATTTTCTTTGGTGAGAGCTGGATTTCATCTTTAATGTGGATGTGCAGCTCAGGGCAGTGAGCTCCTATACACTTTGCATTAAGGGGACAGCAACTGCCGGTCGGTGGTTAGCTGGCAGGTCTTGCTGTTGTCTCTCATCAGGGGGCTGATGCAGATCTTGTTCGGTAAGGTAGTTTGATTTTGTGATTAATCTTTTATTTTATTTTGTATTGAGAAAAAAGGAGTTTGCTTATAATTTAGCCAAAAGAAGTAACAAAGCTCACTGTTTTCTTCACCACAGTATCTTTTCAGAAGCCAGCTAGTCAGGCTTGATCGAGTCTTTGGATAGGATGAAATCCGGAGGATTTCATTACTCTTTTCCTTCAGTGGATCCAGGTGAACCATTTGTCTCATCTTGCATCATATGGAGGTGCCATAAATGTGTGGGGTTTCCTTAAATAGACACCTTTCTTTTGGTATCTTTTAATACAACTTTATCTAAGAATCAAAACGTTATTACATTTTGAATTCACATAACAAACAATACTCTCACAGTAGTTACTTTCTTTCTATCTTTTTCCTCTGATAAAGAAGAAACCATCTACCCTACTACTTGGAATGGGAAGGGATTAGACAAGACTCAAGGAAATCCTAATGAACAGTGAAAACTGAGTAATAAAGGATAAAAATTGTGGGTGTTTTTAAAGAAAGGCCAAATAATGGATACGGGTAATTACTGGCAGGCATGTTCTTTTCTTGCATTTTTTCAACTGAATTTACAAAGACCTTCTTGTGTACAGGGAAAGAAGAGAAAAAGGAAACTTGTAACAGTGAATTTGGGCAGAGGGGATAATTCATGAGAAGAATAGCTGCCGAAACATGTTTAAGTACAATTCAGAGGAAAAAGCTTCAAAAGGGAATGGGGTCTGCTGTAAAACCACCACCTGCAAGCAACAGCAGAGGCCAGTTCTCAGGTAATACAGTTGTGGCTATACCCTTAATGCAACTTCTTGTGAGACTTCATTCAGTGGTGACATACTGTGAAGACTCTCAAAAATGTTTACAGCCATTAAACCTAAAGGAAGCTGAAATCAGAGGAGAATGAGTCAGAAAATACTCCTCTTTTGAGTTAAAAGGTTGACTGTAGTCTCCTTTCTTCTTAGTATTTCCTTGTATCTCACATCTCTTTCCTTATCTCCAAATGGTTTCTTTTAATATGGAGAGCTTTGCTGGAGGAGAAATGATGGGGGTATTTGTGTATGTGTAAATTTATGAAGGACATCTGTAAAACTGATTATTTTTCTGACAAATGTAAGCTTTAAGTTGTGGCTTTGAAGTATTTTAATTGCTACTATTTTAAAAACAGCCACAAATATCTTGCTAATATTTTCCATGATAACATGGAACAGTTCATAGGAATGAGGGTTTTGTTTTGTTTTTTAAAAGATCATACACTTAGATAAGGTGGTGTCAAGTGCTACTTACTGTTTATGCAATACAGATGTCATTCCCTGGCCCTGAATTTTTCCATTTACCCAAAATGGATATATAGTCTTTTTGGAGAGACAGTTATTTGCACAAGCCAAACTTAAAATAGAAAAATACAGAGGTTCTGTTTTTAGAAAGCTGAACATCCTGAAAAATGAATGCAGTTATTGTTCCTACTACATTGCTAAATCTATCTTTTTTTGGAAGGTGAGCAACACAGTGACCTTTTCATTTACACTGAAGAATTTCGTGCATTACCAAACATTTTTATATCTGAACACTTAAGCCTAGCTGCCAGCTGTTTCCCAAATGCCGATGAGTGTGCTCACTCCTTCTTCCTTCAAGGCTGGCAGATACCATCTCCGCTTAACAGATGAACTAAAGCAGAGCGGGCAGTGAAGTAGCATGTCTGAAAGTCATGTTAACAGCAGAAGTTGGGATTCATTCGCTGTTACTCTTATCTCCTAATTCAGTGTCTTGACCACAAGACCACTCTTCCTCCCAGTCCTGTAGAAGCATGTAGAAGGTTTCAGAGTGCGTTTAAAATCATACAAACATCACTATAACAATTGCATGCAACAGGTTTAGAAGCTAAATAGCGTGAAGTAACACGCTGAAGATGGCTCTTTGAGCCAGTTGCAGTCAGAGCGAGAAGCCAGATCTCCTGACTGACATCAGCATTTAATGCAGACTCAGAGGAGATGTGTGTATTGTTAGTTTAAAACTGTGGAAGGGTGCCAGTCAGGAATGGGGAGCTGGAAAAACTCCCAAGCAGGCAGGATCTCCTCAGAGAAAGGGAAGAAATAATTATTTAGAAATAATATTGTTCACAGTCAGTGTTAGAGAAATGCAACTCTAATGCTACCACCAAATAGTGAATATACTGTACAACTAGAAGCAGCACATAATGAGGAACATTCTGCCTTGCTCTTGCCTTCGGTTGCTCTATGAAATAAAAGCAGACCCAGTTCCGTATTTCAAATGGTAATATTTACTTCCAGTGTTCTTGTAAGGTGCCTAGTTTAAAGTCCTGAGAACAGATGTCATTTATTCATGTATGTGCTCTATATATCATGAACAATAGCAGCAGTGAAAATTTCTTCCCTCTATCATGCCAATAAACCTTTAGAGACCAGCACCAGAGTGAGTGTCGGTCATATTTAGTCATTTATTGGGCTTACGGCTAAGAACATCCATGCAATAAAACTGCCCGTGGCCACTATTGTAATGACGGAATGAGCCGTTGGCCATCTTTGTGAATCACCTCTACTTTATCCTGTAGAACTATTAGAAAATGGATCTCTAGTCTCCTTTTATGAAAATATGCAATGTATTTGTTACGGTTTTGATTCCAGAAACTGCAGCGTAGGTTGTAAGTTGATTAAAAACCAGGTCCAGGCAGGCTTTGGGCTCTCCAACCATGAGAAGGTCATCATAAGTTGCATGCTGGTTTATTAGCTCATATTGGTTAGTATTTTGTGGCTCCCTGGCAAATGTTGCTCAGGAAAAGGATTTCAAATTCCCATATCAAATGTCTTCCCCTGATTATCTATGTGTCTTTGAGCAAGCCAACGAGACTGGTCAAGACTTAATTTTACAGATGGGTAAACTAGTATTTAGCTAGAGAGTGCTAACATCGAGTGGCAGCAGATTTCCCTAGTCCCACCACTGGCCACGGTGCTGCCAGGCCGGGCCAGGACTGGGTGTGCACTGCCATGCACCAGCTCACACATCCACCACAGTCGGATACCTCCATTCTCGGACTATCAGCGACACGTTGGCCATGACAGAGACATCACGCTTCACTGGCGCAATCCTTTGTTTCGTGCCACCTTTTCTGGGTGAGTGTTTCATCAGCATTCTGGTTTGTTGTTTTGTGATTCTCTGTTCCTGAGGAGGAAGTAGGTGGAAGTGTCATGCTTAGGTACTGCAGATGCTGCAGGTACAACCTGAGAAGAACTGCTTTTGTGTTGTCCCCTCAGCCCACCGTGGACCATTATCACCCACACAGCTAGCACTCGCCAGTGCAGCATTAGGAGGTGGTACAGCGCTCTCAGCGGCTGCCTCGTTTGCTTTGTGTGAACCAAATCCAGGGCTGCAGGGTCATGCAGTCTGGGGCAGTGCCTCAGTGAGCTGTGAGATTGGCTCTCCTTCTCCCCAGCCCATGCGCGTGGGTGTCACTCTTGTGCTCCAGCAGACATTTAATGACTTAGATGAGTGGGACAGCATCAGCTCTAAACCCAGAGATTATTTCTTCAGCCCTGAGTGTGCAAGTGCAAGCACATGCAGGACACTCTCCCAGTGAGGTGACTGTCTCGGTGAGAGTGTCTTTGGGCAAAGCAAAGAGCTGAATTTGGCACTTCAACATCCAACTTTGAGCAGTTGAATTTTATTGGGAAGAAGTGCAGAACAGACCCCTATGCTTTCCTGTTAGGATTTTGCAAATCTAGTTCTTCACTTAGTTTCTATGAGGCGATGGAAAATAAAGGGCTTTTTGTTTTGGGGCCAATGGGTTATTTCCGGTGAAATCCAGGCCTTTTTTTCCTAGTTCTGTGCCCTTCCTCCAAACTGAGGAAAATGAGTTGTTTTCAGGCAGCCCTACAGCCACTGAGTAGGGGGGTGTGTTCACAGGCAGTCCAGCCGGAGTGACAACAGGAATGAACACCTTTCCTGTCTGGGTGGCGGGTGAGATCCCTTGACCTGCCGGAAACATGCATACTATTGACCTGTGCTGTACTGGTTTTTTAGTTCTCTTCTTCGACCGCTTTTTTCTGGAAGTAGAGCTGCTAGTGTGTGATGTCAAATGCCATTAGCTAACATGAATGGTGAGCTTGACTGAAGTGTAACATTTCACAGTGGTTTCAAACAGATGATTTTTTTGCTTGATCTTTCAATGTTAAGCATGACTTCGATGCCAGCATATTCCCAGAAAGTTACATGGACTGCGTGGGATTTTTCTTTTTTAATAGTTGCGAATCCTGTCTTTTGCGCTGAATTACGTAAAAGGGCAACGCAGTGAGGTAGCAGGCGGTTGTCTGCGTTTTCAGGCGAGCTGCCGGAGGGCGAGCCCGCTCCCTTCCCGCCTTCCCGGGGGCGGGCGGCCGCAGCCCGGCGCGGGGCGCCCCGGCGGAGGCGGAGCGCGGCGGA
>NW_008795334.1:3086534-3089300 GCF_000699145.1 Aptenodytes forsteri | reverse complement strand
GCGGAGAGGAGCGGCCGGAGCCGGGGATCGCCGCCGGCCGCCGCGCCGGAGCCCGTAAGATGTCACCATTGTTCAGCTGGGTGGCTAAGGTAGGCGGCGCCGCGCCCGCCGTCCTCCGCTCTCGGGACATAAAGTCCAGCCTAAGAGTTTGCAGATGTTGGCATTTGATTTCAAGGCAAGTCAACCATCTCTGGGAAGGGAGCTGAGCCCTGCTGTATTGTTCAGCCAGGGAAAAGGAGAAGCACTCAAAGTGAACAGTAAAGGCAAACTGATACAAGTCATGGCTTGGGTTGAGGGGTTAAAAATGAAGCTGCAGTTCTGGCCGGCTGTTCTACCTTGCTGCGGATCTGTAGAAGGGGAGAGCTGTAATTAAAACTGCACAGAAGGTGTGGTCTTACTGCCTGCTCAACCCTAACGCTTCTGGTGTGCACTGGAGAATATGTAACAGCACTCCTACTGTTTGTTTTGGACTTTTTTCCTGATTTTTGTCATACTCTGAATTTATGAAGAGCACTAAGTTAGCTTTTAATGGGAGACGTACTTGTTTAAGTATGACATTGTGTGTGTCATGTGCTGGCTTCTACATCTGTGTGTCTAGGGCTTCAGTAGGATTTTCCACTGTAGCCGTGAAACTACATATGGATGCAAAGCAGTAGAGGTGGTTAAAGAAATCTAGAATATAGTTTTTAGCTGATGTTTCAAAAAAAATTATTTTTCCAAAGTTACAGTCAATCTGAACTTACAATGAGCTATATATGGTATTCTGTCATGGGGCACAGTAGAAAGTGTAGAAGAGGACAAGTGGGTGAAACAGCTGTATGGCAGGCAAGAATTGGGGGTTCCTTGGAGGAATTATCTGGGGAAAAAAAGACTTTATCTTGAAGTTTAACAGGTAGCCTAGCCTACTAGGCAGACCACATAAAACCTGGTTCTCCCTTCTGTTTTGCCAGGTGTAAATGGTCAGTTGCTTAATCACTGTTATGCATCCCTCTCCCTGAATGTGTAACAGGTGAAATATCTACCCTGGGAAGATAGTAAGAGGGGAAGTGCTTGATGTGTGACTGTTACCTTCGTTCAGATTCTCAGATAGAAGGATGTGCTCTATTCTGTCCTAAAAGGACCCTGCTTGATTTTAGGCATGGCCTGAAAAATAGAAATGTATCCTTTCCTCTTCCCACTTGGCTTTTTTTCTCTGTTTAAAGAGCTACCAGGTGGAGCGCTTGTTAAAGTAGTTCCCTCTCCTGTCATCACTGTGGCTCTGTCTCGTGGGCAATGTAAGGCCTGATTTGCTGTGTTATCCAAGGGAATGGTACTGGCTGATTTCCATGCTGACTTTTGCAAACGTGCCAGTCTCCTATACAGGTGGCTGCTGTCAAAAATGAATGATGCTGTTGAGTAAATACTTTAGGGATGCCACCAAGGGGTGGCCCATTTTCCCCCCTCGTTCACTTGTCAGCTGGACAAAGCAGCTAGTCAGAGTTATGTTAGTCTTGGAGGACATACAAGGCAGAACTTGTAGCACACAGACTTGGCCATATTTTTAGAGAGAGTAACAGAAGCTCTTGCAGAAACACACTTCTAACTCAGCTTTCGGGAGTGCTTTCTGGGCTTTCAGAACTAATTATTGCAATGCTGGTTCCTCGCAAGTGTTTAGTTTTATTCTTTTAATGGCTGTTAATCATCAGCGCTAATTTGGAAGGGAAAGCAAAGCAGTGTATTTAGAAATATAAAATGAGGCTTATTAACGGAGAAAGCATTCCTGCCTGCCAAAATCTGATCAGTAAAAATGTAGGAACTACTGCTGTAGGCTTTCAACACAAATGCAAGCCTTTCCAGTTTTTATAAGATGGTGGCCCGTTCCAGAATGGGGAACAACTGCAGGACGAGGTGGGGGGGAAGACTGCCCTCCTCAAAACAAAGCTGTCCCCCTGCATCTATTACTTAAAAATGAGTGACCCCCCCATCCAGTAACATGAGTGCTTAGTGTCACCATGGAAGTACCCAGGCCCACAGATGCTTACAAGTGAAGTAATTTACTCCCATATGCTATAAAATTGGTCCCTAGTGTTTGTATAAACATTACCTTTTAATATGTCTTCATTACAGGTTTTTATGTGCTGTTTTACACAGCTTGTCTCCTACCTACACACAGGCTCCTTGGGGATGAGTTTTGTGGTGCTCCCAGGCCAGGTCGTGGGGCCCGTTCTGGGCTGGAGGATAAAGCCCTGCTTGAGTCTTACGTGGGCTGGTGTTGCCCACATTAGCCCTATGGATGCTGGCTAAAGCACTTGAATGATGACTTGGTGGATAATGAATTCTGAAGTACTGACTTGTTTTAGTCTCCTAAAATTATTTAAATAAAAAAGAATAGTTATACCTGTTTTTCCTGCATGGTTTTATACAAAGTCAGACTTCAGGGAAACCTTTGACTAAGCACCTTAAAACATAGTTTGTTGAAAGCGTAAACTAACTTTGCACTGTTGTGGGTAGACAATACAGTCACTTTTGTAGATACATAGAGATATTTTAATCTATATTCAGTTTAGTTCACTGCAATAACTGTTACTAAAAGAAATAATTTTGGAGTAGAAAAACATCAAAGCTTTCAATCTGCAAATAAAAAAATAGATAGAAATGCAGATTTTTACTATTTATGGTGTAGTTGTATACCATTAATTCATTAGCAGGAGATAATAGTACAGTGGTAGTTGTTAAGAGTAATTTTATTTCTGTTTCCGTCATATTTAATACTGCTTTAGTTTAAGT
>NW_008795334.1:3076518-3086514 GCF_000699145.1 Aptenodytes forsteri | reverse complement strand
TTCTATTTTTAATAAAATAAAAAAAAAAAAAAAAACCAACACAAGTTTAGTGTTAGTTGTCTACAACTGACTTAATTTTATAATGCAAGTTTCTATTCAGAAGCAGCTTGTCAGAAACCAGAATTAAAGAAATGTTTGCTGAAGAAATAGAAAGTAAGAAACAGTTCTTAGTGTAATAAATTGTATAAAGAGAAAATTTGACTCAATGTGTCCTTAGATTCTCAGCTAGTTAAGCAATTTATACATAGTGTGTCTTTCTAGTTACAAAAAAAGAGTACCATATATAATATAAAAACTGTGTTTAGCTTCAGCTTATTTTGTCTAAAGGATTATAAATCAACAAGGAACCAGTAAAGAAAATAACTAAGGTAAAATGCAAAGCAAGGTTACATTATTTAAACCAAGGTTTCTTCTATAATGATTTTGCTGGTATGGATCAATCAACCCTGGTCAGCTGCCTCCAACCTGCAGGACAGCAGGTGGGAAGGGGATGCTCCCAGTTCCTTCCTGAGAGGAACTGAGAGCAGCAGGGTTTCTTGCTTTAGCCCGAGGAACCTCCGAGAATGGGCCACCAGCACTGGCAGAAAAGGGTGGGTTTACGATGTAGCTGTCCCCAGCTGGCTTGGCTAATCTTGGACCTTGGACTGAGAAGCTGCTCGCTTGGATTTCTTCTGCTCTGAAGATCAAATTTTAGGGTATATTCACAATAGATGCTCTGAAATTCCCAATAGCAAAGCAAGAAGTAGGTTGTGGGTTTGTTTTTTTTTCCCAAGGGCTGCTGAGTCAGAATTACCTGTGAGCTTTCTTCAGTTTAAGATGCTGTCAAGGCATCAAAAAAGAAAGTTTCTATGCTATTCAGTGCAGCAAGGCTTGGTTACTTGGCTTGTGCTGTGAAACGTTACTGAAGTAGTAATTATAATAATATTGGAAATTCTACTTACTTTTCTTGGAATCCTAATATAACTTCATATGCTGTGTTCGAATTGATCTTGCTGATGTTTTGCTGTTATTTCTGCTATTTTCTAAATAACAAAGTGCCTAGTAGACCTCTGGGGGAGAATGTGTGGGAGTAACAGTCTACTTCTTAGTTTAGATCAGAAGCTACAAATGAAATTAATTTGCCTTCTGGAAGAGAATGAGAAGGAATGAGAGACTGAAAATCAGGAAGCCTGAGAAATTTCCCCCTCCTTTTTTTTTTTTTCCTTTTTAAGAGTGTTCTGAAAGGGCGATCTTGGCTTTTTTCCTGGTCTGTTTTCGGGTATATCACACACATTTATGAGGATGTTTTGTTTCAGCTGTACTGACGTGTCTCTTTCCTTTATTCCCCACAGCTTCCAGCAAAGTTGAGCACCTTTGGGTGTCTTTAATCCCTCAGTGAATGACTTGAATTTTAGCTGAATGAATCGGGATTTGGTCTCAAGGAGCCCTTGTAACCAGGCATTTTAACACTGTCTAAAGCCCAATAAACCTTGAAGTTTATTAAGCCTGTCTCACTTTTAAGCCGGTCTTACTTCTAAGATGGTAAATTATTTGGGGAGGTGAATAAACGGTGGTGGTATCCTATGATGTACAACCCTTGTTTGTACTAGTGCATTTACCCCCAATAACCCTTTTTATAAATGAATTTGAATACTTGGATACTGTATCAAAAATCAGAGAGTTAATAGAGAACTGGTGTCAGGGAAGAATTGGGAATCATTGGGGAGGGAAGGCTCAAATGCCACGGCTTTGCTTGTAGATGAATCTCCTTGAAGCCATTGAGGCTGCGGTAGGGCTGGAGGGACAGACCCTCACTTGTCTCTCAGGCCGGATGCCGGCAACGCAGCAAAGAGAAGGTTCAGATTTCTGCCGGAGCTGGGTTTTGGTGCCCGAGTTCGCACAATGCCCACGTCAGAGAACACTAGGTCGCTGCTCAGCGTGTTTCTCCAGGTCAGTTTTCGTTCAGGGAAAAAATGTTATTACCAATTGACAGCTTTCAGATAAGTGCAGATTATCACAAAATGCCGAGCAGTTGAAACACGCTGTTTTCTGTATGCCAGTCACTCCCCACCTTCCCCCGCAGGGGTCTGGGCGATGACCGAGGAATATGCGCTCAGCATTTGAAATGAAGTCAGTCCTGTGGTGAAACCCCTCTGTTACTCAGCAGTTACGTTCCCTTTGGAGCTGTTCGCTTTTATTCTTCATCCTTCCATTTCTTTTTCAGCACGCCAGGCCTGAATTGCACCCGCTCTGCTTAGACATCCCTGATTCTATGGGAGAGGGCCAGAATGGAGTCTGGCTGATGCGGATTTTATGTGGCTGGGCAGATGTAGTAGGGTGGTGTCCTCTGCATTTGTAAGGTACATTACGGGTGCTTAGTAAGGAATAGGGCTTTCCATAGTGAAATTCCTGGCCAGGTAGATTGCAGCTTACCAGGGTTTTTCTCTTGAATCATTTATGCCTTTCTGAATTAATTTCTTATGAGTATCTACTTTTGGGTTCATGTCGACTTTCAGATTTAACAACAAGCCAAGCCTGATGAGGTAGCTGAGCTTGCTGTTTTGTACAGGTCCTGCCCTCTGCAATTCAAAACAGAACTTTTAGGCTCCAGTCAAAAACTGTTTGCTTTCCTTTGCTGAAAAGCTCCCTGGAAATTGGTGCTATTAGCTGTCTTCATGTGGTTAACACATTTTGGGCCAAACCAATAGCAAAAATATTCGTAAATCCTGCAGGATCAGGGAAAACTCCCGGTCCCGTCAGAGATGGACGGTACAACTAAGGGTTTGTTTGGGGTTTTGCCATATGTATATGGGGCACGGCAGTTTAACTTTATTTGCTTTACCTATGATGATCTAAAATACTGTTTCACATCATAGCCTGCTTTTTTTGAAGGCTACTATAATGAAACAGTCTTTTATGTGCACTAGAGGTGTTTCTGAGAACGCGAAAGCAGCAGTTTGGCTCTGGGTTCCCCAAGTAGAAATATCTTTAAGGCAAAAGTCGGGCAAAGCACCTCTTTCTTCAGAGATCAGCTGACAGAGCTGCAAGACAATTCCAGTTTGTAACTTCCCATCATCCTGAATATAGAAGCTGCAGCATTTCTGAGAAACCTCTGCTTTAAGGGGATGTTGGATTATTTTTACTGTGCCAACTAATAAATACTTAAGATTTTAAAATAAAATGGTTTAAAAGAATTCTTAAAGTTGAAGGAGCTGAGGTTGTGTATGGTGTACAGAGGTTGACTAGTGACTTAGCAAGTAAATCTTCAGTAGAAACACTGTTAATTGAATTACAGCTCGGCTATAATTTTTTTTTTTTTTTTTTTTTTTTTTTTTTTTTTTTTTTTTTTTTTTTTTTTTTTTTTTTTTTTTTTAATTACAAGCCTTTACAGCTTAACTGTTCAAGCTGAAATACTCATGGATGGCAATGACTGAGGAAGAAAATATCTCAGCCTCTGTTTTGTTAGTATTTTCCATATCAGTAAAGATATACAAAATATGTCAAGAGACATGCCCAAATAGGAGCTTGCTTACTAATTTGTATGGGGAGGTAAGGCAGTAGAGCTGGGAAGAGCAGCTGGAACTCGGAGAGCAGGAGCTGAGGCAAAGGAATGGCATTAACCACTGTGTATTGGTTTTATCACTGAGTTACTTGTACTGAGTTGTATCTGAATGGTTTTCTGTTATTCTTACCTTTTAACCCAGTTACAGTAACAAATCCTGAGATTAATTAATGCGTAAATATAAAAATATAGTAGGAGAGATTTAAAGTAAGATCTTTCTGGAAAACATGGTTTGCTTACTGAGAAGCAAGAGGGAGGTTCAGGCACCTTTACCCTGTTGAGGTGGACTAGAGCATAACAACTGGATTTCTACTACCTCTTTTCTCTTGTGTCTGCAAGTTCCCGAAAGGCCAGGCCGGTATTCCCAGATCAGCTGGCCAGGTGTGTGAAAGCTGCAGTTATTAGCCTGGATGAAATCACCTGTAGGTTGCATCTATGTTAGTAAGTAGCATACAGCAACAGATTGTTCAAGGGAAACTGCTGGTGCTGAGGACAGGTGGTGTACCTGGTTCAGGGAAGTAGGTTTTACTTTGGACTAGCCCTAATTTGGTGCTGTGAACCGACGGAATGCCTGTTTGCAGTGAAATGCATCACAAAATGAAGGTTTAGTTCTATTTAAATGGACATCAGTTCAGGCGCTTTGAGACAGCTCCACAATGCAGTCCATCGCACAAGAAGTGGATTGGGAGAATCCACTCTCAAACACATTCCTGGTCCAAATTAAAATAGTGAAGTAGTCACACCTATGTAATACCTGAGAATCCA
This sequence comes from Aptenodytes forsteri, assembly GCF_000699145.1. Taxonomy (NCBI): domain Eukaryota; kingdom Metazoa; phylum Chordata; class Aves; order Sphenisciformes; family Spheniscidae; genus Aptenodytes; species Aptenodytes forsteri. The sequence continues at coordinate 3,082,208 of NW_008795334.1, read as the reverse complement.
GTTAGAGAAGCTGGACAAACAACATACGCACGGCTTTCCAGTAGATGGCCCTGATGCAAAAAATGGGGGCGCAACAGAGAATTTTTGTTTCATTGGGATGTTGACCTTTTGGCTACGGCTTTGTGAGAATTTCAGGCCTGAAGAGGTTGTCCAGAGTTTCTGTGAGTTAGACTTCTGTCTGTCACTAACTGAAGTGCTGTGAAGAGAGAGTAAAAACATGTATTGCCTTCCATTCTCAGGGCAGTGTTCATGTAAGCACACATGTTGATGGTCATATTTAAAAAATGAAACAAAAACTCATCTTGGTTGAAATATCTGGAAGCTTCTTCCCAACTCAAAAAAGTTGCTGGCGTTGGACATGTGGATGCTTCTCTTTGTGCCTTTACAGCATCATCACTGTAATCAAAAACGTACGTTTTTTTCCAGGAGGAACCTTTGATATGCAGTAACCAAACAGGATTTTCAGGTACAGATATCCTGTGAAATTGCAGGTTTGGGGAGAAGAGACTACTTGCACATAGTTACGCAGGCACACTCCCAGCTACTGAAAATGGCAAAGCTGAGCTAAACTAAACAGCCCGTTTCTTTTTCAATCAAACATTTTTGGGGTTTTGTGTTTATTTCAAGGAGCTCTGTAACCGAATATCTTACTTTTATTAGATCTTAACAGTTGCCTCTCTACATTTACTGGACCATTGGTCTGCTGCTATAGTACCAATGAGGTGAGCTCACTGAAGCTGTTGTCATGGAAATCTGGATGGTTAACACTAAATGTTTCATGCTGGTTTTGTTTCTTTGGACCTTTTTATAGCTTCCAATCTCCTCAAATGCAAGCCATGGAAAAGGAGATTTGTAGAAGTGCTTTGGAGTTTTAGACAATTATGTACAAGACGCCTGTCTTTAAAACTCTGGTGGTAGTTACCTAGAACCTGAACCAAAAATATGTGCTGGAATTTCAGATTTTGGGTAAGTCCTGCTGGAATAGAACCTGTAAGATTTAGCATTCCATGGAAGCGATGGACATTTCCACTTGACATACAGTCATCGGAGGCTGACTTTTGTAGACTTAAGAAAAATGTTCTTTTATACGCGAACACAGTTCATGGAGCTGATGCTATGTTTTGTTAATAAAATGCAGAATCATATTATTCATAATATCAAATTATTTATTTTAGGTTGTTATAATTCAGGCAGCATGTTTTCTCTAGTATTTCTAAAGATTCGATAATGCTTTCACATATGTTTAAAAAACAACACAAAAAGGCCCAGTCCACTTGTATATTAGGTGTGGCTGAAATAGCTGCAGTCCCTAGTGTTGACGTTATTTCTGGGGGGAAGAAGCTGGCATTAAAAGGATTTTTTCCTTGAAATCTTTTTTTCTTTCCCTTCTTACTGCTTTCCTTCAGCTAGTCTGTTAGTGTGTCCCATAGAGCATCATCCCTGTATCCCCCTCCAGCTTCTCGTGGAGATCCTGTGAGTCTGTGACATCTGTGTTTTAGAAATGTTGAATATTCACCACTCCCTTTTGGGTTTTCTTGGCGAGTAAGTGTTTAAATATAGAATACTTCGGAAATATTGTGAAGGTCGGAATTCAGTCACTCTGAAAGGGGTCGGACAACATGAACTGTCCAGCTTAGCTGCAATTCAGTGTTTGGTAGTTGTCTGTCTGATTTACCATTTTCTAAAGAAACCCAGCCTTAATTTGTGGGGGAGAATGGCAGAACAAAAAGCAATAATGGAAAATTTACTGTTGGAAGAGACTGGGTAGGCTTAAAATAGTAATTTCATAACCCTGAAAAGAGAACAGATTCTGAATTTTTGTGTGTGTATTGTTATAATTTGCAGCTGAATAAAGTATGATGTGGATCAAATTTGGTGTTTATTAAGTGGTAATACAAATAAACGGTAGGAGCTCCAGAAGTGCTCATGATCATGGGCCAAAATGTATTATTGAAAGTCTTTGTATACACTCTTACTGGTATCTTTTTTTATTGGTTACAGTTCTCCATACATTGCAGTATCATGGAGACACATTTTTCAGAAAGGCACTGAGGCTAGGTCTGTTTGGTGATTTCTAATTTTTTGTTTCCCATCGTACAGCTAGCTTGCTCTGACTGTAGTGATGGAAGAGCATCATTACTATTTTAGCAAATATCTGGAGAATCTTGAGAATGTCTTCCATTTTCAATCAGTCTGGCACTGTGTCTTTTCCATGCTGTGATTTTTTTTTTTTTTTTCCCCCCTGCCCCTGCATTGCTTTCTTACATAGGAATAAGAAGAATTTTGAGACTGGGACTCAAATTAATGAAGGTCCCTGAATTTCTTCTCTTGTCGTTCATCAATTGCATCATTAGTATTTCCAAACTCCTGTCAGGCATCATGTAGGACTTGGATACTGGTTGCTGTTATTATGGCATTTATTTAAACAAACCAGATGATGCAGGTAAATGATTTGACTGCAGCTTTAGAGAATTGTTGACAATACTGTAGTATGGCTAATGGGGAAGGAACAGAAGGATGAATTTCAGCTGTTACTCTTAAGTTACTAGGGTTTTCCTAGATGAGCACTGCTTCTGAGGTCAATTAGCAGTGCCTGCATAGGCCAGGTAATAGTGCTGAACTGAGATGACCAAAACAAAGTTGTTGGCACAGGCTGCAGATCTAGAGATCTGCCACTGTAGGTCTGTAGTGAATTTCGTACAGGACATAAACATGAGAATTTTTGTCAGCAGGGAGAACCATCATAGCATTTTCATAATCTGGAGACACTGCTAAAACTTCTCTTCTGGCTTCTTGTTCTTAGGTATTTCTGGGGTGGCACCTTGGTTTGGCTCTGGGGTGGCTTTCAGGAGTGATCCCATAACTCCGTTTGTCTTGATGGCTCCTTTTATCTATGTTTTGACAACTCTTCTCCATTTAGGACTGAATGTGCAGCTTTATCTAAAAAGGACAGTGACATCTTGGGTTTTGTGTTGGGACATGCAAATTCACTATTGACTGTCAACACAAGGAGCATGCTTGGCTGCCCTGTAGCAGTTAAGGTGAGGAGAGAACAGCCAATGAAGATGCCAACATTTAAATGAAGAAATGAGATCTAGTTAAGATGACCAAAAGCACAAACAAATGAATTAGTGCTGTGTAGGACGGTATTGCAGGACTGCCAGACATAGGATAGTTAGTCTATAACCCTGCTCTGCAGCTGATGTATTCCTACCATCCATGATGGCATGTGCAGTGAAACGCTGTCTTGCAGGCGTCTGTAAGTCTGTAAGTGAACGGTATGTTTTCCACACTGATCGCCTTCCTCTGAATACATTGTTTCAGATATCTAGTATCCCATCTGTTTTTCCTTTCTCTCTTCGCTTTTCTAGCACGCTTACGTACTTAGTGCAGGCATATTGGGTCTCTTACAGTGACTTTCAGAGGCGCCTGATGTAAAGATTTATGGAACGACCACTCTACAAAAGCATCTTGTTCCAAGTTCTTTCTTTTTTTCTTGCAAGATTTTTGTCAAATCTGGATCTGAGAGGAAGAGCAGAATACAGAAAAGTTGCACTTTTCACCTACTGTAAAATTTTAAGACGGCTTTATCTTTTAACAGGAGGGAAGCAGGATCTAATTCATCTATCATCAGCAGGAATTGGAAGGACTGACTTTTTAGGAGAATGATCCTTGACTCTTTAGAGGAATAATTGGCAAACTTCCCTAATGTGATCTGACTAGAGCTTAATGGAGGGGATCTTGAGTAAACAGCTTGATCTTCCCTTTGCTCCCAACAACATCGCATTGATAGCTTCCAGTAAATGCAAAATATCCTTAGGAAAGCAATATGTTTTGGACTGTCCTTGGTAACAACTATTTTCAAGAGAGTTAAAACATGACCTATGCTATTGTAGCTAAATTTCTTCACAAAAAGCTGAATTGTTTTCATTCAAATTACATGATAAATGTTTTAGTGTAAATAGTCCTTAGTGAATTATGGGAGATCAGTAAGCTTTCTGTGAGTCGTTCGTTTCAAAATAAGAATGAAGTCTAATTCTGTAGGTTGTTAACAATTTCCCTATATGCTGCTTATGTAATAAGAGTCTTGCTACAAGTTGAGGGCTATTTAGGTGTACTCTTTCTATTGTTCTTCCTTCTCTTCCGTTACATTGAATGCATTGTACATTAGGAATGCCTGGTAAAAAGCAGTAGCATTAAACTTTAAATTTATTAAACTTTAAATTAACCTTTCTGAGTACTATGAAATGTGTAGATAATCCTAAGATGACCATTCATGTAGGAATCAAAGGTAAGCAAACACCTTACATTCAAAGGAAGTTAATTTTCATAAATAAATACATTGTTGTTTTGGGTGGTTTACAATGTGTTTCAGAAAAAAAAAAGAATGCAAACAACTGGTATCAACCACAGGTGTGGATTTCATGGAAGTATGTAGTTAATTGACAAGTTTAAATAATCCCATTAGACCTTCTGATGAGAAGCCATCACTAGAAGGCATATCTTACAAAAAGACCACCATAATCCAAAAAGCCCCTAGACATGAGTAACCATTTGTTTTACATCCGAAAAGGAATAAAACTGGTGAACTAAATTCTAACTGCTTTTCTTAAGTGGGAGTCAGGGTAGTTTTCATGGGATGTTTAAGCATTACTTTCCCATCCTGTTCTTCTGTGAGTTGACCTGAAGCAGCTGAAATCTACTACTACATGACAAAGCAGCAAATATGTGCTCGTCCACTAGCAAATCAGTTCACTGGCATTTTATACAAGTCAGGCAGAATGCTGGAAAAAGCTGACCAGCTTCTGCACTCCAGTTCCTTTGGGGCCTTTATAAGTTTAATGTTTGAGTAAAATTCTTCCCGTGAAAAATGTTGTCCATCTGTCCATCCCCCGCCCCCAGCAGTTCTAGGGAGAAGGACCGTGGGGTTGTCCCTTCCTTCAGGAAGTCTTACTGTGTTGTCAGAGTAAGAGAGATGGTGTTTTACTCTATTGCAGGTAGAGCTAACTTACACATCGTGTCAATCAAAAGCATTCATAGGATGATTTCCCTGCTGTGAAAACTTTAAAATAAATTTAGGGGGGAGGGGGATTTTGACGTGTTTGGATCAGCTAAGAAGGTTGTATCAGAAATAACTTCAGTTGTAACGAGGACACACATCACAACTGGAGCTTTCCTCCCTTCTTGTTTGGAGTTGGATATTGCTAAAAAGGACAGAACAATTTGAGGCTTTATATCATTTGAAAAGAAGTTATATTTACTTCTGTCTGTTTAGCTAGCTGCTATTTTGCCAGTTATACCAATTTTGATAACTGTGACAGAAGTCTGAGAGTGAAGGAGACCGGGAGAGAGCCTGTCACCTATTGTACAATTGGAATTTAATAGGATAAATACCCTTTTTTTTCCCCCAAATGTTCTTAGTAACTCATTTCCTGTTTTAAATCCAATTATTGCCTTTCAGTTAAAAAAAAAATCAAACAAAAAACCAAGAACAAACAACTCCCCACCCCCAAGAAAAAAACCCTTGTCCTGAAAGCTTTCAAATACCACTGCTGTCTTTTTCCATTTATAACTATCTAAGAATAGGATTCCTCCTGTTTCCTACCCCTAGCTTCCAACTCAGCCCCAGGCCTGTCTCAACCCTGTGAAGGGAGCTGCTTGCAATCCCTCCCCCCCCCCCCCAAAAAAAA
>NW_008795334.1:3007836-3075552 GCF_000699145.1 Aptenodytes forsteri | reverse complement strand
GGATGGCCTCCACACCCCCCCCCCCCCCCACAAAAAAAAAAAAAAGGATTTAATCTCTGTTGATAATGAATGAGCACAGATGTTTCTAGCTATTACTTTACAACAGTTATTGCCTCCTTGTTCAATAGTCACCTTGTAAAATGTGAGCCAGGAATCCTGCAAGTATGACCAGCAACCACTGTTATGTCTTCAAGTGCTGTTTTCATTTGTGAAATTGTGTGAAAAGAAAACTTTGAAACCAAAGATGGAGAAGATAACACTATGAAGATGTTAATGCGCTTTTGAAATATCTGTTGACTTGCTTTATTTCACATTTGTTGCTTAAAAATTTATGGTACTAAATGGAGGAGCTGATGAAGCAGTACAAGATGAAAAGAATGGTTTGTATTGCTAGGACAGAAGGGGGCTAGGGAAAAATGAATTAATGAAAACCATATGATAAACCCTCCAGGTATGGAGCAGAATACACTAATAGGCTTCCCAAAAGTAGATTTTGTAGGAGTACCCCCTTCAGAGCCCGTCAGGTGCCACTGCATTCAGAGCTGCACTAAAAGCCCACGGATGCCTTCTGTCAGCTGCAGTTTGTTTTTGGATCATGCATTTTCATGGGGAGGGGTCCAAAAGTAAGCAGCAATCTGGGACATGGTGGTTTATTTATGGAGAGTAGCCAGGTTTTCTTGTATTTTGGGCTTCAAGTAAGGTATGTCTTGAGAGCATGTAAAAGAAAACCTTAAAATGTATCAGCAACATGATGTATCTCTCTTGGGGAGTAAGCACCACCACAAAATAGAGCAGTCCAACTTCACTAGAACACTGAGTACAATTGTGTTCTATTTATGAGCTTGTTTACGATAATCTATAAACAGATTCTGCAAATATTGGTTTTTTCAGAAAGGAAAGAAAACCTTTTTGTGCCTCTTTAAATTGCATGGAGTGCTCTCCAACTCACATGACTTTGCAAAAAGTGTAACCTTTTCCATCTAGCTGAGGAGTCATGAGGAAGGTTCTCAAGCTGAGATTTGCCTGTAATATTAAAAGGAATGTGATACTGTGAAAGTGGCATACAGTACTCATGGCATCAGTCTGCATTACTTAGCAATCTTCTGGAGGCAGCACTCAATGTACGTGGGAAGTTGAGTCACTTTTATGGATTTTTATGATAACGTGTAAACTGTAGGAGTACGTGTTGGCTATGTGGAGCTCCGCTCTCGGTGCTTACCGTGTCAAAGTCATCTCAGAGGACACTAGTGTCACTCATGCACCATGCTCCAAGTCAAAAAGAACTGGATTTAAACAGATTACTTTCTTCTGCCCCATACAGAATATCCTCTGAATTTTAGTGCACTCTTGTTCATCAGCTTCTTACATACATCCCTGCAAAATTTGAATCTTAGCCCCATCACCCTCACTTATCCCATTCTCTGTGTAATGCCCATTCAAACCTAACTAAACAAACCGCACCCACAAGTAGGCATGCATACTATCGCTTTTCCTTTCAGAGGTCCATGGCAGTATTATTCAGCCATTGAGCTTTCCCTTATCAAGGTTGAAACAACATCTGTCTTGCCTTTGCAGGTCTGGTTTCACAGTCCTTCCCGAGCAGCACACCTGCGGTGTGGTTAGCCTGGCTGGCTGCTAGTGTGGCTACCCCTCCCAGCCCTCTGGTTTTGCTCTGACTTGTTCTCCTTTCTCAAAAGATATCCACAAGTTCTCTGGTTAAATGAGACACCTAGTGCATTTTAGGTACTGTAGAGAGAAATGAGCTAGACCAACACATGCAGATGGTGAAGCTGCTGAGAGTGGCGCAATTCATAGTTGTTTTATGAGCAGTGAGGATACAGCAGCAAAGTTTTTGATCATGTGTTGAGGCGTGAAGTCATGGAGCAAAGGTGAACTGTCTCTCCGTGCACCCACTGATCTTAAGTACTTAGAGAGCTGGTGGCAAGAATCTTGCTTTGGCTCTACCCGTGGTGCATTCGTTATGCACAGAAAACCAGAGCAAGCTGACGGGAGCTTGCAAATGGTCATCATCCAGGGACTGGAGGAACGATAAAGTTTCTGCTTCTCTTTCTGAATTAAGTCTTGGTTTGAAAGTGGCTTTATGGGAGGAATAAAAGTCAAGAAATATCAAAGGAAGAAAGCTAAGAATTAAAGTACTCCATAGAAATGTTGATTAGGAGTCAAGGGGTGAAAATTTGGAAAACGAGAATTAAAATTAATGACTAGAAAAAGTCAGCAAGGTGTAGGAGGCTGTAGAGCAGTCTCCAAGCAAGATAATATAAGAAAAAACCCTGTGAAGACACTGGAGATAAGACCTGAATATAAAAGGTCTTTCACTGAAATGGAAATTAACTTGAAAAGTTTGTTACTCTTTTCTACCTTGAATTTCTACTAATGCTGAGGAATAAGGAAATTATGTCACTTTTAAAACTTCTTTTTTTTACTTCAGTGAGAGACTAAAGACTGTGGTTGTGTGCTAGAAGTTTTTAGTTCATTCTTTGGTTAAACTAGTGGGCAAGACTTCTCACAAAAGAAATCTCGGCTGATCATGTCTTGCTCTTCTTTTTCTGGCAGCTGTAGGTTTCCTGTTGGGAAGAGGAGGTTGTGGGGTCCCCGTCGTTGGGGTTACTTGGAACTCAGCTGGATGTGACCCCCAGTGTCTCATTTAAGTTTGAAGTTGGATCTAACTTGAAAGTTTGCCTTGCTTTATGTAGGGGGCTGCACCATCAGAGGTTGCTTCCAAATTAAATTATTCTGTGATTCTGAAAGGAGAAATTGTGCAGTATCTTGATTTAAAAAAACAAAACAAAACAAACAAACCACTGAAATCTACAAATTAGAATGCTTTACATCTAAAAATGCCAAACTTTAAGTTCATTGAGTGGAGAAAACTGTTCAAAGAAGTTAATTGATCACTAGTGTGGGTTTATCCTTGTTGTGGATAAGGATGGGAAGCGTTGATCTCTGTTTTATTACTGCACAGCTGTTTTGCTAGAAGTGTGCTGAAAACAGACCAACTGCTTTTTAGTACATATCAAACTACCGAAATTAAAGATTTTATGCAGTCTTTTAAAAATGAAATAAATACTTTGCTGTGTCATCTTTTTATATGTTTTGTATGTCTCAAAAATGATTTTCCTTTCTTCTGTTCTACTACTTTTACAAAGTATTCCATGATTATAAATACCTTATGGGTGACAAAAATATTGCTATCTGTCCTGATACAACTAGATGGTTTCTCCCAAGATATATAGCTGTGGACACTATTTTTCCTGTAGCAGCACTCTCTAGTAAAACAGAGAAGGTAAAGGTATTAACAGCAAACAGTATGTTAGACTTCTTGATGTATTTTATTGAGCCTGCTATGGTCAGAAAAAAAGGCAAGTAAAAACACTTAAAATTAATTCAGATGTCCTCTCATACTTGAGTAGGCAGGCAAAACTCACTTAATCAAAACATCTACTTGTTTCAAGAGCTTTGAGAGATTTTTAGGGCTCTATTCCAGCCAGGGTGGTGTGAGACCTTCTGAGGTTCAACTCAAGATCTTACCCTAATGGTTTTCAGTCTCCAAGAATTTATGGAGTCTGTTGTATAAGACCAGCTCCTGACAACACAGGAGCTGTCTTATATTAAACAAAACCACCTACTCCCTTGAAATAGTTAAGCCTGTGCTTGAGCCCTTCACTGACCTGAAGCCTTATGAAGGGACTAGTAGGTATAAACTGGTAGGTTTGTACTGTAGGTGTAAACACTGCGTAGCATCTAAAATCATAAATCATCCCACTTTTTTTTTTCCCCCTAGTGCTGGCTGGTTGATGTGTTAACAGTTCTTTTTCTGTGGTACGTTTTGCTTTCCTACCTACTGTGTATTAAGGAAACAGGGAATCTTTTTTTAGTCTGGTCTTGTTTACCAAAAGGCAGCTGTTGCATTCAGCTGTTACTGGTCTTTTTTTCATTAAAATAGTTTCTCAGTCTTTCTCAAATCCACTGACAGGCTAAAGACATTGACATCTTACTGCATGCTTTGTATGTAAACTTACAGGGTGACTTCTGGTTGCATGGGGAAAAAAATGCAACTGCAGTTTCTCTTTCTGTGAGGGGAAAGAGCTGTTCCTTGTTCTTCAGATGCAGCAAACCTGTGCATGCTTAAAAATTATTGCCTTCTCTCATGATTTGGTGCATGGTGTAGAAGCTGTAGCTGTTTGTCTAGTAACAGGCTAATGTGCATTAGGAAGTTCTAGGTGTTGGTTTGTGTTTTGCTTGATTACCCAGGAGTCAAGTCACAAGAGTACTCAGCATTTCAATTCCCTGCTTTGTCTCCGCAAAATAGACATTCTGATCATAGCAGAAATAACATAGTCTACTTAAAAAAAAAAAAAAAAAAAGAGAGACTCACAACAGTCCAGTGTTAAATTTTAACGGTTTTAGATACATCTTCTTTTTCTGCATCTAATTCAGATGCTCTAAATACAAAAACCTTTCCTAATACATTTCAGTTGTGTCTTCTGTTTACCAGTCCTGTTTGGCCCAGAGTGAGTGATGAGAAGGTAACATTCTGTGTTTGGTGAAGTTTCATCATTGCTTACACTGTTGTTCTATACATAGTTTTGTGGTTTTAGGGAAAGAATTTTAGGTCATCAGCAGTTGTTTTTCTGATTACAGAAATGATCTTTATCCACTAATTACATATTTATACTGAGAAACAAGTCAGAAAACACTTAAGAATAGAAGTATGCTAGAAAAGAGAATTTGTGCAGCGCGAAGAAATCATACATGTGTGCAGCAGTCCTCCCCCACTGCCTTAGGAAGTTCGGATTGGTAGACACAATTACCTGTAGGTCTGTATAGAAGATGTTGGTATCTAAAGCACCAAGCTGAGATAGGGTGGGACCTCTGGAGGTCATCTAGTTCAGCCCCCTGCTCAAAGCAGGGTCACCTACAGCAGGTTGCTCAGGGCTGTGTCCAGTCAAGAGTTTGTGTATCTGCAAGGATGGAGACTCTACAACCTCTCTGGGCAACCTGTGCCAGCACATGGCCACCCTTACAATAAAAAAGACTTTTTCTTATGTACAGAAAGAACCCCACAACCTTTAAAAAAACTCCAAGCAACATTAACTTAATTCAGGAGCAACTTGATCCTTGCTGTTTTTTGATACAAATTGAAGAGCCATAAAACCTGATTCAGTTTGCATCTTAATTGCTGGAGGTTTGCAAGAGATGTGGCTACTGTTGGCCCAGTGCCATGCTTCTTAATCTGGAAAAATTCCAGCTGTGGTTAATAAACATTTGCCAGGATAGAGCCTACATTGTTTATTTTAATAATTTGAAATAATTAGAAATACATTTATTTACATTTCACAGGTGTTTTTTTTTTTCTTTCTCTTTCTTTCTTTTTTTTTCCCCCCCTTTTTTTAACTAATGTTTACTTGATCTTCATGTACTCAGCATCCAGGCCTGTTTGCTGAGGGAGCTAGGGTCAGAGGACACACAGGAGCGTGTGGATTCTTCATTGCTAGATACTTGCATAGAAGGCCTGGAACAGTACAGGTAGATGAAAAGAGTGCAAATCTTGATCACACCAAGGATAGTTCCAGGGAAATATGTATTTTGCTTTTTTCCTCATTCATCATGGCGTCTTGTCTTTACTAATGAAAAGAGATCAATGTTTAACGTACGTAAGGGTCATAGGGAAGTGAGGTGGTGATTTGCTGCTTCTGCTAGAGCAATACTGCATCAATTGCCTAATCAGAAGTAATAAAATGGTATTAACAGGCTGTTAATTTTTTTAGGTTAATAAGCAGGAATAGAGGAGTCTGTTTTTCAGTAAGTGTAGCATGGAAGCCAGCTGTTACTTATAAATGACATAATTCAAGCCTTAGCATGTGTGAAAATAAATAAATAAATACTTCCCTTGGTTTTCATCAACAGGCCCACTAGGTCTCCGCAAACTTGAAGTTTATTAACTACTGCAAAGTCATTCTGTGTGATGTAGTGTCTTTCTCTAACTACTGTCTGTATGTAAAGTCCAGCCACTGCTGAATAGCAATTTTGTCAATGTCCAAGGTGTTTGATAACAAAAAAAAATTGAAGAAATCAAATTCAATAACCGCACACCTGTGACGGATCCAGTCTTGTCTGGACTTCAGCTCAGCTATAACCCTTGCAGCACCTGCACTGCTGGAAACTGTCCTTATAGTCGTCAGTATGGGTGGTGCTGGGGGAGCTTAACCCTGACTGAGATGGTGGCACAGTTGGCCTGGGTAAGGGCTGATGTTCCTGGCTTTGACAACGTGAGTGTTTTCAAGGAAATACTTCATTCCCTTGCTGTCACCTCTGCAGCCTCAGCAAAAGTGGAGATGGGATCACAGGTCTCTGTGTGTATTCTGGGCAACTGAGAAGTAAAATTGCCTATGGCTGGTGAGTTCAGACACTCTCACAAGAATAAAATGTGTTTATTAAAAAATGCTAAAGCAGTTGCAGCTTGAAATATGGGTAGAATAAAGTTTTATGTTTCACTGTCATCCTGATGTTATGTGACTAAAAATTGGTTCTTTGAGGGAGTATTAGGTAAATAAAACTGAGGTGAACCTTGAACTCACTGTTGAGCAAATGCATATTGTTTGAGGTAATAAAGATTCGTTATACCCTTACGTTCTTGTATATGATTAAAATGTTAGGCATGACACTGCCCAAGCCCAAGGCTTTCTGACTGGTTCCTGACATAGGTGAGAACAGACTTCTGAAGTCATGACCCTGCTTTTCTTACCTCTCCCCCATTGTCTTTGCTGGGTGATTAGCTGATGACTCATGTCTTGCCCTCGAGGGTGAAGTAATGCTTCCTGAGTTGTTTTATTTATTTATTTTGTAATCTGTTATTTATTGTCTTAAATCCACTAGCTATATGTGTGTGTGTATCTATCTATCTATCTATGTTTCATTGTTTATAAAAAGAATCCTACTGAGGTCTTTATGAGCACCCAGAATATAACCATTGAGTTTTCACTGTTCAACCTTCCCCCCCCCCCCAAGTCCTTTGCTGTTTCCTGCATTGGTTTTTCTACATTACTGCATTATACTTAAGCCATTAGATAACCATAGAAATGTCTGAAAAAGGCAGAGGTCATGTCTCTAAAGCATTGTTTAGGTTTAGGGATGCCTTTTCTTATAGGGGAGATGGCTTTCCTGGGCTGCTGTTTTAGTCTGCTGCTCCCAGACTTCCTTCTGTACTATCTGCAACTAAATACTTGTAAGTAAGTAAGCTCCAACCAATGCTTGACAGAGGAAATTTGTTTTGTCAGGAAACTGGCACAGTTAGCATGGATTTTTCTCAAAGTAATTTGGGAGAATTAAAAAGTTGGCAGAATCATAGATGGTGATAATCATAGATGGTGGCCCCGCATTTGTCGTTATGGCAGCAGCGCATGCTGCAGAAGAACCTTAATCTCCTAGGCCAGCCAAAGGCAGTGGGATGTAACCAAGCATCGGCCCTGCAGCAGCTTAGCAGGTAGCATATGTGTCTTCCTACCTTATAACTGTATCAGAAACTGTGACCATTTACTGTTACTTAACAATATATCAGATGGCAGTTTGGGTTGTTTATAATTACAACATCTGTGGGCTGTAGCAGACTGCTCTCTCATACAAATGCCCTGCAAGTGATACTGTATGTGGAAGTAATATTATTTGAGTGTCATCTAGGAGGGTAGAATAAAAATGAACATCTAAAATAATGAATCTGTTTCTTTAAAAAACACAGCTACTTACAGTTTAGCCTGACCTGACCAGTAAAGACTCACATGAGCAGCAGCCAGGGGCTTGACTGGGGCAGGGATATAAACCTGCTTGTCTTGCCCTGAACAGATCAAAAAAAAAAAAAAAAAAAAACAACAACCCCCCCCTGCCATAATAAAGTAATATGCTATTACGAAGTTGAAAGTAAATTTTCAAGAGATTCATTAATGTACATGACATGAATGCTTGAGTAAGAGAAGGGAGTGAAAAATAACAGAGATTAAATAACTTTCCCAATTAATTAGTCTGTGGATTCTCTTACGCCTTCTGAAGTATTTTTATCTCTCATTTTGAGTTTGAATTTATCACATTATACTGGTTCCTTTGGGTGCAAAAGTTTTACTGAAAACACACAGCATTACAAGAGACGAAGCTCTTCTGACAACATGTTGATAATGGTGAACTCCTGGCAGGGAGACAAATGAGCAATTCACCTAGTCAGTGTTTAACTTCTATAATGTGTCTATTGGACAAATACAAGATCAATTTAAGTGGTCTTTCAGAAAACAAAACCAAATTAGTTACTCCAGAAAAATGCAGGAAGCACCTCTTAGTGTTGCAACTTGTTTGTCATAAAGCACTAGATGCTAACGTTGTGTATTTTTTTCCTTCCTGTAGGTGCCTGAGATTATAAGTTCTATTCGACAAGCTGGAAAAATTGCTCGTCAAGAAGAGTTTCAGAATAATCTCTCAGACGTTGAAGACCCTTTTGCCAAAAAGTTTGAGGTGCTGTTCTGTGGACGGGTGACAGTAGCACATAAAAATGCACCTCCAGCACTCATCGATGAATGCATAGAGAAATTTAATCGTGCAAGTTGTACAAAAAAATCAGATTTCAACTCATCATCCCAACAACATGAAACTGCCAATAACTTTGGAGGCTTCTCTTTCAGCAACAAATTTCGGTCTGTCTTTCAGCCCTCGGTCAGTGAAGAGGAAGAAAAAAGGCCAATTAGGAAATCCTTTTCTCAGCCTGGGCTTCGTTCCTTTGCTTTTAAGAAGGATTTGCAAGAGGGAAGCCATAGGAGTAACAGCTTTGTCAGGTCTTTTGAAGAAGATGCAATTTCACTGAACCTTAAAAGTCAACTTATCTATGGACGCAGTGTTGTGCAGCCAACAGACATTGCAGAAAACCGGACAATGTTGTTTACGGTAAAGAAAGATTTGCAGCTCTTGGTGGCATTTTCACATCTCAGAATTTGGAGTGGCAAACACCAAAGCAGATGTTCTGACAGATGGCAGTTACTTCTTCAATAACTTTGTTGCAATTACAAGAACTTAAGTTAACTCACATATTTCTCTAGAAAGCATTACCAGTCAGTGTAAATTTTTTTATGTAGTCAAAATTAGTTTACGTTAAATAGTTTAAAACAGCACTACCTGAAACATTGGGCTTCTAAAGACAGCTTTTAGAAAGCTACAGCAAGTTAGTAGGTAGTTTTACAATTGCAAAATGATATGTACAGTTACACTAACTAGTAACAGAAGAAATAAATTTCCAGGTGAATTAGTTACCTGTAACTGGAGTAGAAGGACTAAAGCATGACTGTGGGCTAGCAGACTTTATGACCCATGATAAGCAGCATAATTTGTGAAGTTTTTCCTGCTGCCAACATGTCTGTGTAACGATAGAATAGTGTAGTAACTTCCTAGGCTACTCCACTCCTGTCCTACTTTTGTGTGGCTAGCAATGCCCTTGCCTTGATAGATGAGCAGCAAAAGTATTTTTCAAGACCTGAGAAACAAGTAAGGAATGTGTTATTTGCTCCTCTTATAATCCTCATAATAGATAAGTAATACAACATTTTATATATCTTGTATCTTATAAACATAATGCAAACCTGGAGCTGATATTGCAATGGCTGGCTATCATAAGGTCATCTTGGATCTGTCAGCTGCTGTTGGGGCTGGGAGTTCTTAAGGACAACAACAGAGTGGAGTGGGTGCAGTTACAGCAGTTTTTTTGGAGTGGGGAAAGAGAAGTGCTGCTTTAAGAATGATTGCCGAAGTGTTATATCTGTAAAAAGTAACACACAGAAAGAGATGTAGTTAGCTGTACCTGATTTAAAACTTTTGTTTAGTCGTGACAGGCTGGCATCAGACAGGGAAGTGGAAGAAGGTGGAGAGAAATTTTGTGCTCCAGTAAAAACAATTCCATGTTTACCTTCTTCCCCTGAGCACGTATTTCACACAGAAAATATAGACGCCTTTTGTAATAATACCTAATTTTAAAAAAAATCCTGACTCCATTATTAATTCATGGCACATATTTTAGAGATAGGGAGATTATAGATGGACTACTTAGGTCTGGATCCTCTTTCTCCAGTGAGTGCATTTTAAATTTATATTAAATAGATGCAGTGGTTCTCAAAGACACATGCAGCTTCAGACTGAATATAACAGCAGTCACCTGCTGACAGGCTCATTTCCAAATTGTGGGGCTCTGCTGATCTTGCTTTCTATCTTGGGTTGCTTTTTGCCTGGGAAAATACTGTTTAGTATGCACAGTTGTATTCTTTTGCCATTCAGCCAGTCTAAATTCAGCTGAATATAAGGAAGTGATAACTGTGGTTTGTGCCTCCAGTATCCACAAGCTAGCAGCTCGTGGCAGAGCTGGGTTTGTTGGTTAGCTGTCCCCCGTGTTCAGCAGGTTCTGAGTAACGGTATGCATACAGCGTGCACAGGTATTCACCTTTGCTCATCAGTTTGTGTGTGGCTACACATGAAACGCTTAAAAGTAACTTATATTTAGAGGAAAAAAATTATTTGTATTTTCTCAGTTGAAGTTCTTACTTGGGTTTTCCCCAGGACTGCAGCAGAGGTTGGTGTATGAGGTGTGAAAAATGTTTGGATGAGTTATCTGCTGCCTCTCCTGACCTGGTTCAGATAGTCCTGATTTTGGTATCTCTTTCTGAAGAACTGCTTTCCTAGCCACTTTCTTAGGATTTTAGTTTTGGGGTTTTTTTTATTTTTAGGCTTTTCTCCTGGCTGTATTTTGGCAGGGGGGATGTATTGGCGTTTTTTTTCCCCTTGTTCAGTTGGCTTCAAATGAACCCTGCTGCCCTGGGACCAAGTGTGAAAGGAGTATGTGGGGCTGAGCTAAGAAGGAGCCCCTCGATGCAGGGAGGGGAAGGGAGCAGAAGGAGGCTGCTGAGTAGGTGTTGGAAGGAATAACCCCATGAACACGTGCAAGGTCAGCCCTGGGGACAATACAAGGAAACCAGCAGGGAGTTGGGGAAAATCATTGTGACTGATTGAAGTGAAAGAAGAGATGGAAGGTGAATGCACAGGACCATTTTTAGACACACAGAGGTGGCACATCTCACTTGATCCAGTTACACATAGGATTCCCTCCTTCCCCCTTCCTTAAGAAATTACTGGTATACTGGTTCTGCTGATCTTTTTATGTGCATCTTTTGGGATACTTCAGCAGGTTTGTCTAAGTCATGCTCATTAGTAGATCCAGATTCCACCCATCTTCCCTAAAATCTGATATGAGACTTGTCCTTAGCAGACTTTCTGATGTGCTAGAAACTATGAGGAATTTAAATTTTTTCTGTTAAAATGTTACAAAGACGTTGCCAGAAGCTGAAAAATCGAAAACAATAGTTTCACCTTAAAAATGCCCTTTGGCAATCGAAAGTTAGCATCAGCTTTTGGAATACTGCTGTACAAATGGCCTACAGATTAAATTAAGTTAGAAAATATACTCCAGTAAGCTCATTTTTATAGTTTCAGTTAAAGCTTTTAAATTAAATGCTATATGTGTCTTAAATAAATAAATAATACCCTAAAAAAGAATTAGGTAGAATACAGGTAGAGGCACACACTTGGATTTAAATTTTAGGACAATTTCATTAAGTAGCTTTTGGGAATGTGGTATGCGCCAAACCTGCAGAAAATAAGAAAAGGGAGTGTGAGTATATTTTTGTTAGTGCAAAGTAAGTTACTTGTGGTATATTATTACTCTCGTCTAATTAAACACTATTCTCAGTCTTTTATCTCAAATGTGAAACTAGATCTGAGTTCAGTAGGGTGTAGAATGCCAAATCAATGTTGTTTCAGTATTCTCTCTTTCTCTGGTAATAATACACTAATTGGACTAAATATATAGATAGAAAAAAAATTGAGATTTATGTCCAGGAAACATTTTTATAGTGAGACAAAAAGAAGTGTAATGTTACTTGTTATCATCTTGCTATTTATTTTGCTCTTTTTAGATTGGCCAGTCTGAAGTTTACCTTATCAGTCCTGACACAAAAAAAGTAGCAATTGAAAAAAGCTTTAAAGAAATATCCTTTTGTTCTCAGGTAAGATTGCAGTGTATTCCTTCTCTCTTTTTGTGTTTAAATTTTCTCCACTTGTGAATGCTCATGCACTCTTCTCTCCTAGCATTTCAAATGGATTCTCACCCCAGTGGTTTCAGTAATTGCTATTGACAAGTTGCTAGTTAATCAGTAATTTTGTAAAACTGTCATTCTTTTCTCATGCTTTGCATTGTGATTTCTGAGATAAAGACTCACTTCTGTGTGTGGTGGATGAATAATATGAGCTAGAAGGAACACCCTGGTCAGCTCTGGTTTGAGATTTCAGCGGGTGTGAATCACAGTTGTGCAAATCTGGGATTCTCTGAGCTGTATTTTTCAAGAAGTGATAATGAAAGGAGATAAATGATATGTAAGAGTTCTCTGAAAAATACTTTAAAAATATATTTTTTTCAGAGTATAAATTGCATGTGTGTAAAAGAAGAGAACCCTCTGCTATGCAGAGATAGTGTGTGTGATGCACTGAGGGCAAGCATATTTCAAAGCCTCCTCATTCACTATTAATCCCTGTTCCTTATCCCATAGAGTTTGCTTCCTTGTCCTTCACTCATTTTCGTGGCTCTTTGATTTTTGCATCGATTATGTGAGGGCGCAATTTATCTAATGACTTATTTTAAGTGATGATGTTTTGAAAGAGATGCAGCTTACACATGTGAAGATGTGGTAATGCTGTTGCGTAGGTTACACAGGCGTGTGATTCACACTCAGTTACTGCAGTGGCTCAGCAGCGTGAGGGCAGAATAGTCACCGTCACATCAAGGACATGGGACAGCTCGGGCAATTACAGCACTCCTGTATGGGCAGCTGCACTAACTGCTGGCGGGTCCTGTGTACAGGAGCAGAGGACTCTCCCTTGAGAGTTGCTCAGATATCAACCTGCAGACCGAAACAACTGTTCGTAAAGACATTTCATAGACCAGTTGCTTTTGTTAATTAACCAGTGTCATGATGCAGGGATTTGTCTTTCACTAGCCATTTTCTTTTCTGCAGGACATTATTTGTATTTAGTTTGTGTACCAGATTTGATTCAGTTTAAGTGAATGGGGAAATTGAATTTAATCCATTAAACTAGTATAGAGTCCTCAGAGAACACTTAATTCCTTTAAAACATGTTACAAATCATTTTCGTTTAAAACTCTGAGAAATTAACCTGAACTATAATTATATAAATAAACTTACATTTATTGAGGAATGGATGTTCCTGCTAGTTTAACTAAAAATTCACCTTGAATTAAACCAATGCAATGCTTGTTTGCACTGTGGGCTTGGGTGGGAATAAGACCTAGTATACCAGGATGTGAATTGTGCCAGTCTTTCTTGCACTAGGAGCTATTTTGCACTTGGCTTACTTGCATAGTGCAGGTCTACTCAGTGCATCACAGGCTCTGGTCTTAATGATATTGGGGCAAACCTTTTTTTTTTGCAGTGGGTTTATTTACCCGTTTTTAAATATAAGGAATATGATTTGCTGTTATTTGCTTCTAGCTTTTTTAGATTGGTTTGGGTTTTTTTTTTTTTTCATAAATGACTGGTTTTTAGTTTGATGAGGATAGCTTTCATCACTAAACATACAGGTACCTATTCTGAAAATTTCAGAGTAAACATAAGTAGTTTGCATGCTGTCGGATCAAGAGCTTTGAAGAGAACTCCTTGATCACAGAAAAATCTTTATCCCCATGTTCCCTTAGGCCGTCTCCTTAGGCAGGAGCTAGTTAGGTAGACTTTGTGACTTGCCCTGAAGTTCAGCAGACGGTTGTGCTCCTTAGACCAGTAGGAGTGAGATTCTGGTTGAATTCTCCCCTCCTGTCTGAAGAATGTGCTACTGGGCAGATATGTCAATTGGGCAAATACTGGTATTGGGGTACAGAGGGCTTTTCCCCCAAGTATGCACATTTCAGAAGACTTGACAGAATGATCTTATGGACTCATCTTGATCATACAAGAACTTTAATCATCTTTTCTTGAAGGCGCTGGAGTTAAATTATAAGGGAGATCAAAATCAGTACGTAATTTCCAGAATGCCCAATCCGTTGGTGAGACATTATAATGGCAGAAAGAAGTATGTGGTCCTGGGGCAGTATCTGAATTAGCTAATCTGAAACAGCTAAAAGCATTTGCCAGCTCCTGGTACCTCACAGTTTTGTGGGCAGGACCGTGATCCCAGCTGGGCTTCCTCCACTGTAGCAGTTGGGTTTTCAGGAGAAGAAATGGGCTTTCAGAAGAAGAAACATGGGCTGGGGGGTTAGAGAGGGGGTTCAGTGTGTTCTGTACACATCTCTGATGTGGATGATGGAGGGAGAGACTAAGCGTGTTGCATCAGCTTGTTCTTGCTTTATCACATAGCTGCCTCCTAAAATGCTTAGCCTGGACATCCAGTGGAGCTACAGTTGGAGAAGGTGCGGGATTTATGTCGCTTGAATGTCCTTCTGATCCTTTTGTTCTTATGGTGTATTAGTGCCTGATGTTTGTGTAATAAAGCCTTTGTTATCCATGTGTAATTGTCACACTTCAACAAACCAGATATCTCCATGTACATTAAATTATTTTCCTTCATTCAGCTGGCATGCTCTGAAGGTTTATTGTTAGTATTTCGAATGATAAGACAGCATTGTTCGGATTGCTTAAGGATATCTGATGCTATAACATATTCTTTTTTGGGACACCTGGCCATTCTGTTTTATAGAAGTATTCACTTTTTATGCTTTTTAAATGCTTTTTTAAAATGTTGTCTTCATGATAAAAAGACAAAGAGAATATTCATTGAATCTTGCTGTGTTAACAAGGAAAAGCAAAAAAAAAACAACAAAAAAGTCCTGCTTGACATCTTCAGATTGTTTACATTTCACTGAAATTTCTGATTTACTGTGATTCATTGTTATGATTTTTGATACAATAGTTTATTGCTTCTCTTTACCTGACTTTAATATTGTTGTGCAATGACAGCTAGAAGGTAGTAAAATGGTGCTGTGTGTAATTGAATTTCTATAAACAGGCTCTACCACTGTGCATGTAATTCATCGTCATAAGTTTGTTTGGTTTTTTTTTACCAAGAATGGTGCACTGAGGAGACATGCACTGGGATCATCTAACTCTACTCATCTGAAAGTCTTTTCATAAAAGAAAAAAAATTGCCAGCAATTAAAAAAACCTTCTTAGCATTTTACCAGGATGTGCTGCTTATCTGCTGTTGCGAGTAGATTGTGCCTGAATTTGCATGCCTTTTAGGAGAAATAAATGCTTCCATGAGTGATCTTTAGGTGATGTATTTAACCATTTTCATTTTTTAACTAGCCAAGCTTTTCTTCAGATGAAAAAAAAAAATTTTTATCCATTTTCACTACTGCTTTGATTTGCTCTTACAAATGTAAAGCAATTGTTGACTGCTTAAGCAAGAGAAGAAAAACGGAGCAAGCTTTTTCCCCTGCTATTTCCAATATTGAGTAAAATACATCTTGAATAGTATTTCTTCATCCCTGTAAGTGTTTTCCAATGGACCTATTATAATTCAGTCATTAAAAAAAAAACAAAACCAAACCAAAACCAACAACCAACTTCTGACTTAAGTGAAATTTAAACGATTCATGAAGTAATAGGTTCTATAACGTAATAGATTTTTAATGACCAGATGACTTTAATGTAGCCAAACAGAGATATGTGACCTATCTGTAATGCTGTTGGACCTTTCATGCTTTTGTTACTGCAAAAATACAGGTACTAAACATTGAAAGTAAATATGACTGCTTTATTACTGTTGCTTTTGTGCTAGGGAATTAGACATGTGGATCACTTTGGGTTCATCTGCAGAGAGTCTTCAGAAAATGGAGGCTTCCACTTTGTTTGCTACGTGTTTCAGTGTACAGATGAAGCACTGGTAAGTGAAAGAAAAGAAGAGCCTAATAGATTATTAGGCCCTAAAATTCTTCTGTTGTTCCATGCTCTGTATTTTACTGAATGTCTTCAAATCCTGCTCTGCTCAGAAATATAGTTATTTCAAAAATGTAACTAACATAGCAGTCTGCAAAGGAACGTTTAATTTGTTTTGAAAGCAGAAGTTAAAATTCCCTTTAAAACCCAATAAAACTTCCTTTCATTGCACAAACTAAGTTAGACTGTATGCCTCTTTTTTGGAAGAGGGTTTTTTCATAGTGTACCTGTAAGAAAATCAGGACTACGCTACTGTGCTCTAGGTCACGCCAGTGTGTCACAACTGCAGTAGGCTTTTTTTATCACAGACTAGAAAAGATTTCTAGATAGAGGTAGTATCTTTTATTAGACCACAGTAATAAAATTGGGTGGCCTGGAAGAGGTAGGACTTCACGATGAGTTTTGTCTTGCTTGTGTGTTTGTGTGCAGAAAGGGCATGGGAACAGCTTTTCTTTTTAATCGTAACCACGTTCCCAAACAAGTGGCAGTATCATTCTAAAAGTCTGTTGTGTTTGTGTTAAGGAAAACAGAAGCTCAGTGGAGGAGTGAAATTCTGTTCTTTTGCACTCTGTTCTTTTCAGGTTGATGAAATCATGATGACATTGAAACAGGCTTTCACCGTAGCTGCTGTGCAGCAAACTTCCAAGGCACAGCCCCAGCTCTGTGAAGGATGTCCTATGCAAAGCTTGCATAAACTCTGTGAAAAGATAGAAGGTGAGGTTTAAAGAACTTTCTGGTTGAATATTTTTTCTAACAATTTTACTGGGGAACAGTCTTACATGTGAATGTAAGGGAATGAATGCTTAAAAAGAGCTTGGGACTTGGGATGGAGGGTTGAAAGCCAGTCTCTTTATTTAGAGGACTGCAATGTAAAGTTATCTGTAAGGTAATAAGAATTTTCTAACACAAGTTAAACTCCTTTCTTGTATTTTAGTTGAATTTTTGAAAACTAATTAAGAGTCTAAATATTACTGAATTGCAGCTAGCTTGGCTTTATTAGCTGTATAAACACAAAGGATTGTAGATAAGGAACTTCTGAAGAATATATGCTGCAGTAGCTATGACCTGCTGTCCTATTGAATCCACTTAGATACTGGCATTACACTACCACTAAACATGAACCAAACAGCGAGCTTTTAATATGGTGGTGTTGACCTATGCTTCATGAAAATGCAGCAGTTAGAATTGTAGTTGTTGCCCAGAAAACAAGTTCAAGATAAAAAAAAAAACTCTTTGCTTTTCAGCAGATTTCACAGTTACGTTTTGTTCATTTAAGCAATGTCTGGGGTGAATAAAGGGCAACAGCAGCTTGTCAGATCACATGACAGTAGCTTGTTGGACTAAAACCTATGTAGTATTAATTTGATGAAACTGGAGAACTTCCAAAACTACTTTTCACTCTGTTTTGGTCTTCAGCTAGCTATGATTTTTGAGAAATTTCTTAAAGGCAAATGATTCTTAATGCCTTTAATCATACCACCTGGTTAATCATATCATCTGCTTCTTTTTGAAGGAGGAATGCCATAATCAGAAACTGCAGTACAAAATACTGTTGATGGTTTGCTGTTTTTCCACAGAAAATAGAGGAAAGGAATTTAATCCAGGATGAGAGCAGAAAAAAAAAAATCTGAATGACAGGGTAGTCTGCTTTAGACTGTCAGTAAATGTTTTCAGCAAGAGGCAAAGCAAGAACCTCACTAACATGCAATAAATTCACTCTTTTTCAGAAGAGGCCAAGGCATACAAATTGGAGAAAATAAATGGAAATTATATTTATACCACAAAGCAAAATCCAAGCAGTACTGCATAAAACACCAACAAAGCAGTCTGCTAAAAATGCAGTAGACTGTGGGTTTATTTTATCTTGTGTGATAATGGAATCTTCAGCTAAGAGTATAATCCTGGTCTGTGCTCAGTAAATCTCCTCATTGCAGAGTTCATGTCCCTCATTTTAAAGACGAGTTTAGGAGTAGCTTTAAATTAACCTAGAGTTCTTTTTAATGCCCTGTTATGAAATCAGTGCAATGGGTCAGCTCAAATAACTGATGAGCTTTGGCTTAAATTGTGTGCATATTTATGTGATTGATTAATAATGACAAATTTGACCCTGTGATTTGTTCTTTTTTGTTCCTCTTGGTAGGGTTACACCCTTCTAAGACTAAACTAGAACTCCAAAAGCATCTAACAACACTAAATAACCAGGAGCAGGCCTCTGTTTTTGAAGAAGTTAAGGTAAGCTCTTTGTTTCCTACAAGATTTTAAAGCAATTGATGTTTTTTGCTAACATCAGTGTGAATTAAAGTTATTCTCATTTTTTTGTGAATTATTCATGATCTTTATTTAATAGACTGTTAATCACCTTGTGCTTTAATTTCAATATCATTATTTTTCTAGAGCTGTTAAAAACTTGTCTTTTGATGAAAATAGCTTATTTTACTCATTTTTCTTCCCCTAATACTACTTGTTTTCCATGAAAATGTTGACTTCTCACTGAGTAAAACTGTATGCATTTTTTTGTGGGTGAAGGCAGTAACTGGTACTGTGAGAACATTCAACTGTTACTTTGACCAAAACAAATTACTGTAACATTCCCAGATCAGAAAATTTCCTGCCTAAAATTTATCCTAGATCTTAATACTTGTCAAACTAACTAAAAAAGTTTAACTTTCTCTCTTCTGAATGAAATCCATTTTAGCACAGAGGAAAGCATAGTTGGATTTAAGACAGATGATGAACATTGTAGGAAATGTCATTGGGCTTGGCACACTATTGAAGATTAGGAAATTTCAGACTTTTTTAAAAATAATGTTTCCTTCCTCTCTTGAGTCATTTCAGTCTCTGTGTGTTTCCATGTGGCAGTTTATCATCCAGTACCAAATTTGGAAGTTACTCTGTGGGAGCGATTCCATGAGCTAAGTAATTTCTTAGTATACAGCAGCTAGCTGGCACTGTTGCCTTTTAGTATTCTGCACACATTTTAACTGTCTAAAGCTTCTAGTGGTCACAGGAAACTGTTAATTGCTTCTGGTGAGAGTCTGCAAACAATTAACTTAGTAAAACCAAGGGTAAAGTACATCTCTCCTGTCTATCTTTTTCAGCTGATTTTTTGAGTTGGACTGCCTGAAATTTTAGTTGTTGCATTCTTACAGCTCCGTATGTTGTAACCATGATTTGCATTTTTATAACTTTCTAAGGATATTTTTGTTAATCTGATGTGCTACCCTGGCATTAGCTAATTCATACTGTATGCTCTGTATTACATCAACAGGCTTAAAACAGCATATGCTTTTCAAAAGCTAGGTTTCTGGGATCAAATTCTATAATAAATTGTTTTAAAAACATTTTCTCTTACAATAATTCAGATCTAAATAGAATGCAGCAGAGACAAATATGTTCACCTTGTGCACTAATTTTTTAAAAACCTATCATTTCCCAAAAATGAAATATCCAATGAGAAGGATTTCTAGGAGAAGGGTTGTGCATCATAACTGCAAGACAGTACTTCATGTATGCTCCAAACTCAGAACTACAGTGTGTTGGTTTTCTTTACATCAAAAGCAAATTGGCAAAAATATTTTTTAAAGTCTTTATTTGCTTGTGGCAATTTGATACCTCTACAGTTGTCCTTTATCTTTCATGTAAATTCTGTTCTGTGTGAAGTGAGGTCAAGTGTTTCTCTGGCTGTATTGCTGCTTTGCGTGGGACACTGGTGTCCTCTGGTGGACTGCAGTGGTAGCATTAACCAAGTTAAACTTACGCTAATGACGTATTGACAGTGACAAAATGAAAAGAGTAAAAATTTGCTAACTGTTATACAAATGTATAATTACTGTGCTTTTGGTGTTTTCAATTAAAGAAATTAAGACCAAGAAATGATCAAAAAGAGAATGAGTTGGTTATCTCTGTTTTGAGAAACATGTATGAAGAAAAACAGAAGGACCATGTTCATGTTGGAGAAGCGAAACAGGTAAGTAATCATTCAGTTTTAGTTCCTGTAAGGAGGAGCCAGGAAAAAATCTTCCATTCCATTTTTATATCTTTCCAAAGGCAAATTTCCATCACTGGCATTTTGGAACTTCAAACTGTAGGCAGTGGTGAACACTGGTTTTGCTTATGATTCTTAGGCTGTTGTCATGCGCCAAAACAGGCATATCTCAGATTTTGAGGTACCCGATACAGTCTGATTTCAGGCCTAGGAGACAGAGGTGCACACAAGGTAGACCACTAATTTGGTGGTTTCTTTCTTCTCATTACAATGAAAATTCAATGTATGTGAGAGAACATGTAATGAATTTGTAATTGCTCTCAGCTGATCTGTGGCATTTGCCATCCCGCTGTCTGTCTGTGTGAGTTCAGTGTCCTGACAACACATTGGATTTGATCCTTGATAAAGACTATTACATTTACTCGATAGCTGGAAGTTATTTCTTGTGTGCAAACCACCATTTGAAGTGGCTTCAAGGAGTAGCTGAGGAGGATTGCTGCAGAAACAGCAGCAGAGACTCATCTATTTCCAAAGAGCTGAGCTACCTTTCATTCTGTATCAGGTTGCATCAGTGCTGTTTAACTGGCTATTTATACATCACACTTAAGATTTTTCAAAAGGAACTAATGATTTTGGATGCCTTGGTTTGTGACTGACTGACTTGAGACATCTCGAGGAGGTCTGTATTTAAAAGAGGATCAGCACCCATTCTCTGGAAACTTTCAGTTCCAATTACTTGACCCTTTTAAAGGTCTTGGCTGTCCCACCACTGCTGGCCAGTAGTTGTGATGACTGCTGTTGGCCATTTGTGATATAATGAATGAATATGGAATGAATATATGGAAAGTAATTAGACCCCTGAAGAAAGTGGGGAAATAGCAGCAAGTCTTCATTTACTGTTTTTTCACTTTGTTAATCTCTTCTCCTTTTATGACTTACTGGCTAATTATTGACCTCCCTGAGAAAGCAGGAAGAAAACTTTGCATAATTTGTTCTGATTTCTTGTCTTGGGCATCTCACCAGAAATACGTTTTTAAGAAAAAAAACATTGTAGTTATGGCATGACAGGAAGAAACATTGCCTGAGGTCCTCTATCATCATACTTGAAATATTTTTATTTGGTCTGATGCCAACTGATTATCAAATAGTTGTCAGTCACGAATGGCTTGGAAATAGAGATATACGAAACAAGATAACATCTTAATATGTCTTCAGTGTGATTTTAAAATTCCTAAGGCCTGCTGCAGTCTGTTTGCTCAGTTCCTGGAACCAAAATTGGTTAATCTGACACTTGCAAAGATGCCAATGCTCTAAGAGCAGAGTTGACTTGCCCTCAGTCCATCATTTGTCTTAGCATAACATTTTATATTTACTCTGATAATTTATCTCCAGAGCTGTGTAATAGCAGATACCTTTGAACATGTGCTGTGGCAGTGTTATTTGTCCCAGCAATCATTAACCCATGACATCCTGATGTCCCTGTTCCCTTCTTTTCTGCATAGGTATTCACTTTTGTGCTTTTCATCACTTTTTTTTTTGTATGTTTAAATCAGGGGAGGAGAAAAATGAAATGTTATAATAGGATCTTATTTAACTAAAATGACCTTCAGAATAAGTGTCTTTTCATAAGAACATAATAGCAGGCAGCATCTGATTTGCCTTTTGAGGATAAGATGAATGAAGGTAAAAAGAAAACACAGAAGCCTGTAACTTTGTCGTACTGGGAATAGGATGCTTTAAAATTACATCTAGACAGGAGTATTTGGTGATGGTGATGATGTGCTGTTCAGCTGCCCACATATTAATAGTTACATAGATCAAGCATTCAGATCTCTGAAATGAGGGCCAGGTAGAGAGGGCTACGGTGCTTGGCAGCCTCAAGATGAACCCCCAAAAATAACACTGAAAACTGTGCTCTGGTTTCTACTGCAGGTGTTAGGTGTGGATGGTAGTATTTGCATCGTAGTGTCATTTTTGTATTCACTACGCTAGTCTTCACAAGCACTAAAAATGGGCTGAAATATTTATTTAAAAAGCAAAACTCTCAATAGACTGTTAGCTTTAAGGTGGAAGTGTCTCTACTGGTGAAATATATAGAAGAGTTAGCTTGTTATACACCCTCCTGGCCCTTGGAAAGCCCCATTTTAATATAATGGAGACACTTAAGAGTTCTTTTTAATGATAAGCTTCATCAATTTTCATTTTAATGATAAGCTTCATCAATTTTGATTAATTTCTTGGCTGAAGAAAAGTAAATCCATCAGAAATCTCTAACCTGTTACACTTAAACATTTAGAATTTGTACAATTGTACTTTGGCGTTAAAGGAAATTTGTCAACACAGCCATAAATCCCTATCAAAATGGCAATTCTTCTGAAGCGTGCTACTACACTCAACACATTTCCTTTAAGAGATTTCCTGGTCTTATGTTAGGATAGTTTGTTAAACTTCAGTGTAAGTATCGGTAGAGGAAAAGGCATGAAAAGCCAAGGACACCAGGAGAAAGTATTGATTCAGATTACCGAGGTCTTTGGACTGTTCACTGAGATTCTACTCCATGCTGTTGAGTATTTCACATTTATGTTTTTAAACACTTGCAGACCTCACAACCCCCTGCTGAGAATGCTGTGAATGAGGTGCCCAGCAATGCTCCCAGATTCAGATTAGATATGTTAAAGAACAAAGCAAAAAGATCTCTGACAGAATCATTTGAAAGTATTTTATCACGTGTAAGTATCTTCATGTTTATTGCCTCTGAACATAATTTTATTGTTTTATTTATTTGAATGATAGAAAAGTCATATTGTTATCCTTCCAGGTTGTAGCCAAGTGGTTATTAAAGGCACAGTGACAAAAATATTTGAGTGTACATGTTAGAAGGAGACAAAACAAAGCAGGGCTTTGGTAGAGAGAATACCAAGTCCTGGAAGAAGTGAACTAATTGCTAGATAAGAAATAGTGTATATAGGTATTTCAAAAAATTAATATGAAGTTGAGCATGAGAACTTATGAAAAGCAGCCATTGTTTTATTTCTCTTTCGGATTTAGAAAATTAAAAAAGTAATTATAATTGTTCACTTCTCTTTATGTAGAAGGAAATGATTAGGGAACTGACTAAGCATTCCTAACGAGATAGTATTTATTAGTGACACAGAACTGATGAATAATGGGGCATCCGAACTTTCAAATGCTAAGATTATTTGAAGGCAAGGAGTGTAAAGAACTTCAGAAGGCACTAAGAATATGAAGGCATTTATGCAATATCGCATCAGGTAAAATTCGTTGTAAACAGTGTCTGGCAATACCTATTAGTGGGAAAAACTTGAGCTCCTATGTGATAGTGATGCCCAAGAAAATATGTTGGGAAAATGTTTATCATGAACAGATGGCTGAAAGTATCTGCTGAAAGTATACAGTAGTGGTTAAGAAAACAAATCGGATGTCAAGTTTAAGCACTACTTAAACCTACGGAGTGTCTTCTCATTCAAGTATTCTTTGTTTTGCACCTCATGGAAAAAGTCTGAGGAAAATAATGGGAGACTTGGAAAGACTTTTGCTTGGCAAAGGATTAAAAACATCAGACCTTCTCCCTTTTTTTTTAAAAAAGAAAAAGATAGTTGTGACAGAATGCCAAACAACAAATATTAAGTAACAAAAATTGGGCATTCTCATTTCTCATCAGCAAACAGTTAAATTGAAGCAAGATCTAGTACAGTTTATTGACTCATAGACATGCAACTTGTAGTGACAAAACTAGGCTTTCAAAGCTTATTTCAGACATCGTATCTAACCTGTTCCTATGAAACAAATGATGGCAAAAGCATGTTCTCCCTGTTATAATTATGCACATAGAGAGGATTTTCAGTCATTACTTCCCAGACAGCGTTTCTAGAGTTCACCCCCATAAAATCCTGCTGTGGGTGTGTTCAGGATGTAAAACGTAATGTCAGTGTTGTTACAGTAACTATAGTAGTTACCGTTCTAATTTTTGCCAGTTTGTCCTGACTGGCATAAGTTGTCTTCACATAAGGACAACAGTATATTGGTTGCATTTTCACTGTCATGGCTGCTTTGATGGAAATTCTTGATTTTGTTCAGATCTGAGGCAAAACATTTTGTCTGAGCTTCAAGGAGCGAATCGTCTCCATCATGAATAACTACAACATTTTATATTTTACCTTGAGTAACAGTTCAAAGAGAACATAAGCCTTAACATCAGAACATAAAAAAATACCATTTAAGGTTAGGAAGATACAAGTTCCATAGTTGTGTTAGCACGTAAGAATCCGTCAGTAGGTTTCTTGATAGTTCTCTTGGTTACATAAAAACATTAGGTGAACAAATTATACAAAAATATTGTTGAACAGATTATACAAAAATATTTATGCTTTCTGATTTGTAGGCATTGAAATTATAATAGTAGAAATTATGTTTTGCTGTGCATTAAATTTATATGGTTTTAAGTCCTTTGTGGTAGACAGCCTTTTCGTTTCTTTGTATCTTGGTGAGAAGTACTTAGTGTGAAAATTTCCTGTTTGGAATACAGAAGGTACTTTAACAGTAGTTATAGTACATGTGTGCAGTATGTGATTATGCACATATCATGGAAAGCACATCATTGCCCATGAGAATTCCTTAATTCCACAGGATCCTTTAAAATGTCAGTGACTGTCCTGAATGAAACCTCTGTTTCTCACAGGGGCAAAGGCTATTCTTAGGCATTTCAGGAAATTAAATTTGATACAGCCTTTGAAAATTACAGATTCTGACTATGCCACACAAAACTCTTCTTGGTATGCCCCGTATATTATTATATAACTGCTAGTGTGCTTTATCTCTACAGGGCAGTAAAGCCAGAGGTCCGCTGGACAGTTCTGGTGCTGTGGATTTGGACAGCTCCACGTCCAGTACCTTAAGCAGCCCAAGTAAAGTAAGTAAAGCCTGTGGTGAATGTACATATTTAGAAACTTTAGATAATATTCCCTGAAACAACTAGTCAGATGTGAAGTGCGGTTACTGACTGCTCATATTGGACCTGTTCTGTTCTAACATCTTGCATTTTGTTTTGATTCTTTTTTTGGAGTAGACAGGCTAAGCCATGGTGTGTGAAAAGAAATGAACCCCAGAACAGCCAAACAGTATGATAAAAAAAGTATCACAGAGGGGGGGGGAAGGTATGTCCTTTTCTTCTTACCTGTAAGAGTCCTGCTGCCACTTGGTGACCTATAGGGTGTGTCTCTATTCCTGTGCCGAGTCCTTCTGAGGGTGACGGGGCTGCATTCATTGCAGGCAGCCTCTTGGATCAGCCACTGCCTTTCTCTTTCCCCCCCCCAGCTTGAAGCAATATTTAAGTTTTTTAGAATTTGCAAGTTGGTTACCAAATCATTTTTCATTTATGTCACATGTTAGAATGTGTGTGAGTCCTCTGAGGGACAACTTGAACAAAGTAATTTCCCAGTTTACTCTGGTAACTGAGATTCAGGCTAAGAAATAGCAGTCACATGTCAGTACAGTGGTGACATGTAAGATGCCGTTATCTGTAGAGTTTTGCTGGAGATTTCCATACTTTTTGGCAAGATGGGACTCATAGTAAATCTGAGTTTCTGTTCTCCAGAAGTTTCAAGTTGCTTTTAGGCCTTTCATTCTGTTCCCCATGCTATAAAAAGGAGCAGTGCAATTGGGCCTCCATTTGAATTAGAAGTGCCTTGTACTGTATATAAACATACATTTTGTATGTAGGTATCTTATCGCATGAGTCTATATATGTGAAATAAAATATTATATAACATCATCTGAATCTTGCAACAATGTGCAGCAAAACAAATGCAATCATTACCATGCTGCTCATCCTAATCTGGTTGGTTTCATCCTGAAAGTACATACCGTTAACGCAGGATTGCATTCATAAGAAACATAAAACTAAAACAAGAAGTGGAGTAATTTCCCCCTTTGCATGGTTAGAAAGTTTTAGTCTGAATAAAACAATATAAACAAACAGCATACAAGAAGCTAGTCTTCTTCCCTGGAGGCAGTGCAGACTTGGATACAACTACTGATTCTGCTCTAGTGCCTAGTCACCTCCGGACTCCTGACTTCATGTAATTAAGAACTACTGATTCTGCTCTAGTGCCTAGTCACTTCCGGACTCCTGACTTCATGTAATCAAGAGTCTGCTCTTTCAGCTTATGTTTTTGAAAGAATGGCTGACTCTGGAGGAAACACATGAGGTGGAGAATGAAGAAAAATACATGGTTTTGGACTGAAACAGGCATCTAGTCATAGGATTGAAGTCCTTTGTGTGAATCTTCATGTAGACAAGAGGAATATTGTATTGTTAGATGGGGTACTAAATATACAGTACTCTGAAATGCCACCCTTTTCATTGCTGTCACTGTTACCCAAACCTGACCCAACTGTTCTGTTCTGACCCCATTCTTCTGACTTGTACTCAACATGCTGCAAAATACAATTACTCTCAAAATTGCTTTTTCTCTGTAAAATGGAGGCTGTGATTTGTTGACCTAAATGATTAATAACAAGGACATAAAACATCAAAGATTCTTTCTTTGAGCTATCATGATTAAAATGTGCAAGGTTGAAGCAGGTCTCTGTGGGATGGGAATAATGACATGGAACTGCAACCTCAAAGACTGATTTTAAACCCACGTATTGATAACCTTATTTTTTGCACTGCTAGGAACCACCATTGTGTGAAAAGGAGAAGGACAGACTTACAGTTCCTACAGAAAACGCTGTCAAAACCAGTGGATCAGTGGGTGATCTCTCCAGTGACGCAGATGATTCTCCTGTTGAGCAGTCTGTTACATTACCTCAGCAAAGCTTTCGGAGGCGAGCAAACACACTGAGTCATTTGCCAACAGAAAGCCAGGAATCTCTGGTACCTGTTGAAACATCACCGTCTGTTCCCCAGAGGAAACTTATGAGGTATCACTCAGTGAGCACAGAGACTCCTCACAAAAGAAAGTAAGACTTATTAAAAGCAGGCTATGATTTTGTTTATTGAGGGCATGTTTGGGGATCATAATTGCATACCAGGTATGTCCTCTTAATGGATAAGAAATGTATCGCAGCAGTGTGTCACTCTTTGGAGGTTTGTAGGTATCCCGTTTAAAAACACTTTTAGCCCTGTGTGCTCCACAGGGGAGAGAAAACACGAGATGTGTAGTTCCACAGTATATGTCACAAAATTAAGTGTAAGCACAACATAGGATTGCTCCTAAGGGGTTCGATTATATTTTTGCAAGCAATATTCAGTAATTTTTGTTGTTTTGATCTGCAAGCAGTATAAATAAATTCTACTTCTTGGTGTCTATCCGGTAGCATTTGTGGTGCTGAAAACCTTGCTAGTTGGTGAATTCATGTGTGACTTTAAAAAAAAACTGACATAAATTGTGTAATCATTGATAGAGGTGAGGCTCCTGTGTAGCTTTTCAATGAGCCTATGTTAGATTTTACTTGCAAAAACAAGCTTCTGCTTGCCTTCGTGCTAATATTCTCAAGCTATCCTCCTTCAAAAGCCTGCCTCTACATCTCTAAAGTCTCCTCTTAACTTTATGGCAGTTTTTTTCCCTCCCTCTATCTGGCTTTTTCCAATTGCTATGGAAACATTTCTGTCTGTAGGCTTCTGTTTTACTGCCAAAACTGCTCGTTTACACAAGTTAGACAGTAGGAAATCTGTATGTGTTCCAGCTCATTTTTCCTGCAGGAGGCAGGGCAGTAAATGAACATGCCTGAAATAGGTCATGACAGTGAAAAAAAGAGAATTACAGTATTTGAAAGAAAACATAACCTGGGTTGCCTTTTTGTCCCTTCTTTGAACCTTTTTAATTCTAAAATACTAGAATGTTTTTGTAGTGCAGTTTAGGACTTGTGTTGTTGGTCTGTTATTGAGAGTTGCCTGATGCTTGTAGCTGCTTGTTCAGTCAGTTCCTGTCTTACTATAGGAATGCAGCTAGAAATTAAGTATTTTTTTTTTCATTTCCTTGGTTATTTCTATTTGGGTTTGATCATGTAATTTTTAGTAAGACCTGCTTGTGCCTGCTCCCTCACATAACTCAAACCAAAAAGAAATCACTGTTGCTTCCCTTTCATAGCAAATGTACAGAACCAGGGGAAATAGAAAATTTAGTAGAAAAGTATACTTAAAGTTCTGAAAAATCACTGGAATGATAGACTTTTAATAAGTCTTGTATGTTTTATGAGTGTTTTTGAACAGCTTACCTCAATTCATAATTTGTTTCCAAAGTGTAAATAAATTCAGTTTTTCATGTATCATTTCTCTTCTCATCCATTAGAATTCTTGATCATATGCCTGACTTTATCATAGAAACCAAGGGGAAGCACATATGAGGGAGAAGAAAGGGGTGTGTCATTGACAGGTTTTTTGGGAGTTTAAATTTAGTCATATGCTGAAATGCCTTGCTGAAGCCTGTGAGTGTGTGTTTGGGACTTTGCTGATTGGGTTAAAATGTTCGGCCTCTTACAGTTACTTCATTAACTGTGAAAAACATAGAAAATGGCTCATTTGTATATGCCAGGTCCCTTTCAGAGATTAGAGAAGACCCCCCCCCCCCTTCCCCTCTCTTACTGTGTTTTGTTCTTTGTGCTACCTCAACTTCATCGCTCTGGTTGGAATCCCACTATACGGTTTGAACACATCTGTCGGCGAATCTAAAAGTTCTTCTGGTCAACTTGCGCGTTCTCCTACTCTAGCTCGTCTTAATCCCTCGGCCTCTTCACCCAACTTTTTTAAATATCTAAGGCATAATTCAAGTGGAGAACAAAGTGGGCATTTTGCACAAAAGAGGTGAGCTAGCACCTGTACATAGGTTGGGGTAGGGTTTGTTTAACCATGTCATAAATATGAAGCTATATAGTGTAAATAATTAAAATAATTTAATATAGACCAAAGGTGGTAGATTTTTATGGGAGAGGGAACTCTTGTGTAGAGCTGTTACTTACATAATTTTTTTGTTTTAATAAATAAAATTTTCAGACACATGCATTTCTTTAGAGGAAGTTGCTCCAAAGGAACTTGTTATGCAGCAGACAGCAGCACTGCTTAAATTTTGTGAGGGATAAGTTGCCAAGAACCTGTGATCCAGCTCACTCTGTCCCTCCTGAATAATTCAGTTCTGTTCTGCTTTGTTCCTGGTAACACAGAAACATATTAATATTCTTTTGTGCCCGACATTAAATGCAAATTGACTAAGTTAACTAAATGGGGCAAGAAATAGCAGGACTGTGGAGAGCTGATACAAAAAACCCCACAAACAAAAAAAAAAAAAGACCACCACACCCCCCACTCCCCCAAAAACCAAAACCCAAGAACAAACAAACAAAAAACCCCAACCCACCAGCTCATGTATTTCTCTTGGTTACTTTGAGCAATATCAAATGATACTTTTCTGTGCCTCCTTTCTTAGAACAAAAATAGAGAAATACAGAGAACATTGAGAAAAGGATATTAACCCATCATTTCCCTGAGAACCTGAAACATGTAGCTCCCTAAAAATCTTAACTGTGAAACCCTTTCTTAACCCCTTGAGCTAAAACTGCTTATTTTAGCTCAAAAGGCTAATGAGACCAAATGTCCTTGGAAGCGCTGCCAATGGCCATTGGCAGCAATTTTTATTGCTGCTACTGTTTATTGTTTGGTTTTGTTCTCTTGGGTGAAGGTTTCCTGTTTCCCCAAGGTGCTGATTCTTCTGATCCTGAGAAAACACTCAACTGAGAACCTTGTTTCACCAGTTCCTTCAGTTGTATTTGCTGAGTACTAACTAGCATCTCTCTTAATTTAGCTTCGCCTCAGAAGTATGGTATAGCTCAGGGGAGGAAATACGAGTCTACAATGTCCTCTTAACTGTTCATTTTAATAAGACTTACTTGAATCCTGAAGGTTAAATTCTCAAAAGCACATTTTTCCAAGATTTGGTAGTGATTCTGCACACACAGTAGAAACTTCTTTGCTTTCCCTGTCATTTAAGGGTATAGCATATTGAATCTCTAAGCAAGAAGACTGAAAACGGAAATTGATAGGGATATCAAATGGGTTAATGAGTTTAAATCAATAAAGTCAAACTGCCCAAGTTGATTGTATTCTGTAAGTGAAATTACTGTGTAATTCTGATGGATTTACAATGTGATTGTAAGTGAAACCTGTTTGCAGGGCACACCATGCTACAGCCTTATCTTCTTCGTGCTCAGTACCAGCTACTAAAAACAGCTTCACTTCATACTAGTGATTATCCCAGAGTATCCCCCCATCCCATTCACATCGTCAGGAGACAGCACTAAAGGCCATGCAGATATATCATTATGGCTTATCAGAAACAGTTCTTTCTTAAACTTAGTTTTTCAGGAGTAAATTCTCCTACTCATGTTTTTGTGTACTTTTCTGAGAAAAGGGAATCTAGTATCATCAGCCAAGTAACTTTCTATGTTTTCATTCCATGCATGCAGAAACTTTTCGTATCTGAGTTGTTCTCACTTCCTTCTATTAACCTCCTTCTGAGTATGTTGGGGGCTTGTTATTTTAAAAGAAAGAGCAGAATTATGTTGGCCAGAAGACTGTTGATGAAATTTGATTAGTGCTCCTGTCTGTTGCATAAATAGAGCCACAATCCTAAATGATCAATCGGAAGGCTCAGCTTTTAACTTAAAAGTTCCAAGCTTGTCTGAATAAAACCCTGTCTGAATGTAAGTATATAAAACTGAATAAAAATTAAAATATAATTAATAAAAATTAACATTTGTTAATGCTTGACAAAATGTTTTTTGCCAAAGTCTTATTTTTCTTTCGCCAGCACAATGATTATCAGTGTCAGCTTTTCCTAACCTTTTGCCCCAAACTTAGTCAGTCATTGAAACTGGTATTTAAGTAAATGTACAATGATAAGGTTGGCATCAGTTCTTATTAGATTAAAGGAATTTACTTGAAACAGGCACTAAAAATCTTGGGATATAGCAAAGAATAACAACTTTACTGGAAGTACATTTATTTATGTTGGAACACTTTAGTTTGCCCAAAGAAATATGTATTTCAAAGTAGCACTTTGTTAGCACTTTCAGTTTTGACTTTGGTTTCCTTGATATTCAGGCCTTCAGGATTTAGCTGCTTTTTGTTTGAAACTTAGCAGTATGTATTATTTTAAATCTGTGGATTTATACTTCTTTGTTCTAAACTATACTTTTCCCAACTGCACTCTCAGCATCTCCTACCGTACTGCCTTAAGGAAAAAGCTTCATTCTTCCTCTTCTGTGCCAAATTTCTTAAAATTTCTGGCTCCTGTAGATGAAAATAACACCTCTGACTTTAGGAGCACGACAAGGTAGGGTTCTCTCTTAAAGCCTGGAGGTAAAACTGTATTTTCAAAGGTTTCTTTGTGTGAAATACTTCAAATGCTTCTCGCACTTGCAAAACCTGATTTGTGCAACCGTTCACTTGCATGTATTCTGCATGTGATTGCTGTCAAAAGGATGGTGCTATCCCAGATTCCTCTCCCGTTAAGATTGCAGAACTTAGCCATTTTGATGTTGTAATCAAACAACTTCCATCTATATACTTCTGTGATTATTCCTGCCAAAGGACTGTAATAGCAGTTTTCAATTAAGAGAATATGCGTGGTTCGTCCTAAAGCAATGTCATTGTCCTCAAATTGGAAGGAGAGGATGGCCTTTAAAATGCTCTCCCAGTTGCTGCCAGAGCTATTTGAAGTTCGTTTATCCCTTTCAGCTTCAACAAAGTCTCATGCAGCTATTTAGCCAATGGCTGGAACAAAGCAATGAATAGTTTAAAGATGTAACGGGTGAAAGTTATTAGTGGGATTTTTAATAGGAAAACAGCATTGCTGTTCACTATTTCATTGAATATTCTGAATAAAAACCTCTGTATGTAGTTTGTGGATTACATCAAAGGAGTAACATCCAAGGTTCCTGGACACTGTTCCCAAGTTTGTTGCTTATTTCAGATGGTGACTTGCAAACACAAAAGTTAAGAGTTTTGCTCAAAGTCTGTGTTGTGAAGGAATATATTACATACCCAGTTCACAGAAGGTTGGCGGTTTAGTTGGTGTTTATAAAGCTCCTTGATGTGTGCTGATAAAAGACATCAGCAGTTCTTTGTGTCTCCTGTGAATAATTGCCAGATTTTGTGGATGGCATTTAAATAGCAGAATGGTAAAGAGACATTATGGTGTATGTGTCTTTAATGCATTGTGTTTAATACACTGCTGCAAAGAAAGCTGAAGATTAGTTAAAACTGGAGAAAGCAGATTACACAGAGCTGCCAGCCCCTTTTGGTGAACCTAAGTGGTTTGCAGCCTTGTATAAGCCTGCTGCCACAAAGCAAGCTTCACCTACCTAAGAGCTTGACCCAGCATGTGCACAGCACACTGCATTCCTTAGTTGATGGTTCGTGTTATTGTATTCACTGAAGACTGTGTCACTGTTACTAGCAGATTCAGGTAACCTACTCACAAGCCATTCTGTGTTCTGCAATTTTAGCGACTACGTATCCAAACACAGCCAGCAGGCCATTGATGTGGACAGCCCTGTAAGAACTCGACGGCATTCATGGAGGCAACAGATATTCCTGCGAGTGGCAACCCCTCAGAAAGCATGTGATTCTCCCAGCCGATATGATGGTAAAGTGTGTGTTTATTTGCTCCCATGAACGTTGTTAGTGGATGTAGTCTGTGAAGCATGGATCATTTTGTCTACCGACAACATAGTTCCGATTGTGTCAAATTAACTAACCAGAGAAGAAATTATTTTTATGTGTACTATTTTAATGAGTTCTGGGAAAAAAATGTATCACCAAGTATTGCTTTGAAGAAAAGGTGATGCTTCTATTTCGTATTTCCATGCTGGAGTATAGAACTATAGACTAGAAAAATCCAGGCCTAGCAGAAGGAATTAAATTTCTTTTATGACCTCAGTTGAGTTCTGTAGCGTGTACTTCATACCAGACTGAATTTGACCTCACGTATGCTGCTCCAGTCTGTGACATTTGCCACTTGAGCTATAGTTACCCACTGTTCTCATATTTATTTCCTGAAATTCTGTAGAGCTAAAGAACCACAGACTAGAAAAAAATCACTGCACATGAGCATGCAGGTGCATCGTTTTATGCATCTCACTTCATGTGAGCCAGACGGTACAGCACATGCTGAGGCCAAGAATGCCTCAGAGAAGCTTGTGTCTGTAGATAATGGTCTCTGGCTCACTAAAGTTTGAATTTCACAGCTTGAGCTCTGCAAGCTCTACCTTCTGACTGATCTCTAAGACCATTGTATAAGAAATAAGAAAAAGTATAAGGGAACAGGAGGGAACAGTACATTGTAGTAAAAAGTCTTAATGTCACCGAGACATTTTTCTTGCATCTTAAAGAGAGACCTTGATTAACTGGACACAAAAGTGTAACAAAAGTGTTTCTGTCATTAATGCATTGCTTGCAACGTAATTTGACTGACGATGGGGTAAGCTGTATATGGGCATAGATGCCTCTCAAATTTAGTGTACTTCAAAACAAAGTGATGTCAAGAGCATGTTGTGTAAACATACATGTGAAATGCTCTCCTATACTTCAAGGCATATGAAGGAGCTGTTCGAACCTTAGCTGTTCTGTGAAGCTACTGTTTTTGCAGGTTTGATGCATCTTTTTGTGACTGGAAATAGTCTTACTTCTTTTTGAAAGCCACAAAACCTTCCCATATTAAATAGGGAAAAAAACCCCAAAACTAAATTGCCTATCCAAACATTTCCTCTGAGACATAATAGCTGCAAGATACAATCTTAACAACCTACAGCTGGATAAGCAGAATAGTTGGAGAAACAAGTGTGGCCAAAATTGAAAACAGGAACTGTTATTAATAGGAGGAGCAATTTAAAATATCTGGCCTTTTTCTTCACTCTTGTTTTCTTTTGCTGTTTTTGTTCCAATGTACATATTCAACTTATGAACAGAGGGAGAAAACTCAGAGTTGGGGGGCGTTTATTATTTATAACAAGTATTGGGTTTTTCCATTTGGATTTTCATGCATCTCCTGGAACGTTTCTGACAGTAAAGGATACTCACTCATGATCCAGTGTCTGTGGCCTTTAAGAGAGCTGCTGTACAGATGATCTTACATTGGACTCACCACCACAGTTAACTTTTAGTAACCTAGGTAGTTCCAAAGTAAATGTAACTAGCTATCATTCATCATCTTGTTCTTCTTTCTTTCATACTCTCTCAAGGAGAAGCAGCACATGCAGTAGGGTTTATTGATTTGATAAGTTACCTGTACTTCCTTGTCTGTCTTTGTCGTAATATGTTTAGTTTTTTTTTTTTTTTTTTTCTTAAAGTCTTTCTTGCTCTTTTTAGACTGATTTCCTTTGGAAACAGAATTTATGCAAACAGCTGATGTATCACCAAAAGATCAATTTCAGTCAAATTGGACAGAGGGCAAAGAAGGTTTTAAAGAAAACATGTTTTGTCATGCTCTGCAAAAGTCAGCATTAAGAGGGAAACAAGGGAACGTTCACGAGTTTCCCTTTATACACTGTGACTCCACTGACCAATTTCTCCATTCAAGTGCAATAGCCCACACGCCACTCCAGGGTACTCTTCAGGAGAGCAGTAAGAAAAAAGGCTAGGGATTTTTTTAAAGTTAGTAAGTTGGCCAACCAAGAGACCCAGATCTCTGTGAGTCAGAGATGATTAAGTTTTTCAAGCTTAGCATAGGCTGCTTTACTAAACTTTGTTTTAAACATAAAATCCACTAGTATGCCTGAACTACGCGTTGCTTTGACAACATGTGGGCAGGCACTGTCAACAAAATGAAACTGCTCTGTGGCTGTAACTTCTTTGGGTTGTAATCAGTAAATATGCATGTGTAAGATGTCACAAGAAATAGAGACAACTTTAAGCTTTATACACACAGAAAGATCTAGATCCTAACATTTGTGATTCCATTTGTATAGGCAATGGGAGAGCTGAATCTCAAAATGCATCATGTTCATTGCCACTCTGTGTGGTTAACATAGCAGGGTATGAAGGTGTATTTACTAAAAGTTAAAAAAACAAAAACAAAACCCAGACAACTGGTACATAGCTTTTGCAGAAATTTTGAGCTTAATCTTATGAGGTTCTGAACTTGAGAGGTGTCTAGTGTCCTGAGTTCTCACGTGAAGCTGACAGCACTTTGAGTCCCACTGTCTTGCACTTCTGGATCTTTTACCTTTTTAGGAGGTGTTCATAAGTAGTTCGAGCTAAAACTTCATTTCCTGTAGCTCAGCTGGAGAGAAATGATTGCTCGCTGTGCTTTCGTGGTTGCATTTTGTATTACCAGGCAGAGAGCATGCTGTTTGTTTTGCAGACACCATTATTTAAAAGGAGGGGTTTATTATATGTGAAGGAGGGTGTTCATTTCTTACTAGTTCAGGAGTAAAATGAAAAACAGTCAACAAAAACAAAACCCAGACAACTGGTACATAGCTTTTGCAGAAATTTTGAGCTTAATCTTATGAGGTTCTGAACTTGAGAGGTGTCTAGTGTCCTGAGTTCTCACGTGAAGCTGACAGCACTTTGAGTCCCACTGTCTTGCACTTCTGGATCTTTTACCTTTTTAGGAGGTGTTCATAAGTAGTTCGAGCTAAAACTTCATTTCCTGTAGCTCAGCTGGAGAGAAATGATTGCTCGCTGTGCTTTCGGCTTTCGTGGTTGCATTTTGTATTACCAGGCAGAGAGCTTGTTTTGCAGACACCATTATTTAAAAGGAGGGGTTTATTATATGTGAAGGAGGGTGTTCATTTCTTACTAGTTCAGGAGTAAAATGAAAAACAGTCCTAAATCAGTAGAGTTAAAAAAAAAAAAAATATTGCAAATAGGTACACCAGAAAGCAATTTTTTTTTCTTCCCAGTTGAGATTCCTGCCTTGCCTGATGACTGGACTCAATCCAGCCACACTCAGGCAAGGTGAGTGCTCTGAGACAACAGAAAGCCTCAGGTACAGGAAACCGTTATTTTTGGTTGTTATGGGAGCAATGTCCCATGTGCAGGTCCTCCTCCAGCCACCTCCTTCTTGTGGGTGCTGCCACTTTTGCCTTTCCCCGCTGTTTTCCCCTGCTTCTGCACATAACTTTACAATGAAGCACATCGGAGAGGCATTATGCAATTTGCTGCCTGGCAGGACAGCCAGGTGATCTCTGGTGAGCCTGAAGATGAGGCTGATCTCCAGTTTGGAGATCTAGAAAGGATTTTCTGCATAGGTGAAATGAGCTGTAAAGATTTTTATTGCTTTCCAGCTGGTAGCTGGAGGTTTGCAGGGTTGAATTATGCTAGTTCTATTGTAGCAAGCTACAGTTCAAATGTTCAACCTCATCTCCTGCTGTTTGCTGCTTCCCATGGAATGGTTGTGCTGCTGTGGGTGGTGTGGAGCACTGGGGGGCAGCGTTTCTCTCACCACTACCTTGAGACACACTCAGTGTCTTGTGCTCTGATATTTTTCTTTTTTATTTGTGGGAGCGGAATGAGTGTTGTATCCTGCAAAGTGGAGAGATGGAAAAAGAGGAGCAGAGGTCACTTACAAAATGGATCACACTTTGATCTGTTACAATACAATATTTCTTTTGAAAGAAGGTTTTCATTAATCTCTTTTTCTAAAGCTTTTTTTGTCCTGTTTTCTATATATGATCTTGATTTTTACCTTTATACCTGCCCTCCCTACTTGCAGCCAGATCTTCATACTTCTGTAGTCTCTCTCTAACAAAAGCCACATTCTGTGGCTATGCAAAAGGTTTAGGACTTCCTAGTTCTCTGTCTTCACTGGTAAAAAGGTGAAGGGAACAACTTGGTGATCATTTTAAACCAGATGAAGTATGGGCTCACTCAAAAAAGGTGATTAGTTTTCATCTGTATCAGTTTTCTAGTCCCACTCACAGTATTGTGCACAAGCACTAGAGCAGGCACAGGGAGGCAGTCAGGGACACATGTCTGGAAGCTGAGGGTGGGTGCTCTTACCCTACTCAGGAGGAGGACACACTTCGATCAGTGCAGAGTGATCATGAAACTTCACCTTGCACTGCAGTGCAGCAGGATATTTGCATACTTTTATTCAGCATCTACAAATCTCTGTGCAGATTTGTAATGAAATTTCATTACAATTTTCACATGTTGACTATTCAGAATTGGTCATAGTGGGAGAACTGTTTTGCAGATTGTCAGAAACTCCCAGCAGAGTAAAGTCAAGTGCTGGATTTAAAGGGAGTGTGAATAGTTTTCTGAAGTAAATGGTGGGAAAGTGATGGTGCTTGTCATGAGCTTTCTTGCTGTGGGAGGTGTGTTGGCAGTAGACAGCAAGATTTTTATAACAGCTGTGTCAGTTTTAGGTTGGAGAATGGGTGATTTTTTTTAAGGTGAGCAGTGGGGTGGAGTTACATGTTGAACAGTGAAAGAAATTGCAGTTCAGAGGAATGAGATGCTTGGTATTGCTTAGC
Source organism: Aptenodytes forsteri (assembly GCF_000699145.1). Taxonomy (NCBI): domain Eukaryota; kingdom Metazoa; phylum Chordata; class Aves; order Sphenisciformes; family Spheniscidae; genus Aptenodytes; species Aptenodytes forsteri. Next base: position 3,038,028 of record NW_008795334.1, on the reverse strand, counting down.
AGTACTCAGAATAGATTCAGATGAAAAAAAGGAACTTTATCCAGAACAACTATGTAGTGTTTTGCAACTTGACTTGCAGAAAAAAATTCTTTTAGAAAGTACAAGTATCTCTGTACAGGAAAAAAAAACTTGATTCGTTCGTTAAAATGAATTGGGTTTCAGTCTCTGGCAGACAGAGGTAGCAAACTGTTAAATCCTAAGTGCTGACGAAAAGTTCGGATTTGAAGAACTCTTATTCTTAAAACCAGTTGTAGTTAGCACCTACCTATCTATTTATGTGCTTTGTGGTGAGGGTTATATCTCTTCCATTATTTAAGCAAAAATATTTTTAAAATAATTTTGTAGTAGTACTGGAAATACTGTAAACTGTTGCTTTAGCATTCTATACTTAGAATGTTTATGTGGTGTAAATTATTTGTAATGTGTCCTCCAATACTGTTTTAATGGCTCTTTTTTAGCAAGAAAATTATTATTAATTAACTAATGACTAGTTTTTAAATGCTGTAAGTTGGTACTGCTGTAAGCCAGCTGGTTAGAATTGATTACTCAGTTCTGTCCCTCTCAGAGCAAATATATGCTCATAATCTTGATTTGCAGCGTAGGATCTTGGCTACAAGCAGTAAGTACCACATGCATGATGCCTTCTGTGCCCATTGAAATATCAGGGCATTCATTTCTCAGGGCTTCATAATATTAGTAAATGGGGTGAATTTGGCAGTAGTGATTACTTTTTAAGAAGCTTTTGTCTTTAAAAGAAAAATCAAACTCTAAAGCATCTCTCAGAGCTGATTTTAATCAACTGTATTGAAATACACAATTTTTCAAGAATTCCTCATTCAGCCATTGCCTTAAGTTGTACGTCAGACTACAAGAACTTGTTGCTTCTTGTGATTCCATATCTGAAGCTTTCTGGTAACAGAAGTCTCCCGGTCATGTTACCACATTTGGTTATGAAGTCAAGTATTCCAGACATCTGTGTAAAATAATAGGGATATCATATTCTTGGTTATAGAAGTTTGCAGTTCCTCTTTAATTTTGTATCATGTATGAAAGAAGGTGTTGCACTGCCTGAATGGAAGATCTGAAGAGAACTAACTAAGGATGTTGTGAAAGTCCTTTCTTTTGGGCAATTTAATCTTACATGACTATGAAGATTCTCTTGTTTGTTTGCTAAGCTGAATTTTGTAATGTTTAAAATGCAACAAAGAAAAATGACGTAATGCAGAAAATAAAATCCTTGATGGAATTCTTCCATCCACATTCTCACCATATCTTGCCTGACTTCTTAACCCTGGAGAGCACGTGTGACTGGTAAACACTGCATTTAGAGAGCCATGTGTAAACAACTCCATAGTGAGGAGGGCAGTAATGCATTATATTTGAGACTCCTCCTTATTAGCTTCCTATAAAAATAAAACAAGCCCTTCTTTTCTATGTGAAGTGTTGCAGTTTCTAGTCAAAGATGAATCTTGTTATCTTGTTTTTGGTATTTGAGGTTGGTTAGACTAAGTGCTTCTGAAAGAATGTTTTTAAAATTTAGGCTTTTAGGTGGGTTTGTCACATCTATTCTTTTTCACTTTGTGTGTGTGGTTTCTCTTAGTGGGTTTCCTTTTTTTCTTCTTGTTTTTGGAAAGCCTTGTTTAATACTGAGATTGATTGAATAAGAAACTATTGATTAAATTTTTTTCCAGTCAATTACAAATGAAATTTCCTAGAAAATAAGGTTTAAGGCAACATTTTAATCGCTCACTGTTGGAATACTTTAATGTTGTCCCACAGGTCCCAGCAAATGCTCTATATTCATTGTAGCTTCTTCTGGAGCTAATGAAATTTCCTGTTTATATCACTACCAGTCAAATATTGTCTGTTTTAATTACTACTGCAGTCATTCACCAGCTTTTAATTCACAAACTTTCTTTAGTGTGGTCCCTGGTAGCAATATACCATGATACTTTCTTCATAATCTTTTGTACTTTGTTTTGTGTGTCATCTTTGCACATGAGAGTTTTGTGTAACGCATTTGTTGATCCTTTTGGAGTGTAGGGATACTCTGCATCTTGGGATTGAAGCACTGCCATGTGAAGCCAAAGAGCTGAGTATAAATGAATGGATCTGCTGTACAAATTCCATCTCAGTCCATTGTTCCTATTGGCCTTGTTCTTTCTTGGGTAGTATAAGTGGTGGGAGCATCAGAGCAGTGCTTTTGAGGTACATATGGATGCAGTAGTACATTTGTGCAACATTTCCATCTGCTTCATGAGCAGTTTCATCTGCAGTTCATTGTACACCTTGCACAAATTCTCACAAGCACAGGAAAGCTGGTGGCTTTCCCAGTGAAGTACGTTGTTTCTCAAGGAATACTTAGTTTGGACCCACAGACTTGTAGAATTGCGTTGCGCAGAAGAGTAATTCTGAAGGGTAGTCCAAGTATGAACTTCAAATGGAGAATAACCTGTGTGTTGATAAAATACAGTAATAGGTATTGAGTCAGCTTGCACAGTCCTGGACCTTAAAGAGTAGAAGTGTGGTAGGCTTGTACAAGTACCATGTATGGAGGTATAATTTTATATGGAAGCTGCAGGGAAGGGAGCAACGTATTTGAAAGGAGTACAGGTCAAGCGTGGAATAGGAGTCAACAAAAGCTGACGAGATTGGCAGATGAACAGGGAAGCAGTCTTTCAGTGTGTGCTGAAGTGTTCAGATCCTGCTTAAGTGCACTTACTAGTCTCATAAAGGTTTTGAAGGCTGCGAATTACTTGGATTTTAACACATGGCATTTTAATTCAGTGGAACATGAGCTCCCAGTTATGTTCAGTTGAATTGCTCTACTATTTATCTTTGCTTTCTCTGCTATCCTCCAGGTCTTTTGTGCGTAATAATGAAATACTCAGTTTCTTGTTACAGTATTTCTACTCTTATCTGTTCTGGATCTGGAAGCCGGATGGCAGGTCTGTTGATCACCTTGTTGTATATTCATGGACATGGGTTAGTGCTGACTTACCAAATGTCTGGTTTTTTACTTTGCTTTACCTGCACATTCCACCTCCCCTGCCTCCTTTACCGGCCAAACAGCTGATGCAACTCTGCAAACTTTAGACAAGCCACCTGAGCAGTTAAACAGGTTCATTTTGGCTTCTATACATCCTGCTACATGCCAGCATGGACATGGGAAGGAAGGCAGGTTGTGAATGTATTGCATTTTATCAGAGTAGACTTTAGACTTTCTGTTAAATATCCACAAGTGATAAGAAGAAAGGAAGGATAGAAAAGGAGCTGCCATTTGGAAGGTAAAATCAAGTCTAGGGCTCTTCCACAGAAGAATTAGAGGTAGGGTTGATAATCATAATTGTTCAGCCTATAGAATTTTGTAACCTCTCTGTTTTCTTTTATAGCCTTAAGCATTGTGAGTTAAATTTCTTTCAGTGAATACTGATTTTATCAGGTTAGTCAGTAATAGACAAGAAATTTTCAGCCTAAATGGAAGCAGGACCATGGACTTGAATAATTAATGCTTTGCAGTGGTTCAGGTGTTGCCACAGTAAGTTGGATCACTGGAGGACGAAAGGTGAGTAACATCTCCAATAAATCAGAAGGTGATATTTTGTTAAGTTGGTCGTGAAGACCAATCCACAAAATTTGCACTGAGAAAGTAGAACGTGCATGTTAAAAACAGGAAGATTTTAGGTCTTGGATATATTCATTCTTGCTTAAGGAATGCAATGGGTTTAATCCATTTCCTTGCATGCGTTTTGGCAGCCTGTTTTTTTTGCAAGTGGGTAACCATAAACTGCCTCGGTAGATAGTCTGATATTTTCTAACACATACATGCATAAAACCAGAATACATGTCTGACTCTAAAGATCCATAAACCATTGAGAGGATGTGTAGGGTGAGAAGAGATTTGTTTCCCCCAAGATGTACATGCATTCTGTATTGGATGCTATAAGAATGTAATAAAAAGTGAATAGACTACAGATAGCATACAGTGGGTAAGGGTGTATGTATCTGGATCACTTTTACTCTTTGCATTAATGTTTGGTGACCATTTTCATTAATTCCTCTTTCTTACGGCGATGTTAATTTGTGCATGTAATGCAGCCTTAGAGAAAATGAAAAACTTTCCTTCAAGATGGTATTCTTATTTTTTTAAGTTTATTATTTTATTCAAGCAAATTAAGGCAGTTCTACCAGCATTATTCTTGAGAGCATTTCCCTTATAATGTTCTTTAACATGCACTAAGAAAAATTGGTGTGAAAGCTACTATATGCACAGAACACTGTTGACAGTATAGTGTGTGCATCAAAACCAACAATCAAATCAAAATAATTTTCCTTTAATTGTCAACACAAGTTGAAGATTATCAAGAGTGTGTTCCTTCTCTACCTGATGACATTTACCCAAACCTCTTTTATAATTGCAGATCTTTGCCCACTGAAGTCTTTCCATTTACCTGTAAAGAAAAAAATTAAATGAATGTTTACCAGTTTCTCTTAAGGGATATAATTTTTTTTTTCATTGTATTGATATTTTTCATAACCAGCTGTATTTTTGAATGCTTCTGTCAGTGTTTCCTACTTCTCTGCCACAAATGGTGATGGCCATTAAAGTGTCACATATTTGTCCTTTGCCTAATTCACATTCCAGTGAAGTTCATTGTTCTCTGAAATGCTGTAGATACCCAAAGTGTGGGTATCCACGCTTGCACAGAGTTGCAAGTTTGTAAAGGTTTAATTTGTGCTGCTAGCTGAAAATGTTACATTTATTTTTATATGTATATTTTAGCCCTTGAATTTAACTGTGGTAACAAACAAATAAATGTTGTATGAGGAAATAGGTGGTTTTGGACCCACCTTATTTGTCTCTGACTCTTTGAGAGGAAAAGATTGACAGTGGCAAAACTTAGAAAAGCAGAAGCCAACAGCTGTGAACGTTTCCATTCTTATTTAGTCATCTGAGTTTAGTTGTGTGAGTGCCTTTCAACAAACAAGAAAAGAATAGCTGCATATGAACCGTGTGAGTCAATATATGGTAGCTTTCTGAGCAGATTCTGAAGGGGTGAAAAACTTCCTATTTTGTTAGTTTGTAGAGATGAGATAATTTGTGTGTGTGTGTTTAATTCAAAATCTTTATCATTATGCTAGCCAATGATAAAGAAATGGACTACTGAGCTACCACGCAGAATAATTGTTTCAGGAGTGTCACTTCTCCAGGAGCTGTTTGAAATAGCATGCACAGATGTACTTGTCCTTGGCTGGAGAGTCCAGGGAATGATATTTGTTGCACTGATTTTAAAGCATTTTCTTGCATGCATAACTGGTTGACTTGTCCTCAGGGAGACATTTCACAGCCATTCTGTTTGGCTGAAGGAGAAGTGCTGTTGCGATGGCTTTCTGTTTGGGATTTGGTAGGAAGAGATGGGTGGTTTTGACCATTCATTTTAAAGGTGATTTAAAGAGTAATTTTTCTTCTAGATACAGGTTATATTAAAGACTATTGAGCCTTCAGAGAAGCTGTATAAAACAACAAAATTACGTGATATTGCAGCACACGTTAAGAAAACAAAGTATAAGAACTTATGCTTCCTATGCTGAGAACTTGATTAAAAAGAATGTTGTTTACCCTTTCTCTAAAAAGAAAAGATTTTTCAATTTGCCTGAGATTTATTTAATGTTCACTTTCTTTTCTGGTGTTTTCGGTCTTCTTGGAATTACCTTGCATGCTTGACAAAAAGATACATTTTGTGGTAGACCAGCTGAAGCCAAAAGAAAAAGTGCAGAAGGTTATGACATGGTTAAAAATTAGAAGTGAGAGCAAACATGTCTTAGGTGCCTGTCTCTCTCTCTGCATGTTTACTTTAAGAACTGGTAATCATCCCATTGTATGGCCTTAGGCGGTGGTGTGTTTGTGCAGCTAAGGGTGTGTGTTTTCTTTGTTAAACACAGTTTAGAGATTATTCTTTAAACTATGTGGGTGCTATATTTGATTTGATCTGCTATTTGAATCATGCCCGGTTTCAGCTGTAGGTTGTATTTTTGCAATTTCTCAAACTTGCCTTTCCCTTTTTAGTTCTGTCCTTGTAAAGTTGTAATTAGCAAGCCATGGTCTTGGTGTATGGTATAATGTTTTTATCAGGTTATAGAAAAAAATGTTCCAGGCTTTGGCCAATATGATTCTTATTCAGAAGCAGCTTGTAAATCTGCTTGAAACTGTCATTTGGGAATGTCCTGGTTTTGGCTGGGATAATTTCCTTCCTAGTAGCTGGTACAGTGCTGTGTTTTGGATTTAGTATGAGGATAATGTTGATAACACACCAATGTTTCAGTTGTTGCTACGCAGTGTTTATACTAAGTCAAGGACTTCTCAGCTTCCCATACTCTGCCAGTGAGGACGTGCACAAGGAGCTGGGAGGGGGCACAGCCAGGACAGCTGACCCACACTGGCCAAAGGGATGTGCCATACCATATGACGTCATGCTCAGTATATAAGCTGGGGGGAGTTCACCGGGGGGCAGCGACCGCTGCTCAGGGACCGACTGGGCGTCGGTTGGCGGGTGGTGAGCTGTTGCATCAGCTCTTGTTTTTTTGGGTTTTTTCTTTCAGATTACTCTGAATTGGGAGAACTTCCACCGAGATCCCCATTGGAACCAGTGTGTGAAGATGGCCCCTTTGGGCCAGTGAAAGAAGAAAGGAAACGGACACCCCGTGAGCTTCGCGAGTTGTGGAAGAAAGCCATTATTCAGCAGATACTACTCCTCAGAATGGAGAAAGAAAACCAGAAGTTACAAGGTTGGTGAAGTTCTTGATTACACCCTACTGCAATACAAGTTCACTTTTTGGTTTGCTCTGTGGCCTTGGCACTGGATTGGACCAAGCCTTAATAAAACATTTTAGGAACATACAGATAAATCAGTTTAGCAGCATCTCCCTCAGCTCTCATTAGTGTAGGTTACAATTTACACTTATTTTTTTTTATCACTTCACCTTATTGTTTGTTTACTTGATCTTAATTGGTACTCTTCTAGTTTTACCATGGCTGGGGTTTTTTAGTCTGGTGTCTAGAAGCTCTGACAAGGAATTCAGCACAATCGCTATCATGAACTGAATTCTTTTCTACATTCGCATCCATAGGTCATTGTCTTAGTATTGGCCATTGCAACGTTCTGTTTAACCAGTCTTCAAGTTGAATTGAAGTTCTTAAGGAGCTGGTTGTGGACTTCTGTGGGTGCCTGCCTGTGTACACACACTGTGCAAGCAAGGTTTGTATGGAGTAGTAATGACTTAGATTAGTCAGAAGGGTGATGAAAAGGAGCTTGAGAAACTGGAATTTGCAGTTGTGAACCAAAATTTTTCTGTGGCTGAATTCATAGCTGCAACAAATCTGTTGAGGTGGCAATTTTTACACATAAAATGCAGCTGATTAAGAATACACATTTTATTGTAGCAGCTGCATACAGAATTACAAGTGATTGCCCTTGAGAGCTGCTCCTTTGAAGATATGAATGATGAGGACAGGAATGTTTATTTGGCTGATTTTAGATGTTCAGGAAGGAACCCTCAAGGGGTGAGGTACCTGGCATGAGAATGGCAATTCTTCTTTGCCTTTGTGTAAACCTGAGGAAGGATTGTCTTCCAGGAAGAACTGGGTGATCAGAAAACAATTTGCAGTGAAAGGGCCCAGCCATGTGAAAAGGTCAGTATACCAAACATGAAATCCTTTTTTAAACTTGGGCTGAGACTCCTGGCTGGAAGGAGAAAACACCTCTCTTGGACATTGAATATGGCCTCCCAGAACACTTAGCCCACCTGTAGGCTATTTGCTCCTAGTAATATAGCTCTCCTATTTCACCCCTGATATCTGAAGAACACCTGACACCTGAATTTCCTAAGAACCACACAGGTGACAGGCATGTTCCCAGCAAATGTACTTGCTAATCCAGTAAAATAAAATATGGCAAAGGATACCAAATATACAGTGTCCTTGGCTAAGGGGACAAGGCCATCTGGAGAAAGAGGTACCGAGAGCAATGATCTATACAATCCCTTCATCTTAGAGCAGTGCTGTCATAAATGAGTTTCTGTCAAGTCGTTCTGTAACTTGGAATTTTTATGGGAGCTAGCATTTAAAAATAAATTTTTCTCAGTTCTGTATATTTATACTGCTGATTTTTTTTTTTTTAAATTATCTTGTATTCAACATATCTGAATCCTACAGCCTGCAGTCAAGTTTTTGGCAACTGCAGGACGTTAATATCCATAAAAATTTTAACAAGTTTAATCAGATGCTCCAGTTTTGCCTGCCCAAAAGAAACAATTGCAAAACCGTCACAAATTCACTAAGATGAGTATGTCTGAAGCTAGTTAGTGAATGAATGAGATGGGTGTTGGTATGAGTGAAGACCCAGGCTGTGCAGTATGCACCGTGGAGTAAGGAAGTTGTCCTAGGTAGCTGCTGCATGAAGAGCTCAGATGGTGAGACAGTACTTGAAAAAACAGGTGACTATGCTGCAGTGAGCACAGCTTTGTAATGTAATGCCACATGTTCTGATGCTTTTGTCTCTGGGAGGTAAAAATAAATATTTTACACGCAGTAATAATTCTCAGAGTACTACTGTTCAATACTGAAAAAAATATTAAAATTAAATGTACAGGATGTTGCGTCTTTACTGATAATGCTTATCATCTTTACTGATAATGCTATTAAAATTAAATGTACAGGATGTTGCATCTTTACTGATAATGCTTAAGTGTGATATTGGGAATTGGGTAGTGTCAGTATCTAAAATAAGCTTCTTGATAAAGGCATATTCTCTCTTCAGTCCTTGCATGTCATTCCCACTGTCACATTTTTGCATGTGGCATAAGAAGACTGAATAAAGCAGAAAAGTCTGAAAAGTTGCCAAGCACCAGAAAACACTTGTTTGCAAAAGGCGGAACGTTAAAAGATTTCTCCAAGTTTGTCATATAAGCTGAAACTTAAATGACATTTTTAAGTTATCGTCATACAATACCACCTGTGTTCTAAGTTTTTTTAATACTCTAATACATAAATATGTTATATTTGACCTGAAGAAAATGTGAAGGAAGTTGACAGTTTAGATGCACAGAATCACTTTCAGTGTGGACACACAGCTACAATAAAACCGTCAGTGCTTGTAATTACGTGGTTCTATGGTTAAACACTGAATATAATCTACAGGGGAAAATCAAAAGCAAAAGAAACCAGGAATAAAAAAACCCTAAGGAGTAAAATTAAGCTACAGCTGTCTGTATCAGGACGGGTAAAGCATGTGTCAGACACGTGCAGCCAAAGTCATGTTTTAAAAAGAAATATACTACTTTGAAGTGAAAAGTCAAAGACTAAATTAGAAAATGTCAAAATGAAATACTGTGAGGTCCAGATCTTGCAAACGCTTAGGTAACATCATAACTCACTTGAATAACCTCACTGAATGAAATCATTCACATGTGAAAGCAACTACAGGATGAGGAGGTAAGGCGGACACTTCCCAAATGTAAACAGTTCTTTTCTTTTTCCATTTTTAAAGTCTAGAATCTTGTTTTAGCCACTGGGAGTACAGGACAAGCTAACGCTTTGCAACTCTCAGAATTTGATAATCTAAAAAACCTTAATTGCAGATACAGATCTCAGAAGAAAATGAGCTTAGTGTGTTGGCTATTTTAGTGTCATTATGGGCCATGTATATTTCAGGTGATTTTTAACTGTTTAGTAAATTTATATAAACAAGTTGAACATACAAACAATGGAGAGTTCAACTAACAAAAGATAACATCCTTTTAACATAGATTGTCTCAAGACTGTAACGCATAGGAGTGTGATTTTGTGAGTTCATACTGTGAAATCAGAAGTGGCAGTAGGCTTATGATGTATGGCAGAATGTCCTCAAAATGAGAGTATCTTGTTAGCGTTACAGTAATACATCATCACAACAATGAAGTACTGTGAATACATCATGGCAACTTAATTAAAAATCATGGTCACTTCATGATACGCTATTTCATAAATATGGTTTCAAATCGTGTTATTTGTAATTTGCTCGATGGGTGTTATTGAGGAGAAGTATTTTTTAATTTTTGTTTAATACTATAGAACCTTTTCAGTCCTTTATTCTTTTGAACCTGTGCTCTGCTCATTTTTGCATTTTTCTGTACTTGAACTTTCCTTTTTATATGTAGTCCATAAAAATGGACATGTGAATGATCACCTTTAAAGTAATTATTTTTTACTTTGTCATTACTATTATGGAGCTGTCTGCATAAGAAATAGATGACTGTATTGGTTTTGTATTTTTATTTGGTGTAGGTCTTCTGCACTAATTTTTTTTAAGAGCCAGGAAATTGAAAAATCCTATTAGGAAAATCTCACGTTTATTTCATTAGTCATCATCTCTCATGTTTCTTCATATTTAAGAGTTGGCTAGCTGTAAGGAACCTAATTTAACAGGTCAAACACAGTTAATATTGCGTACAATATCTTAAAAAACCAAAACCAAAACACCCCACAATCACAAAAATTTAGACATGTAATGTTTCAGAATTAATAGAGTTTAATTTTAGGTGGATTGCATGATGAAGTTCTAAGTTAAATTAATCCATTTTATAAATAGTAAACAATATTAACTGGTGCATTCACGATATCACTTCCTAGCTTCAGAAAACAATTTGCAGAACAGACGTCTGAAACTTGACTATGAAGAAATCACACCATGCTTAAAAGATGTAACTTTGATTTGGGAAAAAATGTTAAGTACACCTGGAAGGTCAAAGATTAAATTTGATGTGGAAAAAATACACTCTGCTGTTGGGCAAGGTAAGCACAATTTTGAGTTGTTGAAATGCATGTAAATTGTATTAGAAAAGCAATAAGGGCAACCTCTTAACCACTCCTTATAACGAGATTCTCACTAGACCTGTTCCTCAGGTTACTGACTAAACAAGTAACAGTGTTTGTTATCTTCATGGTTACGCATATGCAAGTTACAGTCCCTTTCAGCAGTAGCTGCAATTGTATTACTGAAGTTACAGTATTTGATACTCATTTTTGAATAACATTTGTCCTTACAGGAGAGTTGTACAGCACCTCAATGTATTACAATTGTTGCAGTCTGATTTCTTTAATTATAACTTTTAATTTATAAAAAAAGGCTGGATAATGCCAAAGAAATGACTGTGTAAATAACTGAAGAAACTGTCTGCACTATTACCTGGAAATTCTCTGTTCCAGCCTGGGTAGTATGTATGTATACAAACAGTATGCATGGATATCTCTGTAGAACTGCCTTTTTTCTGAGTTCAACAACGCATTGTACCTGCAAACACCACTTAGTCTTCCTCACAACTGCAGGGCTGAGCAACCAGCCCCTATCTCCACTGCATCAAAAGTAATATAACCTAAGGACATTTATTAACTGTTCTAAGAAATTGGGTTATTACTCAATGTTATTTGTGCCATGGTTGGACCCAAAGGCCTTATGCTGAGGGCTGTATGTAGCCGATGGTGAAGATGGCTACTCCAAGGAGCTTTTTATAGTTCTATACAAAGCTTTCCAACGTTAATATTTTAAATATTGCACCTGCCTATATGCAGTTATTCAAACAAGTTAAGCCAAATTGTCCATTTAAGATGACTAGGTAAGTCTAGATTTCTAACAATATCAAATGCCTGAAGCACAAATCTCTGCAGAGTAAGGAAAGCTCATTATCACAGGTTTCCTTCTATTCATGTAGGTAAAGGGCTCTGTCCAGTCAATATTTTGAGCATGAGAAAAACTTGGTTTCTGTTGATAGCCCAGTGATGCTGGCCTGTGTTAGAGTTCAAAATAAAACTGAAAAAACTTGGAGTGATGCAAAATAAGTAAATAAATAAATAAAGCCCTGCTTAGTGGATTGCTAATAAGAAGCACATACAAGTAGCCAGTGGATGGGAAAATTATCCCTAGCTCTTGATGCTATTATTATGCTCTGCTCTGTAGAGCCCAGCTGTGTCAGAGTTCTTAGAGTGACATGATGTCAAATTTCATACATATGCAGAAATTAAAAATGCATTTAAATTAGGATAACAAATATATAGTGTTGACCTATAATGTACGTTGTAGTAGATGTTTAAATATAGTTCATCTTTCATTTAGAAAGTAGTAAACTAAATACTTTATTTTACATGTACCATGTAGCGCACAGAGATAAATTTAATATCGGACTAATTCCTTAAAGGGAATTTTAATTTTTTTGTAATTTTGCAGCTGTAAATGTGCACTGTTAAGCCAGTTCTGCCCTATGTGACACATTCAACTTCACTGAAGCTAATGGGATTTTAGATGTGTATCTGAAGAGGAGAACCTGGCTCATTCAGTGTCTGAAACAGCGTTTTCTGTCACTGTTTCATGTTGGAGACTTTTTGACAATTGGGTTTAAGTTAAGTTCCCTAAAGTAATTTACAGAAACGTTCTCTAAATACACTTGTGATGTGGGTTCAAATATTACACATTTCTACTAGCATTTCATTTTCAAGCAATTGTCTCTGGATGTGATAGTGTAGTAAAAGTAAGTATTGCAGAGATAAATTCATATCCTTTTGTGCTTATATGAGAGAAGGCAGTGCAATTGCTCTAACATGGAAAGATAACAAAACATACAAGTTTTTAGATTAACATATTTAGATTTAACATATAAGATTAAGACTATCAACATATGCTTGAGTCAATTTTGATTTCTCCTATAGTTGTTGTCATCCATGTTACACATATACCAAAAGAAAAAAGCAGTCCAAAAAACTTTTAAGCCATAAGTTACTTCAAACTGTAATATCTGGTTCCAGTACATCATGGATTAGACAGAATACTTTCCCAAAGAATAGTGTATTGATATCTTGTGTAGATGATTTAATAGTGCTAATCTTGTGCTGCATAAAGTATGCATGTAACAATAACCTTTCTGTTACTTTCTGAGTTTTGCGTATAGATACAAATGAAGGCTACCATTACCTATGTGAAATAGTTAAGTAGTGTCACCCCTTTTTATAGAGAAAGAAATTCAATCTTTAAAATATTTTTACAGGTACCAGTCATTCAGCAAACCAATAGCAAAACTAGAAATACAATATTTGCTTTCTGATTATCTGTCTTCTGTTGTAGTCTCTAGATCACCTCTCATTTGTACTTGTTTATACTTTTGGTATGTGTGCATCCTACCTTCCTAAAACTTACTCCTAACAATAGTGTCAGTTCTGTATTAGTGAAAAATGTTAATTAGTTATATTGCAGTGCTTTATTGTGTACTTTACATGGAAAAATGGGAGATAAGCATGTAACTTTTCAGAGACAAGTATTGCAATTTTTGCTGCCTCTTCTAGTACTTCTCAGACTGGATGTAAGCAGTAACCTTAGACTTAGGCAGCTCACCCTGTTTCTACCTTAAATCTCTCCTGTTAAGATGCTGATGTCTTTTATTGGTTGAGGAAGTATAAGCACTGTAGTTTGATCTGCTTCTATGGTCTACTGGAGATAGCAGATACAGATCTAGCAGATAGGGGTCTGCTTGCATATCTAGCAGATATGGATCTTCAGTTCCTCAATCGTGTTATCTCAACTATAGCTGAACCCTTGGTATGACTACAAATTACTGGTTTAATGACTTTCTTCTCTCAGGAGTACCACGTCACCACCGTGGGGAGATCTGGAAGTTTCTAGCAGAACAATACCATCTTAAACATCAGTTTCCGAGTAAACAACAACCAAAGGACACACCTTATAAAGAACTCCTAAAACAACTGACTTCCCAGCAACATGCAATACTTATTGACCTAGGTAAGTACAGTAGTGGTCTGAAATTAAAATAAGGGGTTTATTATCTCTGGAAGAGAATTAAATAAAAGAAGGTAACACACAAAAAGCCTCTCACCATTTAATAATAGGTTGTTGGTAAGAACTCATGAGCAGTGTTCCCCAGGGCTCAGTTTTGGGCACTTCAGTTACTCGGCACTGGTGAGGCCGCACCTCAAATACTGTGTTTTGAGCCGAGCCCCTCACTACAAGAAGGACATTGAGGTGCTGGAGTGTGTCCAGAGAAGGGCAATGAAGCTGGTGAAGGGTCTAGAGCACAAGTTTTATGAGGAGCGGCTGAGGGAACTGGGGTTGTTCAGTCTAGAGAAAAGGAGGCTCAGGGGAGACCTGATGGTGCTCTACAGCTACCTGGGGAGGTTTAGATTGGATGGGAGGAAAAATGTCTTTACTGAAAGAGTGGTTAAACATTGGAACAGGCTGCCCAGGGAAGTGGTGGAGTCCCCATCCCTGGAGGTATTTAAAAGATGTGTAGATGTGGTGCTTAGGGACATGGTTTAGTGGGCATGGTGGTGTTGGGTCGATGGTTGGACTCAATGATCTTAGAGGTCTTTTCCAACCTTTATGATTCTATGCTTTTAATATGGTATAAGTGAGAACTATTACTTGGCACCATTAGGAAAACGCAAAATCTGCATTTCAAGCACAGAGGTCCTTTGCAATATGTGGTAATAAGAGATTGCTAGATATAACTGTAATGCATCTGTATTTCAGATATTGACGGTGAACTCCACAGGCCTGTGGAATACAAATTGTCAAGAAAGGAAGTCAATATTTAAGCGCAGACTGTTGAATCATGTGCTATTCATTCCTGATGTCCAGTGTTTGCTGTCTCTGTTAAATACTTTTACTTGAAATAATGCAGAAGTTTTTCTTTTTTCTTTTTTCTTTTTTTCTTTTTTTAATGGGTAGTTCCTAGCAGTTGGTATTTTTACTTGTATTAAAACAATTATGAAAGAAGCTCTTTTTAATGATTAAAAAAAAAGGCTCTTTTTAAGGCAGGTTATTCACACTGCCTAATTTTAAGCAGTAGCTGGCTCCTGATTTAGGGACAGTGAATTGGTGTGTGGAGGCACATACAATATAGTCCACTGCGTTTAGTAGAGAGAGGTTAGGAACCAAGGCTCTTAAATTTGAAGTGACTGGTAGGTCGGCTTCAGGCAGGCTTTTGGTGGTCTTGAGTAGAGTTTTCTATTTTCCCTCACATTTATTGTTCAAAACTCAAAAAGTTTTTTCTAGTATTAGAAGGAAACACAAGAAAGCAAATCTAAATGGAATGAAATGATTGTTTTAGGGTAGGAGCAGAAGAGATTGCTCCAGATAATTGTAAAACAGCAGTCTTCATATACCGCAAAAAAAATTATGCCATTCTTAACCATTCCTTTCACTTTTCCCAGTCCTCTTCCCTTACCACTTTTAGTTCCCTTGTGTGAGATTGTCTTTCATTGATTGACTCTTGCCACTGCTAGACCAAAACAATAACAAAGCCCAGGAACATTTAATAAGACTAAAAGTCAGTATGCTTTGTAAGATGTGGATCAGTATTAAACATTGTTACTGTCTCTGGTTGCTGCTGCTCCCAGGCGGTTTTGTTAAGGTCTGTATCACTACCAGTGACCTCTCCATCTCAGAAGCTCCCACAAGTCAGCCATTTGTTTCGTAGACCTCACAGAGGTACTTTTTGGCATCCTCTCTGTCTTCCCTCATGAAGGCTGTTCCCTTTTCTCTCCAGTCCTGCCCCCAAATAGTGCATGGCTACTCAGCTGGGTTAAGTATTCCGTGGAATCTGTTGCAGTCATTAAAGCATTTCTGACATGACAGTAATTATTCCAGTATATACGATTGTTGAGTCAGATGTTGATATGTCTAACCTTTACCCTGGCAAAAGTATTTGTGTTTGAATGTAAGCCATCTGATGCAGGTTTATAACACCTCACTGGTATATGGCTGAATTGGAAGTTTTTACAGATAATCTACAGATTATCCTCATGAATATACAGTTGTGGATATTTTTTAAGATATTGTTTTCTCCTCCCTTGGATATTTTAATTCAGTTTATTGTCTGAGAAACCAGGAGCTGTTGTTTTTCCAAGAGGATCCCAGCTCTTGTGTGTGGGATAATACCATACTGAACTCAGTGTTCATTATGCTCTTTCCTGATCGAGGAAAACAATTAATAACGTCTTCCAGAGCATGATAGAACTTAAAACAGGCTTGTGTTGTGGGGTTTGTGGTTTGAGTCTGAAAAGTTGTGTGGGGCAATTTAAGAGGTCCATAATCACTAAGTTTGATTAAATGAATTTGCCATGAAAAACTCCATCAGGGGAAGTTATGCACTGCAAGTAACCAAATGTCATATGACAGACTGATAAAAATTTATGGGAAAATCTGTACTTCGTTTGATCTGAATGATTAATACCTATTGTATTAGTTTCACTTACCTCTTTTCTGTAAAGTAGTAGTACAGAGTTGTCCCATCATACTTCTGCTCTTTATAACTGCTCAAACAGTATTTGAGTATTTTTCATTGCAAATGAAAGGCTATACCCCCTTGCTTCCACATGGAAGAATTGCCTGATGAGGGATCACCTATACCCAGAGCTGACCAGGGGCACCTATTTCTTGACAACTCAATGTGCAGAATTTCTTCAACAGGTACTGAACTGTGAGAAGATTTGTCAAGTTTAGATGGTGACCTAAGCTTTATATGGTAAATGAGAATATTTTCTCCTTTTTTGCAACACTTGGTAAAGTGAGTCAAAATATTAAGGCAGTGCGTAGAAAACAAGAATCTGGCAGAACAGGCATGTTTCTGCAGAAACTGGCATGAGCTGAGGTGAGGATGGTGATGGTCAATGCCACCTTCACTGTCTCCTACTTGACAGGCCTGCCAGGTTTCGACTTGGCAGCTGGGAAGGTAACACTCCAAGGAGCCTTAATGCCAGCTGGGAATAGGCAGTTGCAATGTAGGTCAATTGTTTCCCTCCAGACTTTGTCACGCCAATTCTAGGAATTCCCCTGGATCGCACAGCGCCAGAAGCAGTCTTCTGTTTTTGAGAGAGACATTTATGTGCAAGCAGAGATCATTCGCTAGCAAGTACCTATCGGTCAAGTCAACATACCTGGTGTTGATACCCCTGGCAATGAACATTGAGATTCTGTCGCACTGAAGTGCCTCAGTAAGGGGTGAATAGTTTTGTGCTGGGTTAGTGAATTGAACACCTTCAGCAGAGGGGAGAGGGATGGGACAACTCCTGGACAGTAGGGAGCACAGTCAGTCTGAGTTTGGTTGGCTCACACAGCAGATTGGGGCTTGCCGGCTCAGCAAGCTGTTCATATTTTCTGCCTGGTTCTGCACATGAATACTTTCTCAGCTGTGTGCTCTGCTTGTAGAAACAAATGACTGCATGTGTTGGCAAATTGGTAACTTCATGGTGGTTTTCATGCAAAGCGTTGTTTTTGCCAGGGAGCCATTTGCTAGCCCATTAGCTGAGGGAAGGATTGGGCTCTATTATTTCAGTAAGGTGAAAGTAAGAAGCTGAAGACTTCCTAGTTTCCTAGTGATTCACACTGAAATAAAGTAGTGCTGCACAGCAGTAGTAACAGACAGCGTAACTGGATAGGCAGCTAGAAGGAATTTGCATGTTCTGACTTACGTTCCTTCAGGCTATCAGAAGCGTTTTCTCTTAAATCTTTAAGAATCCTTCAGAAAGCATAAACTTCTCCCTTGAAAGAAAAACATATGTTCTTGCAACATGTGGTTATAATATTTAAAAAAGCTTTCCCAAATTAAGCTAAAGAGATCTTGCTAACACAGTATGAGCCAAAGCCATAATAGTATAGCTCACATTTAGTTGAATTGATGCATCTTCAGCTGTAAATAGTGCTTCCTGAGAATGAGGACAGCAGTGTGCATCTGAATGCAGAGGTAAGGTACAGCAGCTGCTTTCCTGGCCCAGTTTATGTGTCACAGTGCTGTTTCATTACGTGGACAAGAACAAAGCCACAATTCCCTGAAGGCTTTTTCGTGTATTTCCTTTTGTGGCCCCACCTGCACAACCACTGCAGTCACTGGGGATTTCAGGTCCTGAACACCAAAGTCATGTTCAGTAAATGATTTCTTCTCTCAATAAGGTAGGGTGAACTGACTTCCAGATGCTATCACAGTGTAGGAAACCACTGTACTCATCACTGAGTGTTTGCTGAACGCAGTAGAAAATTATGTTTTGTTTTACTACATTTCAAAAATGAAGTAGTAGGTACTTAACTTTCTCATTCTGGCACTCTTGAGGTATCACAGTTCATTTAGAGTGTCTTTTCAGCAGGGCCAGGAGCTGTTTGCTCCTAAGTAAAAGCTAAAATTCCTAGTTAAGTCATCACCAGGGCACTCGGAAACAAATCAGCTTGTGAGTTTAGCAGTTCTGCTCCTCCTCTATTCACTGTGTTTTAGAACTTCTTTGCATTTTTGTTCTTGCTCAGCTTGTAACTTTTCTTCATGACTTAGATGAAAGGAACCTTGCTGCGTGAGTGAGGCAGTACAGGTCTGCCTTTAGACTGTGCTGTAATAACTTGTCATTCAGGCAGAGGATTCCTTTGCAAAGGAACACAAGCTCCTTCTCATTTCAAAGCTAGAAATATTTCTTCTGTAACGTTCAGCTCTGTGACAGCCTGACCAGGGGAGACCTGCACAGGAACTGAATGCCAGTGTCCCATGTGACAGGCTAGAGCAGCTACCAGGTGGCAGAAGGACTCTGCCCTGGGCTTTGTCTTCTTGAAACAGGAGCTCTGATATTATCTGGCAGCACAGCAGCATTCCAGGAGCTAAAGGGTGGGGTGGTATTTGACAAGTGGGCAACCAAAAAAACAAGCTCCACTTAATACTAGAACAAAAGAAGTATTCAAATTTCTTCTCCATTGAAGTATTTCACAGGGGAAATCTGATAGGGGGAGGGGTGTTTTCCTAGAAATGAAAATATTGCCTTTTGGAAAAGTTTTCGAAAAAAATCTGTAAAAGTGAAGCCTTTAATGTCTCTGTTCACAGAATTGCAGAGTGGTTGAGGTTGGAAGGGAGCTCTTGAGATCATCTAGTCCAACCCCCCTGCTCAAAGCAGGATTATCTAAAGCAGGTTGCCCAGGACCATGTTCACTCAGGTTTTGAATATGTCCATAGATGGAGACTCTGCAACCTCTCTGGGCAGCCTGTGCCTCTGTCTGGCCACCCTTACAATAAAAAAGATTTTTTTCTTATGTTAGGTGGAATTTCCTGTGTTTCAATTTGTGCCCATTGCCTCTTGTCCTGTAAGTGGGCACTACTGAGAAGAACCTGGCTCCCTCTTCTTCATTCCCTCCCACTGGCTATTTGTGCACATTGATAAGATCCCCTGAGTCTTTTCTTCTCCAGGCTGAACAGTCCTAGATCTCTCAGCCTTTCTTCATAGGAGAGATGCTCCAGTCCCTTCATTATCTTAGTGGCCCTTCACTGGACTCTCTCCAGTATGTCCATATCTCTCTTGTACTGAGGAGCCCAGAATTGGACGCAGTACTCCAGGTGTGGCCTCACCAGTGCTGAGTAGAGGGGAAGGATCACATCCCTCGACCTGCTGGCAATGTTCCTCCTAATGCAGCCCAGGATACCGTTAGCCACCTTTGCTGCAAGGGCACATTGCTGGCTTATGTTCAACTTGGCGACCACCAGGACCCCGAGGTCCTTTTCTGCAAAGCTACTTTCTAGCTGGGTGGCCCCTAGCATATACTGGTGCCTGGGGTTGTTCCTCCCCAGGTGCAGGATTTTTGCACTTCCCTTTGTTGAACTTCATGAAGTTCCTGTCAGCCCATTTCTCCAGCCTGTCGAGGTCCCTCTGACCTGCAGCACGTCCCTCTGGTGTATTTGCCATTCCTCCCAGTTTTGTATCATCTGCAAACTTGCTGAGGGTGTGCTCTGCCCTATTGTCCAGGTTGTTAATGACCCTCCCTAATTAGAGGTCAGCTAGAACAAAGGCTACAGGCACCCTGTCATCAAGGGCAGCTGACAAGGGTTGGCTAGAAGCCGCCAGAGCTACCCTTACCACAGCCTCAGCCTTACCTGTCAGCAGCAGTACCCTCCCAGGAGTCCCCTGGCATTCCTGGACAAAGTATCCAGATGCTCAAGAGCTCAAAGAAGCAAAGCCCAGAAACTGCTACACAAAGTGCTGTGTCTGTTGGCTGCCTCTGTTAGCTGTGCTCTTATGTAATATGTATATAGCATATATTATAGCACATATATAGCTACACAATTCTTGATATTGTAAGGGCTGCAGAAAAAAAAGACAAATTGAGTTTTTACTCACAAATATTGTGGGTCAAACTGGTTGTGTAAGTTACCTAGTTGGATTGGTTTGGTTTAAGGACATGTGGGTCCCAGCTCTGTATGAAAGTTGACAGATAAACCAGTCTGGGGTGAAAGTCATCATCTTGTTCTAGAACTGAAGGACTGGAAATGGCTCAGTTGTGCTCCTACGGCTCTACAATTAGTATAGTTTACCTTAGGCTAGGATTTAAAGAGTTGTGGGGAATAGATCCAAAGCACATTGCTACCAAGAGAAAGTTTTGCTCTGACAACTGACTCCTACTCTCCAAGCACTTGTCACTTTGTGCTGGTGCTCATGGGACGCCTCCTGGAGCTGACACAGCTGAGTGACAGGGCAGAACAACTAACCCCACATAAAAGGGGATTTTTCTGCCGGGTTAGTGAACTGGATCAGCTCATGGAAGAGTTTGAGCTTCATGCTGCAGGAAAGGAGGAAGGACCCATAAGACTGGGAGGGACCAAGGCAAGGAGGGAGGTGACAAGAGACACATTTACTGGAAAAAAAGACAAGAAGAAAAGAGAAAGGGAAGGGGCCCCAACCCAGAGAGCTCAGATGTTCTAATTCTGTGCCTGGATCCTAATAGTTGTCTAAAAGCTAACACTTTTTAATCAAGAAAAGAGGACTGGGTGACTCGTCGAGCCACTGAATTGAGTCTCTCACTATTATAGGCAACCAGCCCCTATAAGCCCTTTAACAAACTGATCAAGGGCTGATCTTAAGAACCAGTGACTCAGCTGTTCCAAACAACAAACTGTCCTATCCCCCTGACAATTTCTAAACTAATTTTGCAACTACTGTAACAAAACAGTAGTAGAGTATAAGAGTCAATTGTTTTGTATTGTTAACTTTCTTACGGTCTTCCTGTGAGTTGACTCAGAATCTACCTTTCAAAAGAATCTCCCTTTTTGAAAGACTGTTTAATTTGATAACATGGCAAGGTTAGGGTTTTTTTGTTTATTTTTTAGTTTAAGTGGCTAACTTCAGCTATTTTCACAGGGCGCACGTTTCCAACACATCCGTACTTCTCAGCACAGCTGGGAGCTGGGCAGCTGTCACTCTACAATATTTTGAAGGCTTATTCGCTTCTGGACCAGGAAGTAGGATATTGCCAGGGCCTTAGTTTTGTAGCAGGAGTTTTACTACTTCATATGAGTGAAGAAGATGCTTTTAAAATGCTGAAGTTTCTCATGTTTGACATGGGCCTGAGGAAACAATATCGTCCTGACATGACAATTTTACAGGTATGATTTCAATTTTTCTAATGAAAGGATGCTAATGTTAAATCATAATAATACATTATAGACAGCATTGTCAAAATCTGGACTTGAACTTAAATTCAGTTCTCAAAAATGGGAAAGGATAATCTAGGAATAGAATACATAGTTTTAAAGGCACAAGTTTCAAATAAAAAGATTACTGGGGAAACTATGAAAACCATAAATAGGAAGAATTCTGTTACGTGTTGTATGAGGTTCAAATGACCCTGCAAATGAGCCTGTCGTAGGCTCATAGGTGACCCATCCTGGATCTTAGAACTGGCTTCTGAGTATTTCTTTTCTTCACACAATTCTGTCTGAACATCAATTGACAAATATCTTTCACTGTTTCTAATAAGAGTGTGAAGCATGGAGTTTGCTACTATGAGTGTTAAAACATGTTTATCTTTAGTTTCTTTGTTCTTACTCAATACAGATCCAAATGTATCAACTGTCTCGACTTCTTCATGACTACCATCGAGATCTCTACAACCACCTAGAGGAACATGAGATTGGCCCCAGCCTCTATGCTGCTCCCTGGTTTCTCACCATGTTTGCCTCTCAGTTTCCCCTCGGATTTGTAGCCAGAGTGTTTGGTAATTCTTCATAAAACTTCTATCTGTTCTTTTTGAAGTCTTATATTTGGTATCCTGTTATTAGGAACAGCATTATTATCGAACCTGTTTCAGACACCCAGGAGAAATATTTTACTTACTATAGATGAACAGAAGAATAACAGAGGTCATCTTATGGAGCATGTAGTATTTATGGTAAAACGGAAAGAGAAAGGAGGAAAGCATATAACAGTCCCAAACTGTCCTGTCTTTTCATCCTCATCGTTACCTTTTCCCACCCTGTAACCACTTGTAGAGAGGATGTAAAATTTGATGCCATGAAGGCATGGTGTTATGACAATGGCACTTCAACACTGACAATTAGTTAGTTTCAAGCTGAAAAGAGGTGTAACAAAGGCATCATCTAAGAAATATATCCATTTACTCCATTATCATTGTCTCCAACAGGGTCAGTGGAAAATTATTTTGAGGGTTATGTTTTTAAAACACACACAGAGATGGCCCTTGCAGTTTAATCATGGATTTACTCTGCAGAAACATAGGCTTTTAAACTAGTGTTTCTTATCCTTACAATTTTAGCCTGACTGATAATCTCACTTTATGAAAATGTTTGGAAGCATATGGGGTTTAGGCTTTGAAGTCACTTCTGTTACCTATTTTTAGAATCTACAGAAGTAAAGTTCTCTTTTTTAATTAAATTCCAGTTAAGAATTTATTTTGCTGCTATCTTATGGATGTATATTTCATAGATTAATTGTTTGGTATTTGGGAAGATGCTTTATTTCCTTTTCAGCTGTTTGTTTTTCAATTTCATTGTGTGGTACTGGATCATCCATGAAGAGCAGGGTGGATTGGAGCTTTCCCCCTGATTCGTCTCTTCTAATGAGAAGCTATTTTCATTTTCCTTAGTCATCTTACTGAAGAGATGTAATGAAGCAAATATTTATTAGGGTATTAATATTGACACTTTCCTGACTTAAAAAATTATAGTCTCATCTACCACAATAACAAATAATGAATATAGATTCCAAGAAGAACCAACAAGAATCCTGTTCTGTTTCTGTTTAAGGACATGCCAAACGTAGTGCTAGAAGAAATCATAGTGAAAAGGATGGTGCATATATAAGTAGAACTACGTGTCCTGTGATTAGCACCTTAACTCCCTGGAAAATAACATTTTTTTATTTTTCCTGGAACAGTTCGAAGTAGGCTAACATACATCAACAAGTATCTAGCTGACAGTAATAATCTGTAGGAATTAAATAAGTGCTGTATGCGAGTGTCATATACTGAGTTTATAATCAGTTCATCTTTCAATTGTTCTTAATCATTCATAGTATTGTACATGACAAGAAGAGTCTTTGAATTGGACAATTGACTGCAGTGAGGGTATAAAAGTGCCATGTGTATCCAGTATATTTGGATTTCTGCCTTAATACACAGATTAGTATTTTATCTGTCACTGGAGGATTATAGGGCTTTAGAAAGCAAAGATTTTACATTAGAATAGAAGGCATAGATACATGATCTTCACAGGACTGATTTTTAGGTCAAGAACAGAAAAGCGTGTGTGACTGAAATTGTCACCTCTTAAAAATCTGATATTTTTTAGAGAGAAAGTCCAGCATGACCAACACTTGCAGTTTTTAATGTTTCAAAGTATTTAGTAATTTCCTTAAAACAGTGTTTACTGGAACTATGTCAGTTGAGAACATTGGACATTCTTTTACATTAGAAACTACAATCTCGCCTTCACCCACGCTAAAGACTCTGAAACGCGACTATAAACCTAAAAAAGGCTAGAGCTGTCACTTTGCTAGCGGCTGTCATTAGCAGCGTGGCAAGTTAGGATCTGATCAGTTCTGACCCATGTGTTCACACGCTTTTGCAGAACATATGTACATTTTCATTGCTCACTTATTAGAACCCTTGGGATGAAAGAATGTTGCCTTTTAATGTTGAAGTAACTCATCTATAGGTTACTAAGACTGTAAGATTGCACTGCTGTTTTCTAACATGGTATCTCTGAACCCTTGATAATTGAAGCCCCACTGGTATTTAATAATATAATTGTTATAGACCACTTCCTTTAGATTTCCATGAGTGTATTTTTGCAAGCATCTTACAAGCAATATGTAAAAGAAGTGGGCTGGAAAGAGGTTAACCCAAAGACTGTTTTATGAGTCAAATAGCACAACTCCTTTTAACTTTTTAATTATCTGTCCAAACTTTCAACACTTCTGAGCAGGATTTAATGAAAGTACAGCGTTAACAAAGATGTGTTCTTTAATACCCCTATTTACTTATTAATGGAGGAGACTTGGTAGAATAGCGTTTATTTTGTTTCAAGATTGTGGACAAAACTTGATTTTTTTTTTAATTTTTTAATTTTTTTTTAATCCTGTAGGCTGCCAGTCGTGCTGTCATTAATTTGGGTACCTTCAGTGTACTGTCATTGGCTGGCAGCCCACTTAATGGGAAGTGTGGGGAGTGGATAACAAACAGGTCTTTGTTATGTACTTGCTATTTTAAATGAGAGAGGGATTCAGCTGTATATTAGCAGCTCAGCTCATACAGACGTTCATTAACAACTTATAGGTCACCTTGAGTTAATCTGTGTGTCTTTATGGGGCAGGTGCTGAATCATAAATATGCATTATTTTCAGCTCTGTTTTTTTCACTTTGTGTTTCCTAGCTGTTCTTCAGCATCCCCTGTCCTAATATAGAGTTTTCCCTACAAAGCATTTTCTCATAGTTTTCAGTTTCAATAGAGCATCGAGGCAGATGCCTGCTCTGTACCACTTTTCAATCATTCCTGCCTTTGGACTTCACATTGAATCAGAGTTGAAAAATTTTACACCACTTTTAGGACAAAGGGTGGCAAAGTGCAAGATTTACGGTTAGTTATTACTTGTGCTTTGCTTTCTCAGAGAGAAAGAGAGAGAAGTGAAATGAGTTATAGCTTCAACGTTGCAGGCAAAAGAGCACAAGGGGGAATTTCATTCTGATACAAATTTGGAGAGGTTGCTTTTACTAAGAAAGGCAGTTAGCCAGTGTTTGCATATGTTCTTCACTACGTCAAAGATGCCTGTGGTTTTGCTAGTAGTTGTTTCCCTTACTGTGTGGTGGGGTTTTTTTCTCTCTCTTTCTTTATTCTTCTTTTTAGTAGTTGTTTCCCTTACTGTGTGGTGGGTTTTTTTTTTCTCTCTTTCTTTATTCTTCTTTCTTTCTTTTTTTTTTTATCATGAAGACATACTGTTTATTTGGTGTCATTGTGCTACTTTGTAAGTGATTATGACTTCATTCACAGCTTTGAATACAAAGAAGGGAAAGAACAAGAGAGAAGCCCTTTAAAAATAAAATATATTTAGGAAATATGGAATAAAACCACATTATCTTCTCTTCCTTTTCCACCTCTATCAGTATTGTTTTGTATGTTAGATGCTTTTGCCTGTAGCAAGTCCCTCAATAAAACCAGGAGCAGATTCTGAGTCATAGTAGCAGGAAAATCAAATGCAGGGCAATGCTGTTTATACTGTGGACAGATGGTTTTGTGAAGATGGGTTTCTTCTCTGATGCTTTCATTGCAGTCTTCTA
Organism: Aptenodytes forsteri; assembly: GCF_000699145.1. Lineage (NCBI taxonomy): Eukaryota > Metazoa > Chordata > Aves > Sphenisciformes > Spheniscidae > Aptenodytes > Aptenodytes forsteri. The sequence continues at coordinate 3,012,400 of NW_008795334.1, read as the reverse complement.
TTTCTTTCCTCTATAAAGACACAGGCAATTTGTAAAGGAAAAGAAAAAAAAAAAAAGGAAGTTGCATTGAAAGGTCACCATATACTGTGGTTTCAGTGTGCTTGAATGTATGCCAGGTGCTGTCTTTGCAGGGCCACCTGCAATATTAATGCTTAAGCTGTATTACTAAGATTTCAGGGTACTTATTAATGTAGTTATTAGAATATTATCATAAGTGGTTGAGACACATACTAAAAATAAGCACATGCACATGAAACTTGAGGCTGCTGGAAAGTGCGCATTTAGCCTCATGTGCTCAATGTTTTATTAACTGAGATTTTGCAGCTTTCTCCACCAGATGAGAAAAGAACAGAACTTCAGATCTTCGGTTGTGTCTTCAGGTGTCGTTTTTGCCTGTTGTATTAGGATTTTTAAATGGCATTGGGATTAGAATTCTACAATTCAGATTCCCATGAACATCTCAAAAGAAAAAAGCTCACAAAACTAGTACATGCACAAAAGGTGGCTACACTGACAAACTTGACTACCTGGTTTATTGTGTACTTAGCTTAAATTTGAGTTGGATTTTTTGGATGAAGACTCACCAAACAAATTAATAATTGATTGTGTTAGTCACGTGTGCTATTCACAGTAATAATCTTGATCCTACAAAACTTCTAAAGCCATAGCTGCAGTAACAAAAGCATGCGTCTGGCACAGTGTATCTAGCCTCCAGATAGCTCCTATGAGAAGTTGTTGTCCTTGGGCATTTTACTGTTTTAATATTCTTGTCAAAAGAGGTGCTTGCTTGATGTACTCTGTTTTTTCTTTGTTTTCACAGATATGCTCTTTCTTCAAGGATCAGAGGCTATATTTAAAGTGGCTTTAAGCCTTTTGGGAAGCCACAAGCCCTTGATTCTGCAACATGAGAACCTAGAAACTATTGTTGATTTTATTAAAAGCACTCTCCCCAACTTGGGTTTGGTACAGATGGAAAAGACCATTAGTCAGGTATGAAATAATCTGAACATATGAATAGTATGCAAAGGAATGCTCTTTTTAACAAGTTCTTGACAGAAAAACCACAACAGTGTATTGTATTACTTCAAGCTGAGAATTCTGGTATTGTAGTTCTGAAGATGTTGAAAACTTTTGGAAGCATATGACTTGTATAGTACCTCTGTATTCATACATCTACATGTTGCTTATGGTCACTTTATGAAGCCTTTAATGAAAATGAGTTTACTTTTTTTTTTTTGAAGTGTGCAACACTGTTACTGGCAGCAATATTACAGCCCATTACACAGTGCATTCCACAAAAAAGCAACAAGGTGGGCTAAAAGCCTTCTGAGTTTTCCTGTCTCCAAAGAATCTTGCTCTCCACGTCTCATTTCAGAAGCAGAAATTGACTTACAAGAGCCTCACAAATGTTGACCTTACTTAATGAAATTAGAAGCCTCCCTGCATTGACTTTGTCTATACTGGCTTTTATGGTGCTGGTTCAGTATGTTACAACGGTGCCTTTGTATTTCTGCCAGGAGTACATGGGGCAGTGCAGTCTCTTGCAGTGAGCAGTGACTCTAGCAGCAAAAACTGGGAATCCTTGAGATACTTTTTTTAAATGGCAGACAAGGAAAATGATGCAATATTGCTAAGCTAGCAGAAGGCTCCAGATGATAACTATGGAATTTGAAAAAATCACAAATTATTGCAGTTAAGGCTTGCCTTCTTGGAAGCCCTAACTGTTACACTTGACTTCTAATTTGCAGCAGGCAAATAGAAGACGGGTTTTAGCCTGTTTTCCTGAAGGCCTTTTGTGGTCTAAAACATGGGGGATGTACTGTGCAGAACTGCAAATGCCTGCCACTCACCAAGGGCTGCAGGAGATCTGCAAAGCCTGTGGCTTGATAAAGAAAGCAGGCAGCAGCGCAGTACACTGCAGAATGCTTGCAAAGGGCTCCCTTCTGATCCCTGGCAGCAAAGCTTCCAGGGGACATGCGCTCGAATTAGGATCAGAAGAATTGCTTCTAGTGCTTACTGTCAAAGGAAGGAGGGGAGAACTAGAAAGCCTGTGTGAGGGGAAGGAAAGCAAGCGATTTCTAGGGGGCAAAGGGGATTGTATGTTATCTGCCAGGCTGAAAGCCTGGAGTGCACAGCTCTGCAGAGACTTGCAGTGCTTAGGCAACCTGCAGAAAACCATTGGCATTGAGCAGAAGGAGGGAGAGGTACTCTGTTTAGGCAGCTCTGACCGCTCTAAATTTAAAGTGGGCAGGTAGAAGTTACTTGAAGGGAGAGCAGTTCCCCCACTTTAATCAGGGCTGCCTTTGAAGAGAGCAGCTGTTTGACCAGCCTTGCAGTCCATACATAGCTCTTGGGCTAATCCCCATCCTCCTCATGCCTTCTGCAGCATGGCCTTTGGTTTACATGCCCTAACGTGCCTTCAGTTAGCTAGTTTTCAAGTCAAACTTTTAATTTGTCTCATGGTTTCCCCCCTTTCAGATTTGATACTCTGGGTATGACAGCAGGGATTTCCCTCCCTTCTCAAGAGCACAGAGACTAGTAGCGGCAGAGGGCATGAGAGGAACTAGCATTCTGCCCTGCTGAATTGCACCGTTTGTTTTACTGAAATTTCAACAGTCTCTGTTCTCCAGAGATGCTCAGATCTACAGAAAATGAAAGTTCCATATGTGTAACCAAACTCAAATTGAAATTGTATTTCAGCCTTCTGTACTTAGATGCTCAGTATGTGTGCTTCTGCTGCTATACAACTATGAGAGAATTTTTTATAGCTTATGTAACAGGTGTCAGAAACATTTCATAAACTGATGCTTTCTTTAACTATAACCAACAGTTAAAGTTTTGTAGACAAAGCAGATAAAATAGGAAATAATTCTTGTTATTTCAACAGGTATTTAAGATAGGATTTGATATTTGACTCATTTCCAAAAGGAATAAAGTACAAGAGGTTTAAAAATATAAAATAACACTTGAACTTCTATTCTTTGGCTGTTTTCCAAATGCATTTTTAAATCAACGTTTGTTTCTACTATGTTCTGTGATTGGCACACTTGTCCTTTTAATGTACCACTTTCTTCACTGCTTTCAGAGGAGATAACTAGCTCAGGGACATTAGAGACATATTTCCTGAATAATTTGAAGGTAGATGTTTGCCAAAACCTAGAAAAAGGAAAATACAATAGCAGTTTTTTCCTTTGGGTCACTCTTCGCACCTCAATTTATTTATCTGCTTGTAAAATAAAAGGTTTTCTTAATATTCATGTATAAGACTGAGCACTCATTTCGGTGATTCATAGTTAACAATAATAGAAATCTGCTTTGACATTACGTAATGTTTCCATTAAGTGTATTAGTGGTAAGGATAGATTATTTAATTTTCTTTCAGTCTCTACAAATACTATAGAATCATAAATAAACCTAGCAATGTTTGCTATTTTTCATTTAAAGCTTTCATTCTACTTAGCCTTACACTTGTACATGTGGCACATGGGCTTGGACCACACTTTTCTAAAGTGACACCTAATTCCAAGAATGTCTAGGAGGGTTTATGCCGAACTGAGATGCATTGAATTTGAAATCTAAAAAGGGGCATACCCTACAAAGTCTACACTTCTTGAAAACTTTAGTGTAAGTGATTTTGCAGCAAATCAGTAGCAAACTTTTTAAGTAGATCCAGTGCCAACAGTATTGCACTCTACTGCCTCAATCTTGCCATTTCCAGAGTGGGAAATATGAATGCCAAAAATTAAGTCCTTTTTTTGTATGCAGTGATTAGACATCTAAATCTAGATCCATAGATTTTAAAGCATTGAATGAGCTATGGTTTTGATCGGCACAGCCCCTAATAATATTTTTATATACAACAGGTGTTTGAAATGGATATTGCCAAGCAGTTGCAAGCTTATGAAGTTGAATACCATGTGCTTCAGGACGAGCTTATAGATTCATCTTTAAATGACAATCAGAGACTGGATAAATTAGAAAAGGCAAACAGTAGCTTGCGGAAACAAAACTTTGATCTCCTGGAAGAACTGCAGGTACAATTTATATTTCATATTTAATTAATATTCTAATTTATCCACCTTTTCAGAAGAGACCATCCTACACCAAGGTACAGAAGAGATTGGCGTTTGGTCTAGTGACTTTAAAGTGTAGCCACTTGCAATTTTATTTAGTTTAGCCTTCAAAGTTTAAATGCAGAAGAAATTCTGAGGGGGGGTGGATAGAGCATATGCTTGCAATTAGTGAAAAGTTGATTCATCACACTGTCTTCTCTTGTAACTAAAATCATAGCTGTAGAAGATGACTAAAAATACACGAAGTGCTTTCTCAACTTCGTTTTTACGTTTTCAGTCACTGCTTTATTACAGCAGGGATACTAGTCTATCACAAATAGGAAAGCTAATGCCAGTGTCACAATTTAGAGATACATCAGATATGGGATACATTGTCTATAAAGACATACTCTTTCTTACAAATTTTTTTTTTTAAACTGTGTCCTGGTTTCAGCAGGGATGGTGTTAATTTCCTTCCTAGTAGCTGGTACAGTGCTGTGTTTTGGATTTAG
>NW_008795334.1:2955245-3007705 GCF_000699145.1 Aptenodytes forsteri | reverse complement strand
CTAGTGGCTGTGTGGTGCTCAGTTGCCGACTGAGGTTAAACCACGACAACTGTTATCCAGATTGTTTAGAAAATATGTGCAATAATAACTTCTGATATATGCTCAGTGCCTGTTCAGTCTGCAGCTTTTTCAGAGGCAGTACACCTGGTCTCTATAAGGTTATTCTTTTGCTTAACCGTTCAAGAAGTCAGCTTTCTGGCTGCTTTATAACAGGACATTTGTTATAAAACTTTTGACCGTGCATTTATCTTGATGGAGAAAGGGACTTCAAGGGGAAGAAGCAGACATTCTAGTGGCTGTGTGGTGCTCAGTTGCCGACTGAGGTTAAACCACGACAACTGTTATCCAGATTGTTTAGAAAATATGTGCAATAATAACTTCTGATATATGCTCAGTGCCTGTTCAGTCTGCAGCTTTTTCAGAGGCAGTACACCTGGTCTCTATAGGGGTTATTCTTTGCTTAACCGTTCAAGAAGTCAGCTTTCTGGCTGCTTTATAACAGGACATTTGTTATAAAACTTTTGACCGTGCATTTATCTTGATGGAGAAAGGGACTTCAAGGGGAAGAAGCAGACATTTCAAGCCTCTTGATTATTGTTAAAGACGTAGACTTTGTAAGATAGTAGGTTAGGGAAGGAGTTCGGGTTTCTCAGCCATTGGTGCTGTGTCATGACTAAAGCTAGCCAGCCATGCAGACTTAGATTGCCTCTCCTAACAAAAGTTTGCTTAAGCTGTAAATTCTGATCCTGTGTGATCTGAACCTGTTTCAGGTTCTAAGATGAGCCTTAGAGAAGTCATGAGAAGAGATACTCCTCTGCAAGATATTTTCATAAAGCTTCAAGCACATGGGCAAGGAAGTTGTTGAATGTAGCATGGAGAGAGGGATTTCTGGGATGAAATTCAAGATGTGACGTCCTATAGATACTTGCATCAGGGGATCTTCCACCTCCTCCTGCCCCTAAAGACTTTGCAGCCCTAAGCAGTTTTTTACAAAGCTCATCTCCACCTGAGTGCTGGCAAGTCAGCACCTGACATCATAGTGGGGAACTTAACTGTCTGCAGTGTTGGAGCAATCCCTTTGTCTTGGAGGTGGGCTTCATCAGCCTTCATTTCCTATGGTGAAAGGTGACCCATTGCTGATGGGAGGAAAATGCATCACCAAACAATGTGGGTCATGGTTTGTCAATATTTTGCCCCCAAAGGCTGAACTTTTTAACCCACCATAATTACATGAAGGGCAGTGAGCTCATCAGAAAGGCAAATACTTCCCTGAAAGCATCCAGTGCTCTCGTCTCCAAATGTTATCCAGTGCTGAAACTTCCAAACAGATCTCTGCTTTTGTCAAAGTACCTCAGCTACAGATCTCAGGTGATGTGTTTGAATGATCTGATACTTTGTTTTGCCATGAAGTAGAATGCCCATATGTGCAGCCTTTCAAAGGAGAATTTTTGGAATTTTTCAAGATGTGTTGTCCATTTGCATATTGCACTAAATCCCCTCCTCCCCCTTTGCCTCCAAATCTGGCATTTGTTGGACTCAATGTCAAGATGAAATGAGGATGCAGCTAACAGGCTGGGTTGTCTTTGCTTTGCAAAGCACGTGGGATTCAACAAATACGGCTGGCCAAAAATGTTTCCCAACTGACCCATACAGAGGCTTATCTTAACCTGCAGTTCTTTGGTATATAATTTGCAGACTTAGTAACTTTCTAACTTCATTACTTTGCATTATATTATGAGTTTAATTGTGAACTAATCAAAACAATCAAGTTGAGAGAGGGAAGTTTCTTGTTATAGGCAAAACCATAGTTGTAGTCTTAAGTACGCAGATCTAATAACAGTCATACTTGCATTTACCTTTGCAATTTTTCATCATTTGGAAAGTATTTTATATGTATTAATGTATCTCAAAAAATAGTTTAAAGCTGGTTTCAGTTATTAATGAATTTCCTTTTTTTTTTTCTTCCCCTCCTTCCTCCCCCTCCTCCTTTCTTCTTACTTTGAAAGGTGGCTAATGGAAAGATCCAAAACCTCGAAGCCACAGTAGAGCTTTTACTGACCAATGAAGGCAAACTGAAGCAATCCATTCTCACTCTTGAGCAGGAGCGAGCAGCTTTGCTGAAAGCAGTGGAAGAGATGCAGAAAAAGATTGGTGATACAGATGGGAAGCCTCTACTTACTAGACAAGAACACATGGATGCTGACTGACATTTGCAGTTGTAATGGAGCAGAGAAGCTGAGCAAGAAACAAGGGAAGAACTAGGTCTTTTTGTCATGATCCATGGGGATTTGACATTGTCACCTTCATTGTACATGCCTTATTGTAGCAAAGCAAGGTACAGGCATGGTGGCTTCCCATATCAGAGAAGCTGGTTTCTCGGGGAGAAGGCTCTTTCTTCTTAGTATGTAGAAATACTATGAACAGTAAGATGCCAGATAATAATAAGCAGGAGAAACTTAATAGTGCGTGCAGTCATACACAATACGCTGTAAAGATGTCATGGATTCTTCCTTAAGTGCTTCTAAACCCAAGTGCTTTGTGTTCATCACATATTTTGTTCATGTGTGTATCACTGCCATAGCACATCCTTTAGAAGGTTCTTTGAAGAAATATGGCAGTGTAAAACCTTTGAATGGATGACTGCCCCATTGCAGCTATGTGGTGGTAACATTTACAGAATTTTGTGATTGGACTCGAGATATTTTTGACCGTGTAATTCCCCTACAGCTTGACTGGGTTCTGTTAATTATGTTGTTTACGCTTCAGAAAACTGCTTCCTGATGCTTGAAGGTGTCAATCCATTGGACTTCACAGAGCTGGACTTCATCATATGTAACTATGCATAACTGGGCGGGTTGCCATCTGTTTTTACAAGTACATTGTTTTAGTACATTTTTTGTTTAACAACCATTGATTTAGTGTATTGTTAGTTGGCGTTATCTGATAAACATACTGTATATAGTAACTGCATTATGCTTAACAAAATACACTGACATTGGTTTGGTGAAGTCTGTGACTCTTGCAACATCATCCAAGGATTTATATTCAGACTCTTCAAGTTTCTTCTTATTTATTTCTGATCTGCCGTGTGATGTAAGACATCCTTTTGCTGGGAAACTAATGCCCACTTTATTTGGTACTCTGTGCCCACCCATCCTCTGGGAAATGTTATTCTGTAAGACTTTTTCTGAAGTAGTGGAGGCATTTGAAGAGCTTCATGTTGTGCCAGATACGCTTAAACTGTTTTATAAAAGGTATGGCAGTTTGAATTAGGACACCATTCTTTTTACAATGCATCTTTCAAGTAAGATTACACATGTAAAAAAAAAAAAAAAAAAAATCTCACTTTCCTTAATACAGTTAAAGTAGTTTTCAGGCCAGTTAAAGCACTAGTGCTACAAGTGCAATAATATCCATGGATATCCAGTTGTTCGGGTTTGCTTCAGAATTAGGAATAGTGCCATAGTTCTGTTCAGTCCCCAAGCACAGAGTTAATAGGCCATCGGTGTTTTGTTACGGTGGAGATTCACCCAGAAGATGTGAAATTTTTTTTTTTTTTTTTTTTTCTTAAATTGGTATTTTTAAAATTTCAAAGCACATAGTTTTTTCTCTGACTGGCAATGTAGAAAAGGTTTTGGTTTGCTTTTTCCTTTTCTCATGCAAATCACCCTGACACATTGTGGTTGTAGTTTAATAGGAGACCTGTAACATTCATCTACTGTGCAGAACAAATACCTCTATGTAGGTCAAAAAGAAAAAGAGAATTTACTCTTTAATTTCTAGAAGCTTTGTTTGACTCTGTCGTGTCTTAAATACGTCTGGTTCTTGCAAATCCACTCTGTACTCACTTAGTATTGAAATTCCAGATAAATCAGTTATTGTTAATTCATTTACCTCTTAAGCTTGTTTTTTTTATTTGGAAATCCATATTGAAGCTCATGCTTCATGTTTAAAATCTTGTCATAATGGACCTCATACTGTTAGAGCACTCAGTAATGTTGCATTTTTACAGCATAGTGCCGTAATTCATACACTGACTTTTTAACAAGAGCAATAAAAATAATAATAATCTATGCCTACATTTATGTTTGTACATTTTTTGACATTTAAAACCAAACCATAGTTGGTGGGGTGACAGTTCAGAACCATGTGAGATGAGACTTTCCTTGAAAGTACAGTACCATCTACAGTGGTTATTAATGAAAACTCTTAGTCCTCAGACTCTTCTAAACATGCTAAGGATCCAGTTGTGATCTTGGGACCTGCATCTGCATATGTTGACTAAGGTGAAGTACGTCCCACATGACACCAGGGATGCATTCCTTTTTGTGATGTTTTGCTTCTCTGCCAGTGTAAGTGGAGGACTACTTCTAGTCCAAAGCCTTTTCTTGAGAATTTGTGTAATTACAGAAGTGAGTGCACTTAGATGAGAACTAAAGTCACTGTTCTCAGAATGCACGAATACAGTAAATAGATAACAAGTAACGTTTTGCTTTTGCGACTATATAGATGTAACTGTTTCATTGTACCGGGGAGTTGGATTTTCTGTGGGTACAAATGAATTTTCTATTTGTACATATGCAAATTAATATGATTTTGTTAAATATGTAAATGCCTGGCAAAGTGAGGGATCAAGCCATCCACTGGTCCAGGATCTGAACACGAATGAAATAGTTGATTTAAGTCTTTCTGCTGCTTACACTGAAGCAGATATATGGTATATATATTTGTGGTAAGTATTTGTGACTGCCTGTGCTTCTGGCTGTTTGATGTACTTTTCTATTTTGCCCTGTTGTCTATTTCCAGAGATCATTACTTAATACAGAATCTGAGAATGATGATACAGTGCCTATCATGTGGGAAGGTCAAAGCACTTTCATAAAGGCACATATTACAGGTCTTCCCTTGTTTAGAGTGAGAATTGAGTCACAAAGAAGTTCAATGATGTGCACCAAATATTTCAGTTTCTCACTGAGTGCTGGCACTGAAATCCAGATCTTCCAAGTTGTGGTCAAACTGTCTTGCCGGTTCTCTGAAAGATTGTTCCAGGAGGTCTGTAACGTGTACTCAGTAGTCACGCAATGCTCTGCCGAAACAATGTAAAATGGGAAGCACAGATGCTGGAACCTTGTCCTTTCCTGACAGCTATACCTCCTTCCCAACAGTAACTCCCTCAGTCCTACTAAAACACACTGTATCCTTACCAGGTACCTCCTCTGCAGGTACCTAGCACCCTCCAGCTCTTGCTTGATACGCTGGAGTAGGTGCACTGCCAGCAATCCTGAGTAGCAAGGTTTGTAGTATACCGTCACCTGTCAGCCAATATTCTTGGGATTTTTTTCAAACATATTAATCTTTGGTAAGAGTTGCCATTACTTAGGACAAAGTCATGAAACTGCAGCTGGTAGGACTCTGAATGAAGGACAGTAATCTACACAGAGCAGAGAGGACAACGTAGCTAGTGCTTTTTCTCCTTTGGGATCTTCCTCCACCATTCAGTGGAGCAAGGAGCTGAATCCATTTTTTTTTTAATTTCAAGTCCACCACAATAGCTGCTGCAATTCCACCATAATAAAAGAGTCTGGTATGTCAACATGGCAGAGCACACCACCACTTCTTAGCCAAGTCAGCTGGGATAGTGTCAGTGCCCTTGGTGCATTCCCCTCTCTCCTGGGGGTTTGGCTGCTTAATTAGATAATGCCACTTAGATAATGCAGACATCTAGCTTTGAGGCACTTCTGGCCTCCAGCGGCTTCTGGCCTCTATGCCTGCTGGCCTTGCAGCCATTCAACAAAAAGCTGGAAGAAGCCAGGTGCTTCCCACCCTGCCACCATCTCTTAGGAGCTGCATTTAAGCTGAGGCTGTTGTGCTTGGACCCTGCCTGAGCTATGTTGCAGCCCAGCCACGCTTGCGTCTGGCTGTGTATCCTTGTTGATCCTGACCTATGGACTTGGCTTCCTGGCTTGACCTCAGACCTGCCTCACCACCATGGCCTTGTCCAGTGACCTGGACTGTTGACCTGCCTTGCTTGTCCTTTTTGGGTATTGTGGGACAGCCCCCTTGTCAGTAAGTTGCCCCCCTTGCCTGCCTGCCTGTCACCCTCAGCTCCTGGCTCACTTTCCCCTTCAGAGGGAAGGTGCTGCTCCCCAACGCACAGCCACATAGCACAGCTCAAGTTACATGCCTACATTGCTTCTGATTCTGGTGCTGGGCTGGTCAGAGCTTGTTTAGGTGTCTCTGCATGCCACTGCTCTTCATTGAGCAAGCGAGCCAGTTCTCTTAGAGCTTGCTTAGGGACCTCCAACACAATGGTCGCACTGTGTAAAAGGGCCCTTACTAGTCTCCCATCTATTTCAAAATACTGTGATCACGTTCTTTTCCACTTCAAACAGTGCACCATATTTGCATACTATGTTGATGACACCAAAAAAGCACCTAAAACAAAAAGAATAAATTTTGACTACATCTGGATGAATGCCATGTTGCTTGAGGCACTTTAGATCATTGCACAGTATTTATACTGTGTCACGCCCTGTGATGTGAAGTAATTTTTCTTTAACAGAGCTTTACTAGAACAGGTACGTGGGAGGGAGAAGAACGCTGGCAGTCAAGCTAACCATCAGGAGTGCAACCCAGGCATTGCCTTTGGAAGGCACATGTGTGGCTTACACCCACTGAGTTTTACATAACCTAAATTAGGGTGGATTACTGGGTACTCATTTGCTTGTGCAGCTGCCAGAAAGTGTTCCTTTCATCTAAACAAACCTGAGGCTGCAAGAATTCAGTGCCTCAAAGTAGGCCTTTTCAACATAACCCAAAGCAAATCAGTAAGTACTTCATTATGTAGAAGACTCTAGTTATTCCTTTGTATAAATGGATTTTTTCTTCTGTCTAATTGTATCGTATATTTCCTTGGTGTTAGAAAAGCTTTGGGGCTATAGATGCTAAAAGATCATGAAACTCCTCTTATGAGAGAACAGAGAAGTTTAAAACAGGGGTTCTGGAGAAGCTTGTACTAGCTCCCCGTCCCCAACTTTTCTCGTGCAACATTTCAGAACCCCAAAGAGATTTTAGGAAATTTTCCTGACATGTCTGAAGTGTTATATTTCACAAGTAGAAATTGCTGCTACAGAAAGAGATGGATGTAGGAGTCTGCTTTTGATTAGGAGTAAAATGACCAGCAAAGATGTTCTGACAATGGTCATATTGGTCCTAGGGTAGGATGCCTACTTCTTTCTGTTGCTGTCTAGCACTCTTCTGTAATACCTTTCCTTTTGTTAACATTTCACACTAGACTGCTTGCCTACAAAGGAGATACAAATATATTTTTCATTTTCCGGCTAAAAGCAGAATATGATAATTACCTTTTGTATCTGTCTGTTCTTCCATTACTAATGAGACAGCGAGTTTCCATTTCTCACTAATTTTTGCAAGTCAGTCTAATCAAGATGGTCCTCAGGAAAAAAAGTCGTCTTGCTACAACTTGATTCACTCTACTTCTCTTGAAAGTGGGTTTTTTTTTTACTTTAACTAGCATTTAGGAAGTTTCCAAGTTCTGTTTTCTCAGATTTTTTTTTTTAATAAGCTGTTATAGGATGAACAAATACTTATAACACTCCTATATAGAGTCTTTTTCCATGTCTCCAGCATCTGATGCTTAGGATGTTGTTGGCTCTGTAGATAGTGAAATATCTTGCACTGTCAAAAGATTTGGAATTGCCAAGGCAACAGTTGACTCAAAGAGCGTGTTTCGTCTATGTATTAGTTAAGATGAGCTGAGTAGCTTGAAGAGTCGGCCACTGACTGGGACTTTGAGCTCATGAAGCCATAGATTCTTGATGGGATCAGTGGTACATGTATGTCTCCCCAGCTTGTTACTTGCAGTTTTCTCTTAGGGCCTATCACAAAAAATCTGATCCCAAACAAACTAAACAAAACCTGAAATGTGGTTGCTGTTTAGTATTTAATGGCCTGCTACACCAATTGTGTCTAGTATTTTTTGGTAAGGAATCTCAAATGGTGGTTTCAGTGGTTAGAGACTGAGGTAACAGAGGAGCAGTGAACCTTGCAGTCGGCAAAGTAGCAATATAATTAACAGTATGTAAGTAAGGAATAATCATAGAGCCTTTGGAGTGCATTATATACTGTAAACTTGTCAAGAAAGTTGTTAATAGGCATTATGCTCATTTTGAGAGAAGGAAAAACGAAGATGCTTATTAAAAATGGAAAGAGATGGACTGTCAAGAAGAGAATATGTAGGGCCAGCCATGATAAAGCCATGACGTTTTCAAGACCTGCAGTAGGATGTCTAACATACCATAAAGAGGTCTGAGTGCAAATATCCATTGAACTGAGAGGCCGTACAAATCTGAGCATAGTGAAATAATCTGGATAAGCCTCAGAAAACCTTCAGGGTTTTTGCAGTTCCTGATGGAGTTCATAGAGGCAGGCCTCAGTGCAAGCAAGGTTTCTCTGATGAAGAAAATGTACTGTTCTTTTCAAACAGTGGAGAAAGTCGAGTAAGACCTGATCACATAACCTAGTCATCTGGTCAGGAAAGGTTGCTTCCTGCTAGGATGGAAAATAAAGGAAGACTTTTTAATACAAAAATATCCTCCAACAGCCTCTGGCATATCTCTGGGATACACTGACATCTTCATGGTGCTGAGAACAAGCTTCAGGTTCAATAGTACCTAGAAACAACAATCAAATAACAATTTAAGTAGCAACTTCCAGCCATGGACACTTTCACAATATGTAACCTTGCTGGAGCTGAAATGAAGAGAGTCCATGATGCTGGTCTATTATTGTAAGGCCCCTGCTTGAGACTTTTCTTGGTGATACCTGCCACCTACCTTACCTTTAACAACAAGAAAAAGCTATTTATTCCCAAAATTTGGATTTTATTGTTTGACTGTCAAATTTGTGACCTTAACTTCATTGTTTGGCATTAAGCTGCTAAACTACATCAAGAGGGTAGAAAGATTGCTTTAATCCACTGACTTTGCAGGAAGACAATAAAAAGGATGGTGAGACAGAACATATGTAGGTGTTTTACCCTACCTGTACAGAAATTATATCTGCAGAAACTGCAGGTGGCTCACTCAGCTCCTGCAGGATTTAATGGGATTGTGTGATGGAGTCATATGTAACTACTGACTTTAATGTTACTGTATGCCAGTTTAGATATGCTGGCTAGCATGAAAGGTGCCATAGCAAGCTCTTATCCATACTCTGATAGCTGCCAAGCTCTGTATGGGGTAGGAAAAATAAGTCTGTGTTAGCTTAAGTCAAGCATGCATAAACAGCATGTTCTATCCTCAGGTCATCTTTAGGCATCCAAAATTATTAGCATTTATTTAAAAAAAAAAACAAAAACATTTCAGATTCTTTCATAATTTGTTCCAAGCATCTCAGTTCCTGAAAGGAGTACTGTTTTAACTGGGGCGGATGTTTGCAAGACATTACTAAATAGGTTCAGGTTAAGGCAACGATTGCTTAAAATTGTGGACAAATTAAGGAATATATATTTGGACATTTGAGTGGATCTGCGCTAATTATTATTTGCTGAGTGTGTGTCCCAAGTACAGTAAATTCTTGTTTCCCCTTTTTTAAAACTTCATGCCTCAACAAAGGATAAAAACTTCCATTGTCAGCATTTGCTTAAAAAAGAAGTAGGAAGTTCTATGATTAAAGGAACATAAGTGTATGTGAGAGAAGGAGGAAATGAGAGTTTCAGAAGCAAATTGCTGACAGCAGGGATTTACCCAAACCCTTTGTGTGACCTCCAGAGAGATCCCAGCAAACAACATGCGATGTCGCACTGCTGTGGCCTACAGATTTCAGGAATTTTTAGTCACTGTGGTGTGATCTCAGAGAAAAAGTTATAGTATACTTTCCCTTGAAAGCCCCTTCTGTATTCCTTTCCCACCAGCTACTCTGTCTTGCAACGTAAAGATGGGACATGCATGTAACACAGACACAAGGCAAAACATCTGCAAGCTCTGTTGTCTGTCACCTAACCACTATGTCGTGATGAGCCAACCAGTCAAGAGGAAAAACTTAAATCACTGGGGACTAAGGTACTTGGTTCAGCTTGTGACGTCCGCCAAGAGTCACCTGCTCTGTACTGACTCCAATCCTGTGCATTTTGGTGAAGCTTATCTTCTGGAAAACCAGCAGAATATGATCCAGTGGGTGTCAAGAGATGATGACTCTTCCACTTTCCATGACAGTTTGATCTAGGAGAGAAGGTCAAACAAGAATGAAAGGCTGAAAACTCTCTACAGAGCCAACAGACATCTTTTTTTTGATCAGGCAGATCAACCATTGGAATAAAGAGTTCTTAAAAGATTTTGTTTTCTCCCGCATTGCTTTCATTACCAAGTATGGTTTCTGCCCAGCAGTTGTTGGTACTGTCAGCCCTCTAACTTGTACTAAGGAAACCAAGGGCATGGGCAGTCTAAAAGCTTTTATGCATGTTGGGATCTTGCTTTTTCAGTCAGCGACTGAAAGATGTATGTTAGGCCATGTCCCATTCCCGATGCATGGTTTCAAATCCAGTTCCTCCCTTCAGTTCCTGATCCTTGGCTACTTTCTCGAGGCACGTCTCCACGCTTCTCTAGAGCTAGATTTAAAAAAAGCTGTCTGTGATCTGAGATACACTGAACCTACCAAATGGAGTGGTTTGTTTCACCCAGAATCCACACCATATTGCTCTGTTTCCTAGCCATTTTTATTAGTTTGGGCTCAAGTGTGGTCCTGATGGGAGTTACGTGATTCCCAGTTTGGAGTTAGCCTGTGCCCAGCAAGCTTGGAGTACAGAAGGAGCTCACTCATGTCAGCCTACACCATTCCATGGAGACATACTTTGAGTGTTACCAGGTCAACTTCAAGGCTTCCTCTTGACTAAGGTACAATGAGTATGCAAGCAGGGTGAAGCATTTTTCCGGACCTTGACCGTTTGTCATGGGCTTCTATACCACCTTCCATTTTTCATAATTGTTGGAAGACAGGCACAGAAAATGTATGTGATGCTCCACTGGTGGTCTTCTGCATGCCCCTCGTTAGTCCTCCGTTTCCATGTTCGTAGATGACGTTAGATCTTCTTGTCCTGGCACACCCTGGGAACTCATGTTAAATTTGCTGGTAATGACTGTGGCTCCTAAGGCCTTTTTGGTCACGGCCATTTTCCATCACCCAGATGTTTATTCTGTAGCTATGGCACAGATTATTAATTCCCAATTGTGTAACTTTTCCCTGCATTAAGACATTTGATTTCTTTAGGACTGCATACCACTATAACAGTCAAGACCACTCAGAAACCTTCCTAAGCTCATATCTTCTAAAAAATCATCTGTGGGGGAAAAAATTCTCTAACTGCATTTCTCATCCGCCTGTGGAATTTTGCAAGATTCACTGAAGTTTGCAGTCTGGAAGTATGTACGTCATGATCACCCAGCTTCCCCTGTTTCCAGCCCCCACTGGGCTGAGAGCGGATCATTAATTGAACTTTTTAAAGGTAGGAGCTAGAGCATCTAGAGCAACTTTTAAATGTAAGTAACTCAAGAATTACCAACTGTTTTAATTTAACAAGCCCCTGGACATTCAGCATATATTAAGGTTCTCGCTGGCTACCAAACTGGCCTAATTTGGAGGCAAAAAAGCAGTTACGAGTCGTACTGGAGGTCAGATGGAATTATGAAAAGACGTGCTGCATATTCCACAAAAAAAGGCCAAGCTCATTCCCTTGCCTTAATTGATCTGGCCATTTGTCCTGGCTATTTTCTGACTGTAGTGAAAGAGAGAGTTTTTTCCTTCCCTCTCCAGCCGTCTTTTACCTTACTCCGCCAGGTAATTAGCCTGGCTATGTAGCTATTGCCGTTACTGGAGGAGGTTTAAAAATTAAACAGCTGTCATACCCAGACCCGTCACAAAAATCAGGCTGATTGTAATATAGGCTTACACTGGGCAGATGGTAACTATCATCTTCTTAATCACAAGTTTTAAGGACTTTCTGTCTTTCAGATCTAGCATGTTCTGTCTACGTAAGGGAAGAAACACCAACATCATGAAGTATTGCCCTGCTGCATCTTATCAGGAAGGGAAGAAGTTTGATTTTAGAAAGAAAATCCACAAAACTTTTGGCAGAAATTTAAACTGCTTTGTTGTTGTTATTGTTTCATTTGACTTTTCTTTTAGTGCCTGATATTAAAGGACCCAAATTTATCTCCAGGGGGGAATTTAATCATCGATTCCAACAGGAACAGGATGGTACCCTTATAATTCCTACCTCAGATAACAAACTGCCTCTGGGGGAGGGGTTCCTTTGTTGTTGCTGGGTTATTTTTTTAATGTGTTTATTACCCTTGGAGTTTAAGACCTAAGCCTATAATCTCCAAAGCAAAGCAGCGATTGTGACCCTAAGTGGAGGAGGTGCTGTAGTGCTGCTGTTAGTATTATGCAAGCTGCTGAGTGCTGTGCTGTGCAGAATGCTTCCGTCTCCTCCAGACATCAACTTCCACGAGATGTAGTTTTTCTAAATGATACCAAGTGTTGTACAGAAAAACCAGGAGAGTAGAGGAGCTGAACCAAGTTCTTGGTATGGCTTTTCACACGTGTGCATGTTGCCCTAGGCAGACACCTTTTACAGGTGAAAACGTGGCCCTAATCATGGGTGGATTTAAAAGCATTCGTTGACCTTGATTTTTCTATCAAACTTTCTACTTTGGCACTTGAGTGCTGTATAAAGTTAGTGTCCCCAGAGGATGGTGTGTTTTCCTAACAGTTAACTTTTGCCTAAATCAGAGGTTATGAGGCCACAGGGGATTGATGAGCTAGCCAAGTACAGAACTGTAAAGTGGTTTCGGCTACAACGCTGAAGTAAATGTGGCAATGAGGAAAAAAAGCGTGGAAGGACAAGGGCGACATAGACGAGACGAGACAGCTTTAAGAGGGTTGCTATGCATCCTGCACGCTAGAGCACTGTGCTTCACTTGGAGGCCCCCCTGAAATGCTGACTGTTGTGCCAAAGGCTGTGCAGGGGAAGCAACTGGTGGGACACGTTAGCGAAACCCGATAAACAAACCCAGCATCAGAGAGAAACCGTAGAAAGGGCAGGCTGGAGGCACAGGAAGCCCTGTAACCAGCAGTCCTGTCCTACCGCCGCTAGCCAACTAATCGTCGGCATCTGTCCTGCACACATGAAAGTGCTGCACAGTGTTCGGCGCCAGAGACATCAAACCTCCTGCACGCAAGGGGATGAACATGTGAAAGACAGCTGGTGGGGCTTAATGAAGTTTCCAGAAGACACCACATGACTGAGTCTGCCTCAAGATTTCCGTTTACACCAACCTGAGAGAGGAGGATTTGGGTTTGATTTGTATTGAATAAATTCAGGCTCTAATTTTTACATAATTTGTATATAGAGAGTAATTGCATTTTTGTTTTCTCTTTTCCAGATACAGATTTTGCTGCTTTGCCAGAGTGAACATCAAACAATGTTTCCTTCTGAAAATCTTAGGGAATTCAAACTTATCTAGGGAATCTTGTACTGATTTCCTGCATTTAGCATAGTTTTAGTATTACTGATCTACAATATGACTCAACGACTCTTTTACTCTTCAATTAAAGCAGTCAGCTAACTTCAGGTACTGATTTTCAAAATAATATTTAATTGACTTCTTAATTCTGCATTTGTGCAAGAGTCACAAAGCGTGTATTTCTGCATTAAGGAATTCACGTTAGCAGTGAATCAGATTCTCCACTAGATGGTAATGTTGTTTCAGATGACTTGTGTTGAAAGGAACTTCTCTGCCAACAACTCCAAAAGGAAGTGGAATCCATGAGATTTGTCCAAGAAGTGGTCTTTGGATGATTTGGGGAAGAAAAAAGTTTCTATTTATTAGAAAATCATTTTTGGTTTGAAAAGGTTTTGATGAAAACGTTGTATGTGCTGTAATTATTAGGATCATGGAAGTCTTAGTTCATGAAACAACTTTGAAAATGTCTAAAAACAATGAATTAATTGACAGAAGACAAGGAGAACGATCTCTGCTTTATGCTCTTATCTGATACCCATCGTTGCTGAGTGACTCAAAATCCTTCACTTGTTTCTAGCCACAGTTTTGCTGGGAAGTAGAAAAATATTATTCTCCTTTTATGGCAATGGAGGCAGGGAAGCAAAAGACTATTTCTGAAATGGTACTAGAAAGCCTCACTAGCTCCATCAGTGCAATCGCTGGGTAAAAGAGCAGCTGTGCCCCTCTTCACCTGCCTCCTGGGACTTGGTACGGCCAGGCTGGCATATTCAGATAAAGTATGAATGGCGGTGTGCGTGCAATGGGGGCTCTGGGCAGGCCCTGCAGGCAGTCACACCCATACTCGCAGGTCTCTACCGGCTCTGTGCAGAGCTGGTGCGCAGTGCTGGTGGTGCTGGGCAGTGATACTGGAGAGCATCGCCGCCCTGTGGCTTCTAGTAATCTTAGTCTACTGCGGTAAAAGGCATATTCAGATAAAGTATGAATGGCGGTGTGCGTGCAATGGGGGCTCTGGGCAGGCCCTGCAGGCAGTCACACCCATACTCGCAGGTCTCTACCGGCTCTGTGCAGAGCTGGTGCGCAGTGCTGGTGGTGCTGGGCAGTGATACTGGAGAGCATCGCCGCCCTGTGGCTTCTAGTAATCTTAGTCTGCTGCGGTAAAAATCAGATCAGGGAACAAGCACCTTACTATTCACAGTGAATGTGGGCTGCAGAGTTGGGACCAAAGGGTGGCCTTTATCACAGAAACATAATTTACCTTTATTTGCATTCAGCAAAACACAACCACTATGAAATGAAAAAAGGCCAACATGCCCCACAAGGAGAAATACAGTTCCTTTAGGTGCTACAAGCAAAGAGCTGCAGGCCTGCTCCTAAGCAATATCTCAGGCCAGTGCAGCTCTGGAAAATGTTTTAATAAGTCTTTAAATAGCACGTAGCATTAAAGCTAAATATGGTTTCCACCTTAGATCTTGACCTAAGGTTTCCAGCTTCTGTACTAAGATTTGGCATGAAATTCAGTGGACTCGCTTACGTTAAATTTTACCTTAGTGTGCTGACAGATCTAAACTGCAGTATTGCAAACACTAACCTAAAATTAGCTGTTTGTTTCTTAGAGGTGATCCACTGGTGTTACAAATTAAAAGCAGAATTACGCTATTTGCAAACAGTAACGTGCTCTCTGCTGGCGCCGGCTGAGAACATCATCACTTAACTTACATCAAGTAAGAGCGTCCCTGTCAACACTGGATCCTCTGATCACGAGACTCAATTACATATATTTTAAAGTTCATCTGTGCTAGTTTTATTTTTAGTAATAAAGCAAAGTTTAAAAAAAAACTTTTCACCTTTCATTTGGAACAAGAGAGTAAGAAAGATACCACCAGGAAAAAACTCAATAGAGGCTTGATTTAAAGTAATGATTCCTGATCTTGGTAGTTCTGCAGTACGATTCCATTAATTGTTGTTAAAGGATTGTTCAAGCCTTGGCTACAGAGATGGTTATGGCTATAGATACAGTTATGGAAAGGAACAATTTGGATTGAGAGAGGCAAATGTAACGCTTCTGCTTCGAGTTTACGTTAGTTTCCTTATTCTGTACTCCTTGCACACTTCAGCCCGATGGAAAGATGGATAACTGTCATTTTTGCTTTAAATCAGAGAGACAGAGGTTTATCCTACTCTCAAGAGATGTGAGACGAATCTCACACTCGGGGAAGTCTCTGCAGACCCTTCTGAGGGCACTTGCCCATTGCCAATTGCTGCACCCCTGCCTTATCTAGAGAGGCAAAATTTACAATGAGAGGTAATAGTTTTAATCAGAGCTAACACATTTGATGACCTTTCGGGCTCAGATTGTATTCAGCTGTCCAGATAGGAAGCTGCAAAATCGGAACTGAATGAAGGTTAGACACACTTGCTCTTATCACGTGCATACCACATTGGTTACCCTGGATGCTTTTGCTGACCTACCCACCAAAGACACCTCGTGGCTGCATCGTATTTCAATCCCCAACCGACTAGCAAGCATGCCAGCCAGAAGAACCTTAGCTTAAAAAGGCAAATGTGTTGTTAATTCTAAAGACACTAAATGGTGTTGTCTCAGCCAAAACTGCCACTGGTTTCCACTGGAGTATGGTCTCAGAAAGGAGTAAGTGCAGGACTGAAGGTTAAAGACCAGCTTTACCTGAGAAGAAGGATGAGTTCATCCTGGTTATCCAGCCTTCTGTTACCACAGTAAGTCTTGGAGACTGCAGCATACATTTTGATTTTAGCACCGTCTTCTGTCACAAACAGCTGCTCTGATACTTAACAATATAATTAAGATTAACATTATATTATTATGACCTTTAAGACCATTGTGAGCCTCCAGCTGTGCGGAGAGTTAGTTTCTTCATGCCACAGATCATCTGAACACAGAGAAAACATGCAAGAGACCTGGAGAACCTCTTTTTTCTTGCTCTTTTTCCTAATTTGCACCTGCTAGTTCTGAGACATCAGAATGTGTCAGATGTCCTCACTGGATTGTTAGATTGTCCTCCCAGAGGTGAGGACAATACTTGAACCCACAATTTTGTTCTGAGCCAGAACAAAACCCTGAGGTTTGAGGGGCAGAACCTGTTTCACATTGCTGACAAGTGGCGCTGCTGTTGGGTCACCGGTGAGTTCGTAGATACACGCAGTGCCTCCCTAGGTAACTCACCATTGCCCAGATCGCATAGCCAGCTAAGAAAGGGGTGGATGCATATGAGTTGGGTTAGAGCTGATTTTTACTGGAAAATTAATTCATGACTTAATAAATGTAGTGAACAGAAAAAGTCTGGTTTGGTGATATTTTTCCTTTTATTGAAAAGATCTGAACAATATAGATGTTTTTGTTTAAGTTGAAATGTATCAGATGTTTGTGTTGTATTGCACTCTTATTATTCTTGTAATCTCATAATATTATGAAATCTAATTTAATACTGGGTGTTGTAATTTGGCAATCTAAAAATATCTTATCCAGAAAAAATTTCACTATTTCCACTTATCTTCCCAAATTAAAATCCCAGCAATTTTACAGCTCTCTGTTAGAAAAGAGCTAGTTAGAAAGCATTATTCTGTTTCTGTCCCCCTCTATAGAGCTTTTCATCTTCAGATTTCAAGCGCTTTAGAGAGGACATTCCATTTTCTCCCTCTTTATAAGCACAGTTATGAGTATAAGCACACACAATGAGTTTAAATAGCCTTGTTTGGGCTCTCCCTGCTCCGCAAAAGCAGAGGCACAAGGGAGACAGATGTTGGAGAGCCCTTAGCCCCCCTCCGCCACTCTAACGCCTAAATAGCCCTGCCTTCCCTGGCTATAAACTCCTAGTCAAAGTGCAGAGCACAGTGGCACTGAGCCAGGAGAGATAAGGTGAACTGTAGTAGCAGAAAGTATTGAAAGATATTACTGGGTTGGGGGTGGTGGTGTTAAGACATACGAATAAGCAGCAATCTGCATGCAACCGAAGTCTTTAAAAAGTACTTTTTGCTTTTGACTATACATTAGATGTCTAAACTCTATGCTCTAAATGGAGCACGATTAAACATGTATCTTAACCTTTAGAAAGCTGAGATATTTAGCAGTTCTTCCAAGAGTGAGCCCTAAAATTAAATGACCCCAGATCTATATTGCTGCTAAATCTGCACTGCAGATGTTGCTTATTTTTAGCAAAAGGTGATTAACTTCCTTTGTCCAAATTAATGTATTTCTAAAAAAAAGACCCAACCCCAGGGAGCCTGAGGCTAACGTTTTTTCCCATGCAACAAAAGAAATCCATGCAGCACCAGTGAGCAGAGAGAGGCAGGGCAGGGCACCCCTGGACAGCAAACACCCCTCGCCTGGTGCAGGGGCCGCTGAGCCCTGCCGGGGGTGTGTGAGAAGGGCAAGGCCAGAGCGAGGGGCAGCAGGGGCCCAGCTTCACCAAGCAGTGCCAGGCAAAATTCTCCAGCTTCACCTTTGCTGTGAGCAGGGGTGGCAGACCCAAAGGAGAGTAATGCTGTTAATGCCAGAGGGGGGCCTTGGGCAAAGCATCAATATGCGAGAGCTGCTGGGCACCACTGAGACGTGGCTTAAATTGATTTAAACAGTCCGGTCTCCTAGATTATTTGCCTGTGTCGGCCTGGGTGTCCTGGAGGGACACCACCTTGGAGCACAGCACGCACAGGCTGAACAGGTGACAGAATTTGCCCTGTCCATAACTTTCTGTGCAGAGCAAGTGCATGGTGGGGTGGAGCAGAAAACACCTCTGGAAAAGGCAAACCGCTAGAGCTGAACTTGCTCTGCTGAGGATACGTGTGGCGAGATCCTGTGCTGCGTCTGTACAAGGGACCATGCAGAGTCCAGGGAGAGGATGACACGAACAAAATTTCTTGGGCTGTTCATGGGATTGGAAAAGGAACCGTGGCCTAACATAACCTCGTGGCTTGGCTTTCTACAGGCTAACCACCTGTTTCTGGAGGACTTTGCAGCTGCAGTAGGGCTGTGTGCTCCTGCTCTGCATTGCTATGCATACATAAACCAGCATGGGGGTGCCTGCTTGAGCTCCCATCATTGGTGTGTGAGATAGATAGACATCCCAAGCCTCCACGGGTCACTGGAGCAGCACGGCTGGCCATCTGCAAGCTGCACCCCAGTGCAACCCATTTCTACGAAAGATGCTGAAAAACTGCTCCCTCAGTTCCTATTCCCAGTGCGTCCCTGCTTCACCTGATTTGAGCCTCTTCAGCAAGCTGACCCCTCTGCACTAGGTAAAAGAGATGAAGATGAGGAATACCTCACCTGTAGCATCTGTGTTCTGTGAAATGTGAGCAGGACTGAGGGAAGAAAGCTTGCACCGGTAAAAGGTGGGCTAATGAAGCAGGAGAGCACTACTGAAATTGGTATAGGTGGTTGGGGCAAACCTCCTGCAGAAGATCTGGAAGCAGCTAAACCTTGTGTGTGATGTGCTGCAAGTTGACTTTCTGATGTCATTAGATACCAGTCAGTAAGGCTATGAGTAAATGCCAATGCTGATTAGGAAAATAAATGTGTAAATTTGATGTCCAGAGATTTTAAGGAAAAAGATGCTTATGATGGAACAGGTACTCTCTCTCCCTGATCTTTTTAAACCTAATATCCAGAACAGGCAGGAAGCATTAGAGCAAAAGCAGGATTTCCTCCTAGTAAATTCAGTTTCCCTCCTTTAGTCTAATTACATTGTACTAAGTGATGTCGTCCTTTTTTTAAGTTACAGACTGAGAAGTTACATGAAAGAAAGAACAAACAGAAAAACAAAAAAGAGAGAAACAAAAGCAAAAGCACATGCAATTGCATTGCCTTTGGCACGTGAAAAAGTGCAGCCAGGAGTGGCTCATGGATGGACTGTGTCTTAGGGCTGTGTACAACTCCTGCCAGTGCCTGAGCTGTCCTTACTGCACTCCCTCATCGCAACCGGTGCACAATGAGTTTGGGTAACTTTCCATGCATACTTGTTTGTACCTACTAATGAAAATCAAGCCTAAAATATTGTGTTTCTTCAGCTATGTCTTCTTAATTTAGTCATTGCCAACCACCTGATCCCACTGTGGATTTCACCTCACTCTAGTTGTCTGATTGCACTGCACTCTAATTTTTTCTTTTTTTTTCCCTCTGCAGAGCTTCCTGTTCATCTAGATAAATCTTATTTGCTGATGATCTTTCTCTAATATTTTAGTTGTAGGACCTAGAAAGTTTTTGTTACCAAAAATCTGCAAATTAATTAGAATGGGGTTTTTTTTGCTCCGCTCTCACCTTTATGTTTAGAGCGGTGACCAACATAGCCTTTAAAATTACTCTTCCAGAGTTTTTTTTTCTAGAAATGCTGACTTGTGCAAGGTGCCAAGGGGAGAGGGGCAAAGGGAACAAGGGGCTGAAGCAGAAAAGCCTCAACTCTTAAGGAAAGCACCACGCAGGACACCCCAAGTCAGCTGTAGAAGGTGCAGTAGGGCAGGCTGAAGTTTCAGGAGGTTTGCGCCGTGAATCAGGCCGCTGTGACCCACCAGCAGGTGTGGCTGGTGTTTATGGGAGCAGCGCCTTTTCTATTGGGAGCACCAGCAGAATG
This sequence comes from Aptenodytes forsteri, assembly GCF_000699145.1. NCBI lineage: Eukaryota > Metazoa > Chordata > Aves > Sphenisciformes > Spheniscidae > Aptenodytes > Aptenodytes forsteri. The sequence continues at coordinate 2,987,565 of NW_008795334.1, read as the reverse complement.
CAAATGCAGAAAAATTGGCAGGAAGGGCATGCTGGGGGCAAAGCCAAGAAATCACATCCGCCCCGGAGCTGCTCGCCGTGAGCCAAGCGTCAGAAATTGTCCCGGAGGGTCAGGCAGCCCCAGCAGCTCTGCATTGCTTCATGCGATAGGCAGTCACTTGGCAACAGCCCGCATCCCACTCACAACGGCGGCGAGTTCCCGTGTCCTCTCCTACGGCCAGGGTGAGGGTCAGGGGGGAGGGAGGCTGCGGCTCGCCCCGGGCTGCGGCAGGTACTGAAATCGGACTGTAAAGGTCACTGTGTAGCTTCCTGAATATGTCACAGAAACTAGGCTGGCAAAGGGCACACGCACAGCAGCAGAAGACCTTGAACCCTTGTGCAAATTTACCAGGGGATATGGAAAAGCAAACACGGAGGAGCCCAGTGAGAGCTGCGGTGGTTAGAGCTACCTCTGAATAGTAGGTTTTAACTAGAGTTGGTCATGAATTTTGCAACCAAATGCTTTTCATCAGATATTGCCTGCTCTGATCAGACTCGAGAATTTTTCACTAGGATGTGTACGTATTGAACAAATCTTTTTCCCTTTCCTTTTTTTCTTTTTTTTTTTCCTTTTCTCTTTCTTTTTCTTCCTTTTTCTTTTAAGACAGAGAGAGAAAGAGGAGTGCTCATAAGGACAAAACAGGCTATTTGGTCATAACATCCCGTTAGTCCCTTTCCCGCAAGCAGCCATCAGTGGGGTGATTAGAGCCCTCCTCTGGGATGAGGAAAGAGCCTAAGTCTGGATACATCCCCTGCCAGCTCCAGGCCAAAGGAACAACACTCACTGTTTTCCCTCCTGAGTGTTTTCTCTGTTGGGGAGTGATAAGGAATGTGTTTTTCAGTAGTTTCTGTGAAAGCTCCTATGCTTGTTAGAGAAAATTGTTCATTTCACAGAAATAATTGTTTCTTTTTATTAATGGTTCCCCTCACTTTGGGGCAGGTTGAACAAATGGCTGGCTTGCTAGCCCAGGGAGAAGGGCAATCAGTGCTGAACACCTCAGACCAGGCTCTTGGCTGGTGGGGCATCTCTTGATTTTTGCAAAAAGTCCTTCAAAAAGTCTTGGGCTCCTTCCAACTCAGGATAGGAAAGACTTTGAAATTTTGCAGTTTTGTGGGATGAGGAAACTGTTTTCCACCAGACACTATTCCTCAGAAAATATGTTAGGAAGCAGCCAAGGAAACTGGGAGAACAGCTAAGTCTTCATGCGTCGAGCTTACTTTTAGCGGGGTCAAGGAGGGGTTTAGGGGTTTACTTCACTTAAGGGCTTTTAATGCTATGCCTTCCTTACTGTGTGAGTTTATAATAGAGAGAAAGTTCCCTGAAGCATTTTCAGCCAAAAACTGTGATTCCAAAAACTGAGCTGATGGGTATTTCTCTTTGAGGCTGGGTTGGGAATCATTGGGACCCTGAGCTTGGAACAGAAGGAGATAGACAGCCTAACAATATGTATGCAACTCTAAGGTAAGATAACTGTACATCTTATGGAAACATGTTCTAATGATGGTGTGTTTAAAGGCAATGAAGTTTGCATGAACAAATATTTGTGTCACTGCTACTCTGTTGCAACTAATTTACTGGCAAAGCTTCTTGAGGCAGGAACTGTTAATAAGTCATGAGTGAAGTCACTGGCAGTTAAAGATGAGTGAATAATAGGATAACTAGGAGCTGTATTTGGAGATGACATTGAGGGATTTGTATTCTTATCCATGTATGTTAAGAACTTTGTGAAGTACTTTGATACATCATTACTCTGGAGATACCATCTTTTTCATTGGTGTTTTGGTAGTTCCAGTCTCAGGTGAACCCAGAGGTGGGAAGTTTAGCAAAAATGTTCCTTTTTTACTTTTCTGCTTTCAATATCCAGAATAATTTTCACTTCAGTTTAGCTTGAGTTGACTGTTACTTTTACTCAGAAGAGTTTACGCTTTTTGAAAGGGTAGGCAGTAAAAGTTTGTTTGTGACACCATTAATTAATTAATGATTCAGTGTGTGCATTATTTATTTTGTACATTGCAGTCGTCTCTTTGGCTTACATGTTCCCCATTTGTTGGCTGATGCCTGCCTCTGAAAATGAGTTTCTAAATGTCAATAATTCCAAACCTGTCTAGTTCCAATAGCCTGCATGATAAAAGATTGTGTTTTGGTTAGATGGATGATTTATTTCTGGACTGATAAGCACTAGGCATGGTGCAATCACTCTGCAAGGTTCTTGACATGAAAGTTCTGTGTGTGCTCTATATAGTTTCTTTTGATGGTTTGGTTAGCTCACCTTAACATTACTAGCTAACTTTACACCAATATGGTATACAAAATATTTCTCTGGCTTCTCCTCTGAGAGCAATTTCTGCTGCAGGTTGCTAGGAGGGAAACTTGGTCCCTCCATAAAGGACAGTAACTTCTATTTTCCACATCCTTTTCATAAAGCGTGTGTGAAGATACAGCTCCTTGCGTCTGATCCCCTCTTGGGTCTGTTCCTCTCCTCCATATAACTTCAAGTCAACCTTGTGGTCCCTGCTTCTTCGTCACAATAAAATTTATGTAAAGGCAGTGGGGGAAGCCAGTGGCTAAGGTGAAGGGAAAATGAGTGGCTGAGAAAAAGAAAAGTTTTGGGTGGTGTGGAACAAAGTGAGAAATAGGAATGATCTGCAGTCAGGGAGAGGAGAGAAGGGAGGAGAGCAGGGCGAGGTCACTGCTGTGGCAGGATAAGAAAAAGCTGAAATGTGTCTTCGTCCCAATGATTGCTTTGGACAGCAGCAGCCATCAGCAGAGTAGTAGTACAGAGCAAAAAATAAAAGTGCTCTTTTTTTATTGACATATATTACAGTTGCCATATATTACAACCAGATAACATTTAAGTATATTTAGCCAGTGTATCATTAATGCACAGTTAAGCGTCACCCTTGTGAGAACGCATGTAAACCTTCTATTTAACAGAGCTCCATTTTCCAGTGTAGTTCACAGAGACTTATCTATGTAAAGACATACTGGAGCAAGTCTCCTGCTAATATTACTTATCTAGGAGACACTTCGGGCCTCTGAGATGATCCTTAACTCATCATTGCCTTAGAGTGCTGTTTGATGTCTTTCCAAGCCAGATGTATCTTCTTCAGCACAAACCTTTATGGTCTTCCTTTTTTCTCTGTGCCCTGTAGGCTCCGCTCCAGGGCTTGCCTGCTAGCTCTGATATCTGATTTCCTCAGACAGTGGCTAATCCATTTCCACTTTCTTAACAGTAGCTTTGATGCATCTCTCTTGTATTATACTGTGCTCTCGTTTTTTATCCATCCAACCATCCATTAATGTCTAAAAAGTGGAGGGATATCAATGTTTAGAAGTATTCTCATCAGTTTCTTTGTGGTCCCCAGTGTCTCTGACCCGTTCAGTAAAATTCTCTTTACATTTGTGTTCAGAATTGAAGTCTATTTCTCCATTAATCTTCATTTCCACACCACTTTGAAACAGTAAAAGCTACCAGTTCTCCAGTCCCACTACAATTATCTCCTTTTATGTCATAGGACTAACTCACAAAGTTTCCAGCCTGAATGACTCTACTTTTGCAGTCTGTGTGTTTTGCTACATTATTCAGTATCCTTTTTATCTTCAATGCCTTTATCAGCTTCCTGCTTTGTAAATTTGCCTGTTTTAGTTTCTTCCCGTTGTCAGTCTTTGCAGTCACGTGCTGTCATGTCTGGTCAGCGATTCAGATACCATCTGTGAAATCTAGGTCTTCCAGGATTTTGAACACCATATCCCTGTCAATGGTATTCCTCAGTCAATAAATGGAAGAAGTAGCAAGAGTGGTCAAAAACCTGCTTATCTCACAGTAGTCTCTGCTTTGAATGACTGCAAAAAAGCTGCTTTCTCAATTACAGCATAAACAAATTCTGGGCTATTAACAAACTTTTAAATGGCCCAACTCTCCACAGATCAAATGTGTTCTCAAGGTTTATAAAAACGTACATGTTGATTTGAGTGCCACAGGATGTTCTGTACAGTAGATGGCCCTAACACAATCTTACCATCCTATTACTATTTCTGTATTCTGAGTTTGACATGACAATTTCAAAATTAGGAATCCATTGATTGTCTCAGATTGTCCAGAAATACTCTTGACAAGAGCATGCATGATATAGAAATAAGCTTTCTCCTCCAGGCATTTAATCAAGATACCTCCTTCCACTTGTGGGAGACATTTTTTGTCTTGCCTGATTTATGCCAAGAGGTTCATTTGTGGCAGCAGTAGAGGTTGCATGTCCTGTATTTAACAGCTCAGCCAGATTCATCCGTTCCATAGACTGCATTTTCATTATGCAGGGCTGAAATGGCTTTCCACAATCCAGCATATTTTTAAAACCCAGATCAGGAGGCAAGAAAATGAGGAGATTTACATATTGGTACACAGAGCTGTTGATTTTTCGAAGGCTTTTAGTTCTGGATTTTTTTTTTAACATGTAAAGGTTTAACATGATCTATGAGGAACATTTTGGCCCTCAAAGCCTCTCATCCTGCCAAAGCTTCTTGTCATGCAGATATGACTTTCCTTGTCTTCAGCTGAAGGGGACAGAAGATGGGAATGCTCAGCAGCTGGCAGGAGCAAGCTCTTAATTATTAGAGAAACTGAATGTCTCGCAGCGCTCCTTGCCAGGCAGCCAGTACCAGCTGCTGTAATGACAGCTTCTGGGGCGATACTGGTTGGCACAGATCGTATACCTCGTTGAAATTTCTTTGTAATGTTGTGTAAAAGGATGCCTTCTCATGTTCCAGTGTCATACAATTATGCTAACTTCCTTATATCCCATCCATTCGCTAATACACCTCCCCACTGTCCTTATTTTTGCACTTTACTCTTGGGGCAATTTCGGGCAAAATTGCTTTGAGCATTTTCCACTGACAAACTAGACACGGGGGCATCTGCAGGGACCATCGGCAGAGTTAATCTATGCCAGTAACCTATGTGACTACTCTTATTTGTGTGAAGCCATAAAGGTTTAAGTGTATGGGTCTTTTCCATTAAGTGCGCCTCTCAGGACCTGGTTTCACACCTGGTCACAGTCTGAACCCACATGAGAAAGTTTGGCTGGGGGAGCCACCACATTCGCCTCCCTGAGCCGTGTCTCAGCGTAGGTAAGGACAGCCAGCTCTTCTCTGTACAAAAACCTAGGCAGGCATTTCTCAGAAACACAGGGCTACCTTTACAGAGGTGACCACATGGGACCATCGCATGTGAAGATCAGATTTCACATGAGATATTGCTAGAGCGTTCAGCTCAAGCTAAGCTTGCTTTGCAGAGAGACTTCCAACCTGGGATGTCTGCAGCCAGACCACAGCTCCTCCCTTGCCTTGCATAAGGGAAAGGGAGGACATTTGCGCTGGGTGTGGGATCTGGCATAACGTCAAGGGAGGAGGGCGAGGATTCGGGTCAGGTGTGGGAGCAGAGAAGGCAGCCAGAGAGGCTTCTCCAGGGCATGAGAAAGGTGAGGGGTGGAGGGACAGGAGAGCCTGGCCTGCCCTGAGACGAATGTGGGGTGGAGCTGGAGTATATCTTTATCCCAACAACTCTTTCCATCCTGAACAGCCCGAGGTAGCTCTAGTGAAGAGATAATACTTGGCTTTTTATCTGTGCACTGTGAGAAATCACACAGAAACTCACCGCTGGATCCAACATCCTCTCAATATTTTTATTTAAAGGAGGTGGATTGGCCTGCTGCGGAGAAAATGTACGGGGATGCTATGCAGGAAAAAGGCTCTGCTCACTGTTTATGTTTAGTTAGGAAATATATCAAAATGGATTTCAATTATTGGTAAAAATGGACTTCCCTGATATGAAGTAAAACAGATGAATCTTCATCTTATTTTTCTAAGTGGTCAGGTCTTGATCTTCTCCTGAGGAGTTTCTCCCTCAAGAATCTCCCAGGAAGAGTCCCCTCCCATTGGAGGCAGCATGGCCAGGTTGTTAAGACCTTGTAGGAGGTCACCTTCCCCCAGTACTAAGCTCTGCAGATCCCTGACTGGTTTGTTCCTCAGCTTCGTGTTTGGTTCAGAGGCAAACCGAGACCTGCTAAAGCCAAGGGCTGACGCTGATCTCTGTGTTGCTGTCTCCACACCGGTGTCAGCACCTGGTGGATGCGTACGTGCCGGGGTGAACTGCTTCGTCACCTACAAGGACGGGTGAATGAGTCTTAAAAGCACTAAGCACTGACCTAAGCCTGCGTCTGCTGACGTCAGCGGGGATTTTCTTGTTGACTTAGAGAGCAGATTTTCTGAAAATGCCACGTTTGTGTTTACTTTGCCGCCTCGTGTGAAATGGAGCGTATGCCTGTTAGAGGGCCGACCAGGGGCCTCCTTCCAGCTTACCTCGACCTCGTGCCGTGGAGAGCCCAGAGGAAGAGTGCCCTGCTTACGGACGAGCCAGGTGGGATGCAGGGTGGTGTGGGAAGCCAGGATCATTTTGACCTGATGAACCAGATCATCTGGATGCGTTTCAGCAGGGCATATCCATGCAGGTTACTGCTCAATCCCGAGGTGAGTGCCTGGAGCCATGCAGTTTATCATTCAGTTTCTGACCCCGGGTCAGATGCCTTCAGTGAACTAATCCCTCTCAAGCACACCCCTGCCTGATTTATTTGAACGTCGGACTGGGTGAGCTTGGTGAAGGAAGGTAGTGTTACAGTGTCATCGCGTTTTCGTTTGGTGAATCCGGTTTGCTTTATTCACATGCCTTTTTCTGCCATTGTAATGATATTGTTTGTTGTGGAGGGGGTTGTTTTCTTAATCTTTGTCATCTCCCAGAAAATGGTACAGCTTTTATTTCTGTTATGATCGTTCCAAAATTGAACTTAAAGCACAGGACCAGATTCTTACTTGTTTTATCCAGGAAACCTTTCTACTGAACCTAAAGTCAGTCCTGGTCTTAAGTGAGTGGCAAAGAAAACAGGATCAAGCTCAGATTTCCATTTCTACACATATTTGAAGCCTCAAATCCTATTTCCGCAGAAACCAATGGCTAAACTTGCCCATGATCTTTAAAATGGCAAAGACTGAAAGTATCAGTCAAATATATATCAAATATATAGAATTTGATATTAAAAGTTAGCAGTTAGTCAGTGTTCTCATGAACTGTCCCCATAGCTTTGAGAAACTCGACCCAGCCTGCCCTTTTGTGCCGACCTGGAGACTGAAGGCCCCAGGAACATCCTCCATAGCTGTACTTCAGCAGTAATCCCAAGGAGCACGTTTTCCTTTATTCAGACTATTAGTTTTCTATCAGAGTACCTACTTTTTTAGAGATTAGCCTCCTTTTGTGCTAGATGCTGTATAAACACAGCACTTGATCTTCTGCCATGCAGCGACAGACTGACAGCAATGGCAAAACCATCTGATATTTCCTTTTGTAAGTAAGTAAAGTGATATGTTTCTTCTTGGGTTAAGTTAATCATGTTTCATCATTCATACCCTCTGACCTGTCATGGAATGGCTTCTTATCACAGAGCAGGAAAATGTCTGATTTTTTTCATAGTTTTTAAGGTCAAAAGGGACCGTGTTGACACCTTCTGCAAAATACAGACCACAGAATTTCTCCCAGTGATTTCCGTATGAAGTCCAGTAATCTTGAGAGGAAATAACAAAATAGTTTCAGAGAGACATTCAGTCTTGATATAAAGACTTCAGGTGGTGGACAATCCATCACAACCCTCACTGAGGTCCTCCAGTTGTTAATCAACTTCACAATTAAAATTTTGTACCTCATTTCCAATCTCAATTTTCCTAGCTTCAGTCTTGCATCACTGGATCTTATTGATAGATTCAGTAGCTACTACTATGAAAAACGTTCTCTCCCCGTAGAGATGGGGTTGCCCATATTATCTTTGACAATCTCAACTGACTTAACGCCTCGTGTTTATCAAACTTCAAAAGGATGTTATGGTTCTTTTTTGGGGTCCTTTCCAGTACCCTTTAAACAGAAAACTACTGGCTTTTGTCACTTGGCAAACATAAATAAGATTATTTGGGGCCTCTCCAGTTATCTTCTTTAAAGAATTTTCATACCGAAGATCCTCCTTAAGAAAGCTAATTCCTATATGTGGAAGCTTAAATAATAGCTCTGCCTATTTATAGCTATATTAAGTTTTCCATTTATTTCCATTTTGGTCTTGTGTGTAAGCCTGCCATTTCTGAGCAATGAGCACACTGGGAATTCATGTGACTGTGCACTGAGAGAGGAACGCTAGCACCTCTCCCGCTACCTTCCAGGTTTTGTATGGGCAAAGAAAAAAAGTTAATGATACCACTAGGAATAAAGAAGAGAAAAGACAAATTAAAAACAAACAATTCTTCACCTAAACAGCAATGTTTATTTCAAAATTCTGATCCTGACTTAACATTTAGAAAACTTTTATGCAAATTGCTTTATATAATAATGACCATTGGGATGCAAGCCATGAGCTGACACATGTCAACTAGAAAAAAAACTCGGTAACGTGCTTTGTTATAGACACAGAAGTCTCAGTTCAGCTGCTTCTGTACTAGTACTACCTGAGAATACTATAGGGTACCCACCTCTTCCCCAGCTATAGATTTGTCATATATTCATATCTCATGACAGATTTCCCATGTGTCATATCTGTGAGCTGCATGTGGGTGTCTCATGTACCCTGGGACCTCTTAAACAGCACTACATGCCCAGATGTGGACAAGGAGGCAATCCATGCATTTGTTTACTATTGAATTTAAAAGATGTACAGGTTACAAATTACTATCTTGTTTGGGTTTCTTTCATCCAAGTAGCCCGAATTGCTTGCCGCATCCCTACAGAGCCACTATCCTGGTTTTCTGGAGGATGTATGGTTTACAGTGTGTGATTATTTGCAAACTATTATATCATCAGTGAGTTGAATTGTGTAACTAGTTACAGCAAAGCTGCCTTTAAGTAAATTACCATTTCTTCTGAAGAAAAGACTGTAAAGAAAATGGAAAATCCATTTCCTTTTTAGCTATGAGGGAGCATAGTATAAAATTAAGTGACAGCACATATTAAAAAAAGCTGCATAGAAGGAGTCATTGAAGAGCAGGCTGGGTCTCTGAGCAGATGAATTAGATGTGATTTTCTTCATCTTAGTGTCTCCAGTCATGGTAAGGTACTGTGTAATAGAGACAATGAATTGATTGTTAAACGTTCATTTACAAAATCATATGCCTGATAAAAGTTACGTGGCATTGAACAGGGAATGAAGTAAGAAGCTCTTCATGTGCATACATGAGCTGGCATGGAGAGTGGATTCAAGGGGCTTTGGGACTACTGTGGTAATCCACAAGCGTTCTGTGAGAGAAGAAAAGGGAGAAAAAATGAGAGAGTCTTGACCCAGTAATCATATGTCCATTCTTGGCATTTCAACTACACTTACTTACATTTTGTCATATACTCTGTTACAGAGATTGTTATGGCTGTAGCCAAGGACAAACTGACCCTTCAGAAAATGTACCTGATCACCCAGCTGCTGCCTGTGGTGTTTAGGCATGCCAGCTCGAGCACAGGAGGCATGCACATTCCTGAGCCCCATGAGGTACCCAGGAATGGAGAGCTCCAGAGTTCTGAGTTTGGCTCTAACATCAACTGAATTTCTGAAGACCTTGAATTTCAATCAGGAATAGCAATAACAGAGCTCATAAGGACTGCGGAAACAAACAGGGCCAGTTTGCCAAGGGCTTCAAGCCTACCTGTAGAAATTACATCATTGGTTTAGACAGAGTGATGAAGAACCTGCCAATGTCTTGATATCTGATTAACATCAAAGTAAGATAGGAGGAAGTATTCTCAGTTTCTGCTGGATCTGAAGCAGCCACCCCTATGCCAGAGGCTTTGAGTTTTTAATTTGCTGCCCTATCAATACCCAGAAGGGTGGGACTGGGAAAGGTTTTCCTCAGATAGAGTATCAGGAGATATGGCTGAGCTTGTTCTTGGAGGAGCCCTGCAAGGCAGGCATAAAGAAGGGGCTGATTCCTTTGCAAGTCAAATGTGTGATATATCACCACTTCAAATGACAAAGGAAAGGCTTTCAGAAATATCTGTAGAATAAATTGTGGGGATGAAACAAAAGAGCCTTTACAAATCTGGAGCTAAACTTGGAAGGGAGGAGGTCCATAGCTCTTACCCATTTAGCTAACATTGCCCAGCCGAATCTTTCTTCACCCTGACAATTCCCCTCCACCAACATCCACAAATTGACCCCTTTCTCTCTTGGTCTCAACCCAGTCGAGCTAACTCATGGTCTTCCTAGTTTGAACCTCATCACAAACCCTTTCTTCCCTTCAATTCAGTCCACACTTGTTCAGCCCATATCCGTACGATATGTCACAAGTAATGTTACTCACTTACTTGTATTCTGATCCAGTCAAAAGTGAGAAAAAAACATTTACAAGATGCATCGGTGTAGTTATTCGCTTCAGAAAAAATGTGTCAGAATGATAGGGCTTTGGGGGAAAATATCAGCATACCAACATTATTTTCAACAAAAATCTCAAATTCTTAAAGACAGTACATGCCTGCACAATGCAACATTAGGATCAGCTGCCGGGTCTGTTATCAACATCCATGACTGACCAAAGTCATCCCTAGTGTAGGCTACGGGACAACTGAAAACAAACTGGCTAAGGACCGAAGCTGAGAAATAAATGTCTACTGCTAATATCTTACCTACCATGAAATTGTTTATACAGGCAAACATATCATTATTTACCAGCAGGTCATTTAAGGATACGACAACAAAGAATTGCATTCAGAAGAAAGACTAGGTTTCCTTTGGGGTTACGAAAAATTTCTGCATTACCACAAATCAGTCAGGACTTTGTCTACACACTTACTTGATTTAGGCTGAGATTCATAGCGCTGATAGCTGACATATTTATTCATTACTGGTTTTCTTACAGGAAGTCTGAAATAGGAAAATTTAAGAAGGTCATTAGAGATGAGAAGTGGGTAGGACGGATGTTTTACTTTAAGAAAAAAGGAACAAGAAATGGAGTAATTTCACTTCCTGGAATATTGCAAATAATAATCCAGAACATGGTAATTTCAATTATGGGGATATATTATAAGAAAATCTGCCACAAGTCAATAAAAGATCAAATTAATTACTAAATTGAGATCAAATAGTGTCTATGTCACTTTGCCACTAGAGGGTTTGGAAATGTATAGATCAAGTTATAGACTGTGTATCAGGAAAGTATTTATTTTACATTGTAAACAAGATGGGTCACAGCACTTACCTGAATGACTTCTTTTCCAAATAGCTACATAATTTTTAGGAGAGAATTCTATTTAGAAATGAGAGATGGAGAGCTCACAGCATCTGAAGACCTTCCATGATTAATTGCTGTTACTGCTTGGAAGTTAATTTCTAGCCTGTATTTGCTCCACTACAACTCACAGCCTTTGAACTTTATCTTACTTTTGCCATATTGAACTCACTTTCATTTTTTAAATACAGAGTACTCTCCCTGGGACAGCTAGAAGGTCACAGTGGCATAGTGGCAGCTCAATATGCAGGGTTGCAGGAGGCCTCTGGTCTTTTTCAGCTCTGCCATCGGCCACCGGCTGGTTCACTCAAATAACCCCTCTATGACTTATTTAAGGATATAAATCTCAGTGAAATGCAACCAAGGAGAGTGTTTAAATAAAACATCACTACCCCTGCCAATTGTTTTCATCTAAGTAGATTGACACATTGAGTAAATTCCTTTAAAAAACATGCTTCTAAGATAAGCACATAAATACAGCTGCTTTCTGTGATCCTGGATATACAGGACCTTGCACTGGCAGGTTTTTTCCCAGCTCACCAAGGGCCCTAGGGAGCAAAGGGTTAGCATCCCATCCTCTTCCTTGCTCGCCTCTCCCCAGCCTCCCCCAGGCTGCTGGGCTTCACGCTTTGCCCAGCCAGACATGCTCCAGCCTCTGGGGACCCCAGTGTCCGCAAGGAACTGCTCTGCAGCAGGAGTAAGTGTAGCATCATTGGAAAAATGGCCTCTTAACTGATGGACAAACTTGCTGGATGAAGTTGAATTAGAAAGATATGCCAGCAATATCTTGTCCAGGCTCTTATTTCTCCATCTTGCTTAATTAAAATAATATTATACCAATAATATCTGATTCTGGCAGTACTCAGACTACAGGAGAGTAGTGCACAATGAAGCTGCTTAGAGAAAGTTGATTAAAAAAGTTGAAATCAATTATTTTAAAATCATGACTATTCAGTAGAACCCATTTTCGAGAGTGCTATTCATGTAGCACTTTGGGATATTCATGATATTCTTTGGGATGTTTGAGGGTTTTATTTTATTTCATTTAGAAAATAAACCCCATTAACTCTGGCTTCCTTTACCATATGGCACCTGTGCTGGTTTTGGCTGGGGTAGAGTTAGTTTTCTTCATAGCAGCTAGTATGGGGCTATGTTTTGGATTTGTGCTGACAACAGTGTTGATAACACAGGGATGTTTTAGTTACTGCTGAGCAGTGCTTACACGGAGTCAAGGCCTTTTCTGCTTCTCACCCCACCCCACCAGCGAGCAGGCTGGGGGTGCACAAGAAGTTGGGAGGGGACACAGCCGGGACAGCTGACCCCAACTGACCACAGGGATATTCCTTGCTGTATGACATTGTGCTCAGCAATAAAACAAAGGGGGAGGTTGGCGAGGGGGGCCACTGCTCGGGGACTGGCTGGGCATCGGTCGGTTGATGGTGAGCAATTGTTTTAACTTGCATCACTTGTCTTTCTTGGGTTTTATTTTTCTCTCTCTTTGTTACCCCCCCCCCTTTTTCTTACAATTTTTTTTTTAAATTATTAAACTGTTTTTATCTCAACCCACAAGTTTTCTTACTTTTACCCTTTCGATTCTCTCCCCCATCCCTCTGGGGAAGGAGGGGGGGGAGGGTGAGTGAGCGGCTGCAGTGCTTAGTTGCCGCCTGGGGTCAAACCACGACAGCACCACACCTTGGATTTTTCTCAGTGAGAAAAGCCACTGTTAAGAACAGCCCTGAAGAGCAGAGCCCTTGTTTTTTGAAGGCCACTGAATTTGGCACTGCTTTGAGCAGAGGGTTGGACCAGATGACATCCAGAGGTCCCTTCTGACCTAAACTATTGAATAAGAAGGACTACTTGCTGTGGTGAGATGGATAGCCTTACTACCTGCAGGCAGAAAACTTTGGGTTGTAGCTCTGTAATGCGGACGTGCCATAGCTAGAGACAGGCTGTCAGCTTTGTATTGAGTTTGCATGGCCTTGGGACTGAGCCTTGTCAGGCTTGCTCTCTTCTTCACCTGCCTGCAGCTTTGTTTTACTTAGTTTGGCTGTAACAGCAATTTTTCTAACTGACCAGGTGTCTACAACTGATTTGTTTTATTTCTGTTTATCATTGCATGGTATAATCTCAGTTTCATATAGGTAGCAGTAATAAGCAGTTATTCTATGTAGAACAAGATATTTACAACTCTAATACAATGATGGAGAGAAATACAGATCTGGTACAATAGCAGAGGTCCTGAGAAGCAGAGACACAACGTGGAGCGTAGAGGAGGACAGGTACGGAACGATAAGGGACAGGCTGCATGCCTGGTACTGGAGACCCCATGGCTATAAGCAACTTACCTGTGGTCAGTTAAATAAATGCAGATCTGGAGCTGCACTAAACTGGATTTAGGGATAACAGAACAAAGAAACAGTATCTCACATATGTAGAGAACATAATATGTATTAAATTCTGATGTAACGTGGCGGTGTAGACCAAGGAAGAAAAAGAAAGGTGTATAAGTATGTTAGCAAACATAAATGACCCCTCCCAAGTAACTAGCGATAGGATGAGAGGAAATGGCCTCAAGTTGCGCCAGGGGAGGTTTAGATTGGACGTGATGAAAAATGTCTTTACTGCAAGAGTGGTTAAACATTGGAACAGGCTGCCCAGGGAAGTGGTTGAGTCCCCATCCCTGGAGGTATTTAAAAGACGTGTAGACGAGGCGCTTAGGGACATGGTTTAGTGGGCATGGTGGTGTTGGGTCGACGGTTGGACTTGACCACCTTAGAGGTCTTTTCCAACCTTAATGATTCTATGATTCTATGACCCCAGGTGGATCCTAGAGGGAGGAAGAAGAAACCAGCGGCATCAATACAATCTTCCTCCCAAAGAGGGACTTCAGAGGCTGATGACTTACGGTGTTACCCTCTCCAGCAGCCCAAAGCTGCTGACTTCAGGACCCAAAGCAGTAGTGGAAGGGTGATCATTACCCCGAGAAAAAGGATAGATACTAAGAACTGCGTGCGTTACAATTTTAATTGTATTATTAATATAATCGAGACTTTTTCTAAAAGCATTATTATTCTTTCTATTTCTGTAATAATTAGATCTAGACTAATAAAGATTCTAGAATTAGACTGCTAAATTTTCCATTATACTAATAAATTTTTGGATTTACTTATATATAAGGTGTGCTTCCTCTTTGCCCATGAACAATATTTTGAGTGTAACAGACTCACCAGTTCACCTACTTATTAATTGCTTAAGGCCTTCAAAGGAATTCCTGAATCGCTGGAGATTTCCTTACTGCACAGTGTCAGCAAAAGGCTTATGAACCACTTAAAAGCTTCAAAATCTTAAAAAAAAAAAGAATATACCTATTTGATCTGGTTCATGCTTCAATTGTAGTGAATTCTGCCATGAGCAAGAAATCCAGAAAATGATTTTTTTGTTTGTTTGCTTTCAGTCTTTATTTATTTGGTAAATACTTCTATTCCTGAATAGAAATTGCTTAAACACAGCAAAAGCAAAGCAAGGCATTGCAAATCCTCCATCCACATTTGTTACAGGTGAATTCAAACCTCCAGAAGAGCATTAATTACCCTTATTTGCTGTTGAAGTGTGGGTGGGGGTCAGGACTGCTCTGCGCAAGTGCTATCAGTGCGTCAAGTGGCCCCTAAGAGCCAGATCAGATTGTCAGACTTCAGGATGGGAAACAGAAGCACAGAGAGATGACCCAAAGAAACACACAGTAAGACAATGGCAGCACTTGACAGCAATGCAGAGGCTATGTAACCCAGGCCTCCTGACTTCATGCCTAATGCCCTTTTCACTGGATGACAACACATCCCTCCCAAGCCAAAGCTAATGCTTTATCTGGGCCTGCTACATCTCTCTGGGTTGTGTAGGTCATCCTTCCTAGTCCCCCTCTCCACGTTCCCTTGCACCCCAGCGCCTCAGACTTTCCCTTCTCATGGCTTTCTCTGTTGTCAGAGCTGAACGTGCTTTGGCAACATAGCACCAGGGAGATTATTTCTTCCCTTATTGAGTCACTTGACAGCACAAGATAAGCTCCAAATGAATACAGAGCCCTTCTGCAGGGACTCTACAAAATCCCTGCTCGTAGTTACCTCTCAGTAACTGTCACATGTTTCTCAGCATCTCTTGGCTCAGGATGCCACCAGAAAGATGCTCTTCCGGCAGTATTGTACTGAGGCTTTCATTTTATATTATTTGTGTTATTCTGTAATACTTCTACATATCCAGAATTGTCAACATCGCATTCACAGTGACAGCCCTGACAGGACTCCTGCTCTGAGGAGTCTGGGATATTAGGAGGATGTGACAATAACACTTGTGACATCTGGACACAGGTAGGAATAAATGTATAATTATAACATTGCTTTCCCTTTCTGATAAACAGTGGGGGGGGGCTTTGGTTGGCTTCAGTGAGGTTTGCTATCACATTAATATAATGAGATTAAACAACAGTAAAAGGTCATTAAGGCTGGAAGATCAGAGCTCCAAAACTTTGCTTAGGAGATGCCTAATAAGTTAGCAAAAGGCCTAAATGTCTTCAATTCAGTGCCTTTGACATACCTCCTGTGATAACACTTCCACTACCTAACCATATACTGCTTTTTCAAGAGGCTTTCTGCTTCAGTCAAAGCACAGCTGATTCTTTTCAACATTGATATTGCGTGATATTAGTGGGGGAGAGGGGTGCAAAAGGCAGGATGTGCGGGAGGATGTCATCAGACGTATAGGCAAGGGGTGCTTATTTCAGGTGTAAAAGCGACAGAGGTGAGGCCTTGAAATCCAAACATCTCCAGAAACAGAAAGAATGAAGGTTCTTCTTTTATAATACTTGTTAGTATATAAAATAGGATTAATGACAAATGAGTTTTAGGCCTATAAGTTTCAAGAGAGATGAATTTTTAAATCGGCAGAAACGCATTCATTTTGCTAGATTCGAATTCATGTAATTAGCTATTGCTGGAACTCAGCATTCGTTCTCCCTCTTGACTATAAACAAACAAATTAATCCAAATCTTGTTCTGGCCTTCATCGATGTCTTTTGGCCTGAATCTGGTTTAGTAAATGAAGGGACCTACAAAAAAAAAACCCGCCTTTTTGCACTAAAGTCATAAGAAAATGCAAATAGCTAAAAGGAGCATCCAAGTGCAGACAAACTGAGATACCTCAAGTTATCTTACCTCCAGTTGTGAAATCCGTGCATAACCAGTCCAGGTTTTTTATGATTGGGTATTATGTTCTTTGTGTAATGATAGAGAAACGTTATGTGCAGCAACCACTTGTTATGGTTATTTGCTTTCTGGAATTTTGTTTTGGGGGGAGGTTGACCCGGTTAGCAGCAAAACAAGGCAACCTACTACATTTGATTTATAGCACCTCACTTTGCAGATGTGGGAGACTTGGAAGCAGTCACCTGTAGCTTCATTACCCAGCAGTGTAAAGTAGCTAGACTTTGTGAATTGAAGAAAAAGCCTAGTTTTCAAAACAGCCTTTTCAAGTTGGGGGTTTTATTTTGGCTGAAATGTAAGAAGTTGAGAAGGCCTGTACACAACTGCACAAGGACTACATGAGTTGCACTGATTATGTGTCCCTGGAGAGGCCAAGAAAACAGGAAAGGGAGCCAGCCAAGAGGCATATTTAAGAGAAGGTTCACAAACTTCCCTATTACCTTTGGGATTGTTTCCAAACTCTAAAGCTAAGAAAGAAAAACCTGGCCTTGGCAAAATAAATAATCTGCACTGTACAATACGTGATGTCTCAGGATGATTTGTGACATTTAGTAATACCATATGTCATGAACAACACTAGGGAATAATCCACAGAAATACAGCTGGTT
The DNA here is from genome assembly GCF_000699145.1 of Aptenodytes forsteri. Classification (NCBI taxonomy): domain Eukaryota; kingdom Metazoa; phylum Chordata; class Aves; order Sphenisciformes; family Spheniscidae; genus Aptenodytes; species Aptenodytes forsteri. The sequence goes on along the minus strand of NW_008795334.1, from coordinate 2,970,374 downwards.
GAAAATTGCTTCCAAAACCGTTTCTAAATGAACAATTACATCAAAATTTTGCCCATTTTATAAGCACTCTAACACAAAAAAACTGTTTTCTTTTCACAAAAGAGCTATTGCAAAAGGGAAATCTCAAAAATATTCTTACTGGAAATTACTTGGCAGAGATCATTTTGATATTTTTCATAATTTGTTATTTTAATTTTGAGGTGGTGGTGACTAGAAGAAATCAATCCTATGATACTGTTCTTTATCAGTAATTAAACTTAGAGTGGTCTTGCTGTCACAAATATGCAAGAAAAGCAAGTTTGGTATTTTACTTCCTCCAAATGGCCATATAGAGATGGCACTTACGATTCATTTCTCACAGATAACCTGATTGTACCCAGTTTAAACTTGATCTGCAAGGAAAGGAAAGGCATGTATATTAATCAAGAGAGTTCAGGTATATTTACATTTTTTTCTGCTCAGCGCTAGTCATGTGCGTGGGACATTATCCATGAACAGTCACAGGGAAAAATGGCTTTTATCACACATTCTCCACTCTTTGTAATTTTTTAAAGAGACCTAGTGGAAAAAAGATTTTTCTCTGTACTGGAAATTTCCTTTGCCAAAGATTTACTTTTTAAAATTCTTTCTTTAACCATCTCAAGAGGTTTATAACATCTAGCAAAAGTAAAATTAGTATTTATTTACCATAAATCTGTAGCTCTATCATGTATGCTTTTATTGGTGACACTTGCAGGAGAAAATGTTCTCTGTGATACCTGAGCCATGCATAGCCTTTTAAGTAACTGTAGTTAATGTCATACCATGAAAGGTGATGTAATTAAAAGCATTTATGGACTATGGTTAAAGGAGAAATGGACTTTTGCAATGCTATTTTTCTCACTAGAATGAAAGAGGAAGCAGAAATTTGCTTCCAATTAAGATTTTATGTCTTCATAATAGGCTTGCGCTACAGCACATTTCAGCCAGGTTTGAGTGACTGTTACTGTGTGGGAAGGGCAATATCCATAGTGAACTGAGGAACTACCTGCTGGTTTCTGGTTCTTTTTGCACCATCATTTACTTTCTATCATAGGTTACACGCTTGCTGTTACTATGCACTATTTTTACCATCATTTATGCAATCTGATAAACATGCCAGCAGTGCAATGGCAATAAACTCTGCTAATTATTGCCTTCAAACCTGTAAGTTCATTGTGGATAATGCCCATATACATTCCAGCATTATCTCAGACCTAAATTTTCATTAATTTTCATCCTACCTCTCAGCAATGCTCTCTCTGCTACAGGCCAAGCAGTGTCTTCTGCATGTGTATACTTCCTGGGGACTGCAGTAGAAAATATGCAGGAGAAAAAATGGCCCAAAGCCTAGGCAGGGAATCTCATGAGTCTGTGTTTGTGCAAAAGAGATGCCTGGTCTACCATGGGAGCTCTTAAACACTACCTAAATAAAATGCAATGCAGCAAGTGAAAGCTGCAGTGCATGAAATCAGAATAAGATTTATTTGAGAAGTATCATCTGGTTTCGTGTTACATGTTTTCCCATTCTAATGCAGATTACATCTTTATTAATGTAGATATTTATGCACGGCTTTCATGGAACTAAAATATCATCATTTGATCACATAGACGTCTTCCTGGCCAAGGGGAAAACAATGTAATCCCCAAAATCCCATCTTCAAGTGTATTCTCACCAGATCACCATTGCACACATTTGCATTGACTTAAACCTGGGTTCTCCTCTCCCCAGACCACTTTCTTTCTAGTGTGCCCCAAGGGCCAGCACTGGGACTTCCCCACTGGTACATGGGTGCTTTCTAGGGCACACGTCCAAATGCAGTAAAGGTGTCCTTCTCTGCTGTATGCATCGGCCCCACCACCCTGTGTCTGCTGATGAAAGACATTTCAAGGACAGTAGGGATGCCAAGGGGTCAGCCTTTCAAGAAACTGCATTCACTTCCATTGCTGCCAGTGCAGTTAAATGGAAAAATTAATGCTTAATATGATGGTAGAATGGTGATACACCATGGTTCACATGCTGTCCTGGCACAGTGGAGTAATGAACTGCTCCACGGTTGGAGATGTGTATGTGCATCGATGTGTATGGCAGAACAACATTTTGCACACAAAAGTAGGATTTTCCCAAACTTACTTTAAGTAGCCTCCCTATTCTGACTATAAAATTCGCCAGTGTATTTGAAGAAATGAAAATCTCCTCTCCAGGTTGTACCCCACAAAGTCTCTGGCTGAGATGAATCCTGCCATGGTGTGTCCAGAAAAGCAGCACCTCGGGGGACCTCTGAGGAGGCGAGCTTCATGCCGTTTGCTTTGCAAAAAAATATTTAAAGCCCACTTCTGATGATACCCCTGCAATTTTTGCCTTGTAACTAAAGGCTTTACAAAGGCTTTACACTTCCATTTTGAAATAAAATATTTGAATACCAGTTCCTCCTGTGCTTACCCGGTAAAATCTGAACTCTTGCAAACACAGGGGAGGACTCCAGGACAGTGGAGCATTTCCTCTTAGCACATTGTATGCCAGGCAATATGTCAGAAGGCTATTTTAGCAATATCTCTAGGGTTGATGAGGAAAGACTTATGCCTCCCTCTTTGCACGTGCTCAGGGGAGACCCAGCCACCACCATCACTGTGATATGGAGTTCCAAGGAAAAACAGGAGGAAATATTCTTTGTGAAAAATTAATTTGGCTTATGGCAGCTCTTTACCATTGGGGTAAGAGGAGAGGCACAGGAGAGACTTTGCCTTTTGCCTTTAAACTAGTAAATAGTAATAATAGTCTCTTGGAGCACCGTGCCCAAGTCTCTTCCACAGGTGCCCTGAGGTGTCCCCACATCTTCTCGGCATAATTTTTACCCTCTAGAATTTCCCTGCCTCTCCCATTTCGGGGTCCCTCCTCACGGCGCTTTCTGCAGCCTCCTTTCCAGGCAGTCCTGGGCTCCAGCATGGGTGCCTTGGCAAGGCGCTGCTCCCACCCCACTGCTCCCTGCCCCTGCCCGCGGCGGGCACTTGTCTGGGGACAGCGATTCCTGATTTGTGAGGCATATGCATGCTTGGGTGCCAGGAAGGTGGGAAAGCCACTCCCAGCACCTTCAGGGGTCAAGCACCATGTGTCTGCCCTACACCCTCACCCAGACCTGCTTACAGAAAGGACGTCTCCTCCAGAGCTGTTGAAGTGGCACTTGGCCCCTTTCTAAAGGAACGTCACGCTGACCCCTGAAGATGGTGGTGGTATCTCCTCCACAGTCAGCCCCTCTCTGGGCCGCTTTTGAGAAATTTCCCATTGTTACATGGGGAAGTGCTGATTTATGGATGTAGAGTCAGAACTGTACATGTTTATGTATTTGGAAAGTTTTTTATTCCTTCTTAAACCATCTAAAGGAGGTTAGAAGCTTATAACTGAGGTTTAAAAGGGACAGGAGAGATCCACATAAAAATGCTCACAAAAGTCTTTTATCAGAACTTTATACAGAAGGTTGCTTAAAAAAATCCTAAGATTTATGAAATGACTGAGCATTTTCCCCCTCAGAGTATCTTGATTCATACCTGAAAGTCTATGTTAAAAAATATTCTACAAACATTACCTCATAAAGGTTTCAGCTTTAGTGTAGCGTTTATGTTATAGTAGAATAAACACCTGAGCAAAGTAAACTTGCATTACCTGGCTCTAAAAAAAGGGGAAAAAAAGTGGTGTTTTTCTCTCTTGCGATGTTTTTCCTCCAGGGTATATTTTTTTCACCTACTACCTAATCAAAAAGGCTTCTTAATACTTTGGTGTTAAGTTATGGCTCCCCCATCAGAGGACTGTTAGGCAGAAGGCAACAAAGGTGTTTCCTTTCCCTCCTAACCATCTTATTTTTTCAGGCAAACCATAATTTGGCTGGCTGCACGATTTGTGTGTCAAAAGGAGGCGTTTGCAAGGTCCATCGTGGCCACAGCTCAGTGGGATAGGTTGTTGTGGTGGCCTCACTTCTGCAACCTAGACAGCACTGTGAAAGCTGGGGGAACTGTGCCACAGCCTTGCCAGGGGCTTGTCAGAGGAGTCTGCCAGGCTACGTCATCCCACCTCCCAGCTAACTGAGAAATACTGTGTCCAGTCTTGCCTTATGCAAACCCACAACATTTCCAACACTATAACTTGCTGCAGTACTCAGTGGGAGTCTTAATTTGGCTCTCAGAAGTGAGGAATACTTGTGCTCTCAGGCCAGTGATATTCAGGCATGTCTCCAGAAATATAATATTCTTCTTAAGAAGGATATTCTCTAATATCAGGCTTGAGATTTGCACAGTGATAGCAGTATAGCCCAAATGAACAATTAAAATTTGGCAGACTACTTTTCACTTCCCATTTAGAATAACAAGAACTATGTCAGAGTTTTATTTGATTAACATTCCACTATCTGTAGTGATCAAAGGACTATGTCTAAAAAATTAGCATTTTAGGAGAAGGTCTTTGATAGCCAGCAATAAAATTCTCATACTTAGCCTGAAATAATTCCCATTTGCATTCTTTATTGGTTTATAATTTAAGAAGCCTCATTAATGAAATCAAACAGATAGTAACCACACCTAAAGCTTCATCCTAACACAAAATAGAGACTCCGCATAATTAGGGTAACAGCTATTATTTTACTTCTTTGCTCTGCCCCTCCTGCAATTAGTATGATTCGTAGTTCAAGAGGGAAAGAGTCAAAGACTTTTCACAAGATATTGCTTTAATCTCACCTTATGCTTTGTAGGTGCCTTCTGAGCAAACTAGGTTCTGACTCTCCCTTCACTGGGAGTCTACTGATTAATGGCTTGATTATGTGCATCATGTCCAGGAAAAAAAGAATCGGTCACTTAAGCTAGAGTTTTGCCTGTTAAAGGACTTAAATAGTGTTTTTCCTACAGTATCAACAGAATTCAAAGAGCATGACTTGTGCAGCAGATACTTTTCCAATATGTACAGTGCCACTGGGCACAGTACTTGAGGGAACATGACTATTTATTGACAGTCAGTATACTGCAGAAGTCAGGGAGCACAAAGGGTAAGGAAAGATTATTGTAGTAGGAGTTGGCTTGGGCTATTTTCCAACACTGAGACTATGCAGTATAGAACATCCTTTTATAAATATGACCTTTATAATATATTGCATTAGCCCACTAATGCCACAAGGAATGTTTTATTTGGGTTTATGCAGTTTTAACAAAGTCTGGTAAGGAAGTATTCATCATTTATTACTTCTGATGGAAAACTGTGTTTCAACAAATCAAAATTTTAATAGAAAAATGTCTACAGAAAATGGTAGCTATTTCACACAAAAAAAAGGTGTAAAAAAAAAGTTTGAAGTTCAGAGTTTTCGGGTGGGGAGTGAACATTTTCCATTTGGAATTACAGATCATCTTGCATCTGGGAATGACAACGTGTTTCCCTCTGGTCCCCACCTCTTCTGTGATCCTGTCTCCCTCGGCATAAACGCACCTCATTGCACCTGCAGGGATTGCGCTGAAGCTGTGCCTCACCGAGCAGCCAGTTTGGCCGTCGCTTGCTGCAGCAGGGAGCCTCCTTCCCCTCACCCATGGAAATGCAGCAGGAACTGAGCACTGAGCTCATGGGACGCCATGCCAGGAGTAGGTAGCCGACTATCTTTTGTCCTATTTGTCCTTCAAGCTGCAGCGAAGCTTCACCCGTGACTGTGGGAAGAGCTTATGCTGCCTGGTGCACACACAGCTCACCAAAACCCGGGGCTGCTCCCTCGCCAGGCACCATCAGACTACACTTGCAGTCTGGGGGAAGTGGTTGCCCCTTCAACAGTGCCTGAAGATGCTCACTGGAAGAGATGGGTCTCCCCATCCCCAGGAGCAAGGTACTGCCCATCCTCATGCATTTGCCTCAGCCATTTCAAAACTGGAAAGGCCACCATTTCATCATAGTTAATGATCTCTTGTCCTCCTCAGTCAAAGTAACTGGTTTACAAAGAAGCTGAGAACTAAAGATGGTGATAACAGAGCACTTACACTGAGCAGCATTTGCCTGGGATGTGACAACGGATGATCACCTTGATGGGTCTAACAGGGTCCTGTTTCCTATCTAATCAGTAATTAGCTGGCCAATGTGATTAGGGTCTGTGGCGTTAGAAATTAATGGTACTGTTTCCTCTTACTGGATTTTGGAGCAGGTAGATGAAAAGCAGAATGACTGTGAAAGTGTAAACTTGGCTGCATGTTTCTGGAGGTTTTGCTGCATGGGTGTATCAGAAATGTATTCTGTACATTCACCGCACAACTGAAAGACTGTGCAAGGGTATCTGTTGGAGACTCAAGTGTCCCACAGCAGTAGTTACAAGGAAAGAAATGTGCCCCCAGCCTCAGTCATGTATGAGAGACAGATGGAAAAATTTAAAAACCTGACATTGAAGTCAAGGTTCCAAAATATTGTGGCAACCTAAGAAAAACACGTTTTCAGAAGTCAGATTTTCAAAGCAGTTTATAGAAAGCACAAAAGCTGACAATCACTCAGTGATTTGCAGGAACTTAATAGTTTCAGAGTAGGCCGTATCTTACAATCTGTACATTCTTGCACTGGCAGAAGTGGCCATATTTCTCTTCTGATCTTAATAAATTATAATGTGGAAAGCAATATTTAAAATAAATTTTAAGCAATATTTAAATAAATTTAATGATTGACAAATTGCTCATGAGCAGAAAGAAAACAAAATAGTCCCACCATCACCTGATGCAATAGTGGTTTGGAAGACAGTAGCTGATACTGAATTTGCAACAGTAGTGGTTTTAGGTTTAGATTAACTGCAAAGGCCTTCTGCAAGAATTCTGGAGGTTCTCTGCAACACGTTGAGACCCTGAAGTTTATTAGTAACAACATACCTGCACATCAGCTACTTACAACAGCACATAGAATATGGAAAGAGTGCAAAAGATGTCTAGGAAAACATATCTGAATCTGACAGGTGCGGGGATTGCACCTGTCCCAGGCACATTTTGTCCGTGAGTGATACTGTACATGTCATGACAGGGGTTTGTCTCATGCACTGAAATTTTTACAAGTTATATATCTGCCCTGTGCAGTTTCACAGGAACGCTATGAATAGTGGGAACTTACTGCAAAGTTATGGACAAATTTGAACCTTCTTGGCAACAGCTGTGCAGTCACTTCTGCTAAGGAACAATTGCCTTAGCACTTAATCAAACAATATGTTGTTTATGACCAATATAACATTAGGATGTGATACCAGATGTGGTGTGACAGAGTTGGACCTTGAACTGCGAAACTGGCTTGCAGCATTAACAGAAGTATTGAGTATTGTAGTTTCTGATAAACATCCCTGAATTTTTCTTGAAACAGCCCAAGAGGCTTTGAAAGCATTAGCATTTTAGGGTGTTTGACTTGCAATTCCGGAGTAAGAGGAAAAATTGTAGCTGAGGAACTATTTTGGATGCTTCATGAAAAATTTAAGGAAGGCAGACTTTCCATTAAATCAAAGTTGTAGGTAAAGATGTGCATTGGCAATGAGAAAGCTGAGAATTGCTTCACTGCTAAGAAAGTATTAGCTCCTGTGAAGTGTATGCCACTAGTCCTCAGAAACCTGTTTCAAAGAAGAATTCCAGTTTAATGACAATAACTTTTGAATAGTCACAATATTCCCACACAGAATTCCCAAAATTAGTTAGGCAGATGAATCATCAAGGGCAGACTGTACCATTTTAACTCAAACCTTTAAAGCCTGTTGTCAAAACCATCATTATCTCAGCATCTAAGTGTGCTGTGGGTAATGCTATCACACCAGGTAGATACTTGCCATCATTTAGAAGCTTATTGATCCACTTTTCCAAGTATATAAAATCAGGCTATTGAAGATGCAGTGCAAATAGCACAGTCCACACATCCTAAGGCAGAAGCCTTAGGCAGGATGTAATTCCACTGGTCTCCAGTACAAAATAGCAAATTTAATCAATTTTGTAGCCATGAAAGACCATTTGGCCCATGCATTTGTTAGCCTAACACATCAAACCCTTTTTTTTCCTGGCTGAGGGCGTCCACCCTGACCGGTACTATCTGTGCTGCTGTCAGCTGCTGGCCCTGGTAAGCAGCTGTATCCCTCTGGCAGTGGCTGTTAATGCAAGTCTGAAGAGCGGCGTGTACAGTGACTGGCAAGAAACTGTGAGAGTAAATCATCGTCTGCTGGTTAAGCCCGCTACAGTCAATAGCTATACAAGGACAATATGTATTAACTGGGTATTAACTGAAGCGCAGGATCTCTTCCAGCCTTTGTAGAAAATCCTTCTGATGAAAAAGAAAGCCTTTTATGTCACCAGCTCACCAAATAGCCATCTCATCCAAACCATCAGCACTGCTCTCCTAAATTCCTGTATTATTTTCCATGCTTAAAGAGCACATGTGTTGACTGGCAGCAGCTGAGATGTGCTAAAAGCCATCCAAGAAGCATGAAAAGTAGCATCAGATTGTGTGAGCCTGCAATAATCTACTAATCTTTTTGAACACACTCTTTTATTTAGGCAGACTTTGGTTATTAGATTTGACACATATTTCACATATTACAAAACTGATCATTATTGTGTAGCTGGCTAATCCTCAGTTTGAGGAAGGATTGATTTTTGCACTCATATAGAAAGTCTGTCAACATAAGCACTGAAGCTCTCTGTTTCTAAGTGTATGATATACTTTGTTTTAACAGCATTATCAGAGACTTGATATAAATGATAGGTAGATTTACATAGAGGGGAAAATGAATATACTGTGAACACAAAACTGCATCACCGCCAATGATCGAAGTAGAAATGGGTTTGATTCTCTGCAAAACATTCACTCCTGTGCTTGGAGTTAGATGACAGGTCTGTTCTAGTAGGCATTTAAGCATTTCTGTAAAGGCAAACGTAGAATCATAGAATCATTTAGGTTGGAAAAGACCCTTAAGATCATCAAGTCCAGCTGTTAACCTAACACTGCCAAGTTTACCACTAAACCATGTCCCTAAGCACCATGTCTACATAACTTAATAAAGTCAGGAATAAAACTACAGAAGAAATATTAATTTAAGCCTATTTTGATGCATTTATGCCTAAACAATAAAATGAAAAAATGTTAAAATCGGAAGTAAAGATGCATTGTTAATGGAAGTCTTCACGGAACAGCCTACTTTTGCCCAACTATGTAAAATATTAATCCTTAAAATATTAATCCTTAAAATATTTTTCACTAACTTGAAAAAACAATGCCCACTAGATCTTGCAGAATTAATCAACATTTTTTTACAGGTTTCCAGAAAAGTAGGTTATAATGAGGTCACTGAAAGTTAGTTGTTAACATTGGCTTTTTGGTGAGCATCTTTTAACTAGGTCTTTAAGTATATTTTTCTTTTTAAGTTCTCAGAATGCAGTTTCACTATTTCTTTCTAACGTCTGTGTTTTAATCACTGTTCAAGTCACTGAAAGACTTTCAATTTCCATTAACAGAACTGAACTCATTACCAGGGCACAATGATGCTTCAGCCCAGACCACACGGTAGGATCCCATTCCTTTTCTGATGTTCCTTTTTCAGCTATGAATGAATGCTGAAGGTCCAGGAGGTGACTGTTTCCCATCTGAACAGGGATCTGGGAGAGATTTTGGGAGGCCCATTCCACATCAGTTGTTTCAGAAATATGTTTCTACAGCATCTGAAGATCAGGCCTTTTTAATCTGCGTATTTAAATATGCACTTAGATATTAGTAATTCTAAGTTGCACACATTCATTCTTGCTAACTGGATGCACAGAAATCACTGATAAATTCAAATTATGCTAGTTTAAAAATGTGCACACATCTTCACATTTTGTGACAAGCTTCTAGTGGCCATGGCTGCAGGCCTTATATGAAACCTAAATAAGTCTAAATAAGTTATTATCTAGGTAATGAGCTTGAATAACATTTTTACTGCTTCATTGATGTAACCATTTTATAATCAGATTTGCTTTGCTCTTGCACACCATATATTAGAATAGTCACCTCTTCAGCTTTTGAATGAATGCGATCATGAATGCAGTCCCATTCCCAGGATATTATAACACTTTTTCTCAGTAAATCGGACCTAGGTAAGAACCAAGGAAAACCCTGAGACTTGCTGTACTATCCAGATGATGAGATTTCAGTACAGGGCACTTAAATTGATGTTCTTTGTCCTGAAAGTGATGTGAATTTTCCCGCTAAAATGCAATTCTCATTATGATAACAGTATGCAAAAACCTCTGTGTGGTTGATCAGCGCAAAGTTTATACCACACTTAGACCTTATTTTTAAACTTGGTGAAGGACTTTACTTATGTGCAGATCTGAGGTTCTGCTTTGCACTATAATGATTTCACCCAGTGGGAATGTTAATTTGCACACATTATCCTATTATCATACCTCTCTCCAGGCTTTATTAGCTTGAGTGCAATACTGCATGAACGTAGCTAGACTGCCTTCAGACATGAGTTGGTTCATGCACAGCCAGTGCAAAAATCGTTGCTTTTTGGAGCTTTGTAGGTTGTTCCCATGTGTATTTTTCCATATTGGCCCTTGTATATTTTTATTACAGTCTATGCCCACTAATACTATATTTAGCCCTTTACTCCAGGAGATTCTCATCAATGTATTATATATTAATCAGAATTATTAACCAGTAACTTGTCCTGCATCAGTATATGCCAGCATTTGTAAATGTAAAAATGCAAATTATTTTTTTCACTCCAGATGGGAGATGGATTATAAGGGTAATGAAAACTGAGCAGAGTAGCAGACATGAAAAGCTGGGCTAGTGTTTCTTCTTTTATCTAAGCAAAATTGGTCAGTGTTTTGTACTGACTGAAGGGGAGAGGTGAGAGAATATGAAAGTTGTTTGGTGACAAAAAGTGGAAATCTCTCTTCATCCAAATACTGCTCGGGTAAGGGCTAGCACAAGTTTCTTGCGAATTGACTATCTTCAGAGGTATCAGACTAACTTAATCTCGCCCCTTTAGTCCCAGGCTGGTCTGACAGTTAAGATGCCAACAATATCAAATACGGTGTTGTGGGTGGTTGCTCGCTGGAAGCCATACTGATCTATCTTTTGTATCCCCTCTGAAGTGGGTTCCTGAACTGGACCCCAGAGATACGGTCACAGTGTGAAAGATGCCGGTCCCTGGTCAGCCAGTCCAGCGTGAGCTGCTGTGCAGAGGCAGCAAGGCACCATTAGTGCCTCTGTCGGGAGGGAAACAGTTTCTTACCAACATTTTTGTGACTCTGATACTGAGTGCCTGAAGACCTAGAATCGCTGATTCTAGTTGCAAGCAGTTGTTGTCCATAAGAATGATTAGTTTGTTGTTTGTTGTTTTATTGCAATCTATTAGTGCAACGCAGAGCACCCTACAGGCACAAATTACAGTCCTCGCTGTGGTCATAAAACATTGCAGTCATCAAAATTTCAAAAGATATTGGGCAGATATCCAGCGTTAGATCCACCTTTCTCTAGGAAGAGTCTCTCTCTACCAACTTGCCCTACCCCAATTCACTGTGAGCTAAGCTCTCCCCACCCTGAATAACAGCACTAATTAAGAAAGTTTTTGGCTAATTACATTTCATACTGCTGCTTAGGTTGACCTAATTTGTGTTTGGCAGGCTCTGTAAGGAAAGTTAGTCAGTGAAGAATAAGACACTGTGTTGCAGTAAACAACTCAATGCAGGCAATATCTGGGCAATCTAAAGTAGGCATTTGTATCTCTTCAAAGGTAAAAACACAAAATGGTGTTTCTTTGTTGCTAATTTTATAAGCATTTTCTAGGGCAAAATTAAATGGTGTATTTGCTGTAGCACAAATATTGCCTGAGATGTGTGCAGAAAACTGGTGAACCATTTCCTGTTTGCTGCGCCGTCGCTTCGCAGCTTTTCCCCAGCAAGGGGAATGATGTTGCCCAAAACAACGCACAAAGCACATCTGGGCACCAAGTTTCATTTGATCTCCCGGATCCCTCTTGGCCGTGAAGGACTGTATGCAGCGGCGTGCGCGGCATGCTGCATGCTGGTGCAGGCACAGTGGCCGGGGACGGGAGTGGAAGGAGCCGGGCAGGGATCAACGCTCCACCCAGCCTTGCACTTTCCTGCAAACCTGCACAATGGGAGATGGCACTGACTTGATGATGCAAATGATTTGATGAAGCCCACTGTCTCTTCGATGCTGCAGATAATAAATTGTTACGGGGAAGAGGGAGCGTTAAGCTCCTTTCCTGGCTTACCTGGCATGTGGATTCCTGTTGCAGTCCAACGCAGGGATCTTCGGCAGTTCTTACACCCACAAAAAGTGCTACTGAAGTCGAGCCAGGAATGACACAATTGCATTAGCAGGGCCTAAGTCTGAACAAGAGTCATGACATATGTGGCAGTACTATGTCACATGAAGGAATAAAGGTACCATCCTTGGAGTAGCTCACTGCTCGCTTTGCTGAAGCGCTGCTTGAAGGTCAGTGGCAAATACATAGTCACAGAAAAGTTGGTCAAAAGAGGCTTGTGAAGGTCATTGACTCCAACCTCTCTCCGGAAGCGGGACTGCTGCCAACGCTGGTTGATCAGGTCAGCTGTGACTTTGGTCGAGTTCTGGAAACATCCAAGGAGTGAGACTCCACAGCCTCCCCAGGCAACCTCTTCCAGTGCTGCACTACCCTCCTAGTGAAAACATTTTTTGTAATGCCCAACCTGAACCTCCAGTTTGTGGCTATAGCCGCATGTTATATCATCTGCCACCTCTGAGAGGAGTTTGGTTTTCTCACCTGCTTCTGACATGTCAAAATCCTCACTAAAGTCAGTATGTACTCCATCCAGCACTCTCCTCCCATCAGTATAAGCAGTCATTTCATCACAGACTGCAGTCAGGTTTTGCAAGGGCAGGAGGATTTGCCCTTGGTTTACCTTTCCGTCCATATGTGATTGGAAATGATTTCCAAGAGGACAGGCTCTATGATCTTCCCAGGGACTGAGGTAAGCCTCACTTGTCTACAGTTCCTCCTCCCAGGTCCTCCTTCTTGCCTTGCTTAAAGTTGGATATAACATTAGCCTTTTTCTAGTAAGAATCAGAGATCCCACCCCCCCAGTTTCACCACGGTTTTCAGCTCAGCAGTTGTTTAGTAACTTTTCTGAAAGCCTCTCACATGGACCATGTTTTATACATGCTCTACAGACTCCCATCACTGCAAAAATCATTCCTGATGCTATTCAAGATACCAGTTTTCCCTTGTAGAGCATATCATCCTTTATTTCCTTCATTTAGACATGGCTGCCTGGTTGGAACATGAGTAGAGAGCCATTGAAAGGGGGGATAGTTATGCAGACAGATAATTAACATAGGCTGATGATAAGCACTGGCTATCTTCTTTTCACTGAACAAAGCTTGAAGTTTTCAGCCTTTAAGATATGTTTCAAAACTTGGCTATTTGTTCCTGTCATTTTACTATAGGAGTCCTGCACTTTTTCTTCTTTTTGGGGGGAATATAGACTGTTTAGTGCTTTTGCAAGCAACTTGCCATAATGTAATTTACACTTCTTTTTTGGGTACTAGCAACAGAGCTTTATGATAGGAGCATTTTCTAAATTACAGCAAATGAACTTAATGGTTATTATGCTTTACTCCAGTTAAATTCTCTCTCCCAAAATATAGAGTTTACCTAATATAATTTAATTAATGTTTTGGACATGCAGAATGCATACATACATTATATAGTTGAGTGTAAAAAACCAGGAAACACTTCTTATGTGACTTCACCATGTCATTCATATATCACATAATAATAAGGATGCTAAATAACAGTTGGCATATAGGAATTTACATGACAGAAGAATTTTTTAATATAACAAGTGTTTCCTTAGTCTCTTAAGTCCCAAATGTGGTTCTTAAATTTTCTACTTGCTGTACCTCTGAGGTAAATCTTAGTCAAATGGTCGCTTCCTTCCTATATTCCTTCTAGCCCTTCTGATATCTGAAATCCATATCTGAAATGACAACATTAAAAAATGAAGTTGCAGAAGCCAACAAGGGCAATCAATCATATTTACCTAGGTTGTTTTAGTAAATAGAGGCTTCCCTTTGGCAAATCAACCATGAAATCAGTTAATGGAATTAAATGAATTGTATGTGGAAAGTCTGCTCTGTGCTTTGTATATGACCTCGGCTTTTGCCTATTGAATCACTTTGGTAACATGCATGCACAGGTTCTGTGGAGGTTTGTGCTATGCCAGTCACCAAAAATTAACTGCCAGCTTTCCACTGTTCATCCTTCAGAGCCAGTTTAATCCTATTTTGTAGTGTTCTCTCTGAGCTCCCAGTGAGCTGTCCTGCCCTATGCACTCTTTTTCCAAGTCACAATATCATGAGATGATAGCAGAAGCAAAGCTGCATGTCAAACATATTATGAGGAGAGCAAAATATTTCTGCAGTGTTGTAGAAGTCGCACATGCAGTGTGTGTTGCATGAACATATGTGGATTAGGTATGTGGAACTTCTTGGAACTGAAATGTTTTCCTAGTTTATCCCTGTTCAGCATCTCTACCACATATATAACCAACAGCTTGTGCTCTGACCTAATAGTTACAGCTCACTAGAAGTAAAACCAGTAATTGTATGTCGTGGTTTAATCTCAGTCGGCAACTAAGCACCACACAGCCACTTGCTCACTCCCCCCCGGTGGGATGGGGGAAAGAATCAGAAGAGTAAAAGTGAGAAAACTCTTGGGTTGAGATAAAGACAGTTTAATAGGTAAAGCAAAAGCTGCACACGCAAGCAAAGCAAAACAAGGAATTCATTCACTCCTTCCCATCGGCAGGCAGGTGTTCAGCCATCTCCAGGAAAGCAGGGCTCCATCATGCATAACAGTTACTTGGGAAGACAAACGCCATCACTCCAAACATCCCCCCCTTCCTTCTTCTTCCCCCAGCTTTATACGCTGAGCATGACGTCATACGGCATGGAATATCCCTGTGGTCAGTTGGGGTCAGCTGTCCCGGCTGTGTCCCCTCCCAACTTCTTGTGCACCCCCAGCCTACTCGCTGGTGGGGTGGTGTGAGAAGCAGAAAAGGCCTTGACTCTGTGTAAGCACTGCTCAGCAGTAA
>NW_008795334.1:2946224-2955112 GCF_000699145.1 Aptenodytes forsteri | reverse complement strand
CCCCTCCCAGCTTCTTGTGCACCCCCAGCCTACTCGCTGGGGGGGGTGTGTGAGAAGCAGAAAAGGCCTTGACTCCATGTAAGCACTGCTCAGCAGTAACTAAAACATCCCTGTGTTATCAACACTGTTTTCAGCACAAATCCAAAACACAGCCCCATACTAGCTGCTATGAAGAAAATTAACTCTACCCCAGCCAAAACCTGCACATTGTACAAGAAAAAAAGAGAAGCCAGAGAGGCTGAACAGTGAATAGGAATTTCTGACAGTCAGTACTAGGTGTGTGAGAGGGAAAGAGAGTATGAGCAAGACAGAGCCTCTCAAAGTCTGAACCTACTGGCCCAGTTTTTCAAAGAGGCATAGCTCATCAGCTGCACCCATGCATCAACCCTACTCTTCCCTGTAATTCAGCTGTAATAAAAGGAGAAATGAAACATTTTGCTATCCCCAGCCACTGTGTTCAGATAGCTCTTGTTAGGTTTCTACCCTGATGGCTTCTTTCAGGGTTCACCATTTTCCTTTTTCTTTTCCCTAAAGGAATAATGCCCTATTGTTATCCTGCTCCTGAACACTTTCCAAGATGATGTCAGGTGAGTGCATAGTGTTCCCCATGCCAGAAGTCCTCCTTCCCTGCATTATGTAGGGTTCATTGTCAAGTCACAGACAATTACTTTATCTGATACTTGTCAACATGCAGTCAGACAGGAATTCTGTACCTCCAAAACTGCCTACTAGGCACCATCCTCTGCTGACTTTGCCCTCCTTTCAGCCTGTCTGGAAGGAATGAATGGGGTGGAAAGAAGACAACAAGCTTGGTTTCAAGCCATTGCTCTCAGGGTTGAGCTGGGAAGCTCTCCAGAAGGATACCTTGTACAGCTGGAGCTCTGGTATCCCTCAGAGCAACTCCGAGATCCCAGCACCGAGGAAGGCAGGTGGCCGGAGAAAAGATACTTGCGAGCCTTTGTATTTCCTTAGCAACAGTGGAAGGAGTAAAGCCCCCTGTGACACCCACCAAGCAGTAGCCAGGGTACAGCTAGCAGCTTGCAGGGCATGCTCCACCGCCCGTTTTAGGCAGCCACTCTGACAGCGCTGTGACAAGTCCATCACCCGTGTCACCAGTCAGCCCCAAGGAAGAGCAGAAAGGCCAAAGTCCAGAATTTACATGCCCCCAAAATGTGAGTATCCATTGTACTAAACATTCTAGGTCATCCCTACATCTGTGCAAACAAATGGGAAAAACTTGGTTCTTTGCTTTTTCATTCTTATTCTTGCATTATTTTTCTGTCACCTAAAACAAAGTCAGCTGATTTATGTTAATTCCAGCTTAGATAAAATAAACTTACAGGTAATGCCCTGCCTTTTGTATATTAGCATGTGAATTAGCTAGGCATCCGATGCTGACCTGACACATCCGTAACAGTGGTATGAAGTCGGTGGATCTATTTGCAGAGTGGTATATTACTCAATTTAAGGGCAGAAGGGCAGGGAAGGAGGCCATGCAAAATCTGACCCATTTACCTATAAATCAGCTTATGGTCGGGAAGATATTTATTTACTGATATTTGGCCACAATCAGTAAGAGAAGCAACAAGAACAAGTGATTACAAGACTGCTGTAGTCTCAGGAAAGGTTAAGGTTCGATGTTGATACTTTGCCACACAGGAACGAGCAAATTTGTTTTCAACAGCTTTTACTCCAGGTGATTAGATGAGGTGAGACAGGTTTGTTACTAGTAAACCATTTATGTCTTTTTTCAAAAACAGTACACAACATCTATGAAACATAACTGATCAGACACACCCTATAGGAGATACACCCTTCCTACCCTTGTAAGCCAGCAAAATCTACATTTTCATCTCAGACCAATAGCGTGAAGCACGCTGGATGCTCAGAGCCAGCATCTCACCACATGTAAACCAAAGTAGCTCTTCTCAAGGCAGTGGAGTAGCGCCAGCTGTGCTGTTTCAGATCAGATCTACAAACCTCCATACATGTGCTGGTTTGCCTATAGGAGCAATTTGAAGTTATCTGCTTATAGAAGGCCTTCAAAACGTGTAGAAAACATATTGTGCAAAAAATTTGCCCTTGTCAGGAATCATGAAGCCAGGGGTCTTTACACCAAGAGCAACTTTTAGTCAGTCCTCTTGCTTAACGCAGGCCAGAAAATGTCATCAGCACTTCCTCAATTAAGTGCCATGCATTGTACTTGAACCTGGGTTTGCTTATCTAGATTTCGGATATCTACACTAATATCTACAATTACTATTTTATGTATTACAATGTCTTACAAGCAGGTACAAATAGAAGAACCATGAAACACAGACTATGCTGTCTGTAAAACAGCATCCCATCCAAAAAATTGCCTTGTAGGTACTCTAAACATTTTAAAACATGAAATAATATTATTTTATTGACATTTTAATTGTCTTAGCACATTGACCGGCCCCTCCAATCAAATATAACCAACAGACACATAATTCAAAAGAGCTGTCCTTCTTATTTGTTAATAATTAGGGGTTTCCCAGAACAGTGGCACAGTTTATCGGAGACTCTCCAGCTCTGCGCTCCTTGAGTACAGATCTGGAGGAAGGGAGAAGTAAGCCTGGAATTACTTCTCCACGAGTAAAATCGCTTTTCTCAGAGGAGATTGGTACTGTGTCTCCCAGAAGGGACATGGCCCATGGGATAGCACATTAGGGAAGAGTTCAGCCCCACCTCTTCACCTAGTTTAATGCTGGATTTGCATCCACCAACCCATAACAATTCCTCAGAGGATGAGATGCTCATCTGCTATAAACCACCAGGGTTTGCTGATCTAGCATCACAAAGCAACGTGCATTGACTAAGGATCTTGATGGCATTGTGCTTAACATCTAAAAACTTTGAACACAGACAAGCGTATGTGCCTACATACATCTTAATACACAGACGTTGTTTAAATAATATCCCCCAAAAACAAACAAAGTAAAATAAGGCTGAAATTCTTGGGTTTAGCTATTATACTTTCTGATCTGTCTTTAGCTTGTTTTCTGTTATCATCGGTCTTTTAACAACTCAGGTAACCAGCACAGGTAAGCAACACTGTGTTGTGATGGTTTGGTACGTGCAGACAGCTTGATATTAGGAATATTGTGCATATATCTTTTTCAGAAGCTAGCCTTGATTTCTTTGCTGCTCCTGGTTTACTGCAGACCATCGAGGACTGGCACTTCCCAAAGCACTATCAGCACAAGAAAACGTGGCTGCCTTTTCCTCCAGGTTCAGTCATGTATCTGATATTTGGAAAGGTCTATGATGGAAGGAGGAAGTGATGAAAATTGGATTATTTTGTTCTCACTACTCTGACATATCTGGTACTCAGGCTTTTTATCAGTCCCCCTTGCCAAAACTTAACTATGTACTTAAAGCTTGAAAGTATATATTATGTAACAAGCCACCGTGGCTTACATATTGGGCACACATGTGTTGTGATACACCACACAGGCCATATATCATTTACCTGGCAGACCGTAAGGACTAGAACTTTAATCCTGTTAAGCGGTTGATGCAACTTGTGTGAGGTTGATGGCTGTGCATGGGCACAAAACCTCAGTTCTCCCACTCGAGCGGTGCACAGGAAACCTCCTGCCCTGAGACACAGGTTCCGGGCAGCACAGACCTTCCTGCCTGCACCTCCCCGCCGAGGCTTTGCCCCCACCGGGCAGCGGTGAAATGCAGTGCAGTGCAGCCTGCCACTTCTTATAAATCTCAGAGATTTATACTCACAAGGGATGCAAAAGCAAGTTTCTAGTCATAAAGAGACATAATACCGGTAGCTTTACATGGTGAACTGAACTTTCTTTGGAACAGTAGTGACTAAAAGGCTGTAAAGTAATGACTGATAGAGCTGTGTTGCCTTTTTACAGCCAGGAGGCTGATAACAGTCCCTAAAATAGTTTTCAAGAAGTGAACTTCAGTCAGTAAGGGAAAGCCTTCAATAAGATCTTATAAAATCAGTTCTTTTATTGGTTTAAAGTTTTACGATCATGCGAAACAAAAACCTGAAGTCAGTGGCAGATTTATAGTTAGAAAGTACTCCACATAAATACTATGACCTTTCTTTGTGGTGGATATATCAGACAGCCACCTTCACAAGGACTATGATGACGAAACATGAAGACAGCTTAGCTTCTCGCAGAAAATCATAGAAGCAAGCAGCTCTTAACAAATGCATGTTTGTGAGATGAAGGCATTTTGAGTATTTTCATAACCCATACACAAGAAAGGGAACACACAGTAAGAACGTCATGCTAGGGCTGCTCAGGGTACGAATCTCATTTCAGTGCTTCCTTTTGGGACCAGTCCAATACTGGTATGCTCCCCAGCTCCCACTGCGGCGTGCAAGAGCAGGAGAAACAGCTCTGGTTTGGGGCTTGGTGAGCTGGTAAAGGACAAAAGGCACATCATCACCCGTGCAAGCAGCTCTGTGAAAAAGCTAAAATATGACCAGAGATAAGTAGGGTAAACAAAGAGAACACCATTAGACCTGGTTAGAGCATATGATCCTTAATTACTATTTCCAGAACACTTTGATGTCCTTAGGGAGAGAGTGTATGAAGTTCAAAATGACTAGGTAATAAGTGAGATTTTCCAAAGCATTTAAATAGTGAAGGAGTTCCAGAGACCGCTAAGTTACACAGGTAGCTTTGAAAATTCCCCCTCAAGATAATAAATATATGTCCCACTATTTGTTAAAAAGCCTTTCTTCTCCAGTGGCGCGGTATTACTTGCACACATTTTGTAGTCATGTTTTTGTTCTCTGATTAACTGAAAGCATAGCCTCAGTGTATCTCTATGTATGTTGTGCAATGGCACATTCGGAATTTGCATTTTTTAGATTACCAGACAATAAAAAAAAAAGAGAGATTGCACAGATATGCACCAGCCTTCATTAGAGGCAGTGATATTCTCTCCCACCCAGTCCTGCCCAACCAAGACAATATTGCACATATGCCTCCAGACAATGAGACTACCACACCTTTTGCCTCTAATTAAAATTATTAAGTCGAGAAGGAAAGAAATGCATTTCAGTCTGTGCTTGTTAGCCAAATGTCTTGATAAAACTGAACATGTTCTGCTGCTGCCCACCATCTGTTCTTATAAATACTTCTTAAAAACACTGAACAGGAAAATAGATTTGTCATCACTGATTTTCACCATTTTCTACCAAGTCTGCCCTCAGGTTTCTCTTTATGCAGACTAATAAACATCCATAGAATGGGATAAATATTTCTCCCATCAAAACAATTTTGCATTTGACACATTTCAGTAGAAAAGATTCAAACCTAATGCATGTAGAAAGCTGACTGCGTAGAGCAATGAGGATGTCTTTAACGAGGACAGTATCTTAATGGGGCAATCTTGCTTCTCCTCTCTCAACCTGTTCCTTACATATTCTCAGTCCTTTCACTGTTAGGTAAATAATCATAGAAGCACTGTGACTCCTTGTCTTTGAGGAAGAGGTAACTTTTCATAGTGCTGCAGCCTTGGAGGCATCAAAACAGCATGCATCTTCTCAGCTTCCCTTTGCTGCCGGGAATTCGAACCCCTGCAAGAAAATATGCCTTTTCCATTAGTGAGTTAAAAAACCATCCAGACTTAACCATAGCATCCAGTCTTGTCATGATTCCCAGTATACTGCAGCTGATACAATGAGGAAATCCCAGCTGATGCAATACAGCAGCCCATTTGTCAATAAATATGGGTTGACAAGAATGTCAGTGCTGTTTCTCATGCAGACTCCCTGTTGAATTTTAGGTCCAGTCATCATCCCCAGGCTTACAGTGGGCTATTTTAACTAATTTGCCATCGGTTCCTTCCTCAGAAGCTCCACCTCAGGTACAGCGTTATAGTCAATGTTGTTTGTAAGACAAAGGAAAATGGACTTTTTCTGAGACCAGTGCTCATCTCTAGAGCAATTGTTCTTCACTGCTTGAAAAACAGGCATATATCCTACTGCATGCAGGACCAAATATGAGCTCTCTTTCCACAGATAACAGCAATTAATTCTTATTTTTTCTAACTACTCTTCTTTCTTCTCAACAAAACTCCTCCCAGCCAAGACTCGGTTCCCAATAGACAAGTGGAAATTAGCCCAGGTATTTATAAAATTCAGCTTCACAAGAGAGGTGAATAAATGGTACCAGATATCAACATTATCCCATCACAAGAATGTCAGAAGTGGCTCACACAGGTGCAGGTAGTAAATACCTTTGGGCTTGACTTCAAGCAGAACAGAGGCCACTCTTTGTTTGGCAGGTTTTGGTGAGATAAAGGCTGAGCGTGAAGATTTTCAGAATACCAGGACTGTTTAAGAAAAAGCTGCTCAGCTGATACTAAATCAGTTGCGGGAGTGTTGGTACTAATCCTGCCAAAGACCCGTGGCATTCCAGGTCGTGTGAGGCCAGGGCTGCTTGGTAAGGAGCAGTTGCACCTCCTCCTCAGGCCAGTGCAAAGCTCTCCTCTCTGCCAGAATGGACAAGAAGAACAAGAACAGGACAGAAAAATCTCTAATACCAACTACAAGACGTATGTGATTGTTTTGAACTGCGGAAGTACAAGGAGGTCAAAAGGAACAGCAGCATCATGTCTTGAAATGATAACAAGCATATCTAAATGGGTTCTAGCCTAGAGCATGCACAAAAAAAGTGCCTTTTCCAGTCTTCTACGAATTAAACACCACCATTTGCAAATTCTCCCTAGCAATTCCTTAGGAGTAGGTTTTTCTCTGCAATTTCTGGTACCATGCATTTCAGGTTAGACTGGAAATACTGTGAAAGAGGCTCCTGACTCGCTAACATCCCAGGCGCTCTCAGGCTTTTGACTCCCTCGTATTCAAAACCACAAACTTCTCAGGAAGTACAGATATATAAGAGACTGAGGATGTTATCTTGTAACACTGAGGACATTAGACTGGCTTCAAAAGTCAGAAACCAACTTTACATCATTGCGAAGGCTTTTTTTATGCCAGCCGAATGAGAATGAAGAAGAAAGGTGAGGATGAAAATAGGCACTTGATTGCAAACCAGGATTTGTTTCTGGTTTTTGTCCACATGTTGAAGTTTCATGTTTTTTTCCCCTCCTTTCCTTGTTTTCAGTTGCATGCAAATTACATAGTAAAGTGAATATTTTAAGCTATCCAAAGCTTTCTGAAGGTGATGGGAAGGAATTACACTAACTGCAAATATGCACTGGGTTAATCCATGGGTTAACGTGACCTTTTTGGAAATGCAAGTGCATGAGATGTTCCAAACACAACTTCATATACTGCAGTTACTTCACACTATACCTTGTTATTGCAGCATACGGGCATCTCAGACATTGTTTAGAGTTCACAGTTTCCCCCTAAAAATCTCAATAAGTACACGCAGAACTTTGTTTCAAAATTCTGGAAAAAAACCCACAACAAATACCCAAAACACTCCTCGTTCTCAAATCTCTGAAGTTCTGGACTTCTCCCAGATTTGCATCCTAGAACCACAAAGCAAGAAGCTGAACGTGCAGAAAAAGCACACAGAAAGAGATTGGCGCCTGTTTTCCCTTTACCTGCCTGAAACAGGTTGTACTTTCTGACATTAATTTCTAATTTAGAGAGGAATTCATAATTCTTTTATACATATGCATACACAAGCACAAACTTCCATATAAATATACAAATATGTGTATGTAGATATGTATATATGTGTGTGTATATATATCAGTACATAGGAGTTGGAATCAAATAAAATCTAAACAGCCCAAAGAGCTGCCCATCATTGTCAATGGCATCCAGAAAATATCTTAGAGATACACCGGTGCCTTCCAGCCCAACTATATAAGCTTCTAACAGAACTTTAAAAAACTTGGATAAGCATGAGCAGAACAAGAATGATTCTGATCCATGTTTATTATTAGGACCATAAATTGTCAGTTGGGCTCACAAAAATTTTTCTGTTTCAGTTTTTCCAAATGTTATGAGGCCATTCTTTCCTCAACATCCATCAGACTAAGACAGAAGGAAAACTAGTGTTAAAAGAAGCTTTTTCTTTGGTTTTGGGTTTGTTGGGGTTTTTTTAATTTTTCTTTCTCCCTCTTCTCACCCTGCTTTGTTATTCTGCAACCTCTCAAATCTTCCACATCTTTGGAAGCATTACTGTGGGAACAGAAGGAGTTTTGAGTAATGACAGAGTAACTTCTGTTAATTTCATTTTCCTTTCTGCCACTCAGATTTTTACAAACCTGAGAAGGTTTAGAAAAGTTACAGAAGAATGAAAGAAAAATATGCTTTTGCTTGTTGCAACAGGGAAGAAAAAGCTTAACCTGCCTGCAATTACCTTCTTGTACTTACTGGAAAATAAGAAATTAAAAGAGGAAAAGAAGAAAATTTAAAACTAGTATTTCGAGTTTGTAAAATTTTTCACAAGTTGAAAAAGAAGTTAAATACCCCAAATGGTTCCTTTTTTGGTCTTACAAAACAATTAAAAAAACACTTTTCATCCATTTCTAGCTGGAGGTGTGGTTCCAGCTTCCACACGAGCAGTCACGTAAATCTGTCCTGAACTTCTGCACAATTTTTAAAAACTTTTCATCCTTATTGTCTCTGAACATCCAGCTTTTCTTTTTTTTTTTTTTTAAATGAGTATCATTAAACACATATTACTCATTAGTGATGATGGCTTAGCTTGGGACAATGTTGGTCGTTTCCACTCCTAGCTTTCTCTCCTGGTTTTCTCTTGGCAGTTCTTCCTCTTGCTCCAGGGGTAGCTCAGCAGCACATGAAGCTCCTTCAGCACTCAAGTTTGGAGGAAACCAGGATCCACTTCAATTTCCCTTAATACACCTGCCCTTAATTTATGGCAGCTCAGCAACTGCTC
>NW_008795334.1:2846662-2946118 GCF_000699145.1 Aptenodytes forsteri | reverse complement strand
TTCCCTTAGTCCACCTGCCATTAATTAATGGCAGCTCAGCAACTGCTCCTGAGCAGCCGCGGCACCTCTGCAGTAGAGGCAAGAGTCTTTGAGAGAACAGCAGGGCAGATTTCCTGGCTGAAATCAAGGGCACAGGCTAGGTATATTAGCACATGCCATGTGTTGCATTAAGGAAATTTGAGGAGTAATGCACTCAGTGAAAACAAAATAGAGCTTGGCAGCAATCTAAATATTTGGGGAGTGAGGGAGGGGGGAAGAGAAGGTGTTACAGAGCCATTAAGAGTAGTCAGATCATCATTCAGTTCAGGAAAAAAATGCTTAGGAGGAGGCCCCAGGGAGATACAAAATTAACCCTTGACAATATATTCAGAATTTGCCACTGTTTTTAATAAAGTCCAGGTAAAAGAGCACACATTACTGCTTTAACAGGTACCCCAGCCCTTTGGCTCAAGGTATACTATTTTTGAAATGGCGGGGGTCAGTACACAGAGAAAGCATTTGGGGATGTTTCACTGCAAGTTTCAACACAAATGATTTGAAATCGATCCTCTGTCTTAAAGATCATGCCCACAAAAGTTCTCCTTGTCCTGTAGCAAAGTATAAAACAAAGCCATGGTCCCCTGGCTTTGTGACTTAAAAAATGAAGTGAAAGAAATAAGATTGCTCATCTGGTCTTCTAGATTTAAAGAATTAAATCCTGTATTTACATGTAGGCCCAAAAGAATTAAACAAATGCAGAAGAAGGGAACATTATTTGGAGATGTGGCTGATTATTTTTCTAACTCAATGTGCCATCAGCAGCCTAGATGCTACCTTTAGAAAGAATGTGGCCTTACAACACGTCTTCGTACATCCAGTTCCTTTTTTAAGAGTCCTTGTTTTCTCAGCCTGATATTTGAATTGTATTCAGCACCTGACATATTTCCCAAGAAAACAACTGTGTGTTGGCACAGGAAGCTGCACAGGTGACAGTTTAATTTAGAAAAGAATAGCAGAAGAACCCATGAAAATACCACATTAAAAATTGGTTCTCTGAAATAAAGCAGACATAGCTTTGCTGTTATTGCCAAAAAGGTATTTGCCTATCCTATATTTTATTCTCATTTTCCTGAGATAGTTTTCCTAGGAGGTTGTCCAGGTCAGCAAGTGAGTGTGCTTAGGCAATTTTGTGGGGATCCTAAGAATGTTTGGCAACAGACTTCTGGTTCATCAGCACGAGTTTAAGCGGTTGGGGAGGGGAGATGAGAGTAAAAGAGGATAGTAAATTCTGTTGTCAGATCTTGTACTGGGGCATCACCATATCTAACAGCAGGGCTGATGTCTCTAGGGAACCACACAGGTCCAAGCAACAGCTCAAAGCACCACAAAGGCTAATCTAACATTACGAATGCATTCAGCATGGTACATCAGGTAAGAGCATTTGTAATTGTGTGTTATATTAATATGGGGTTGGGTTTCTTTGAGGAGTTATAAAATTCTGGCTCAAGAAGAAAAATGCAGTATTAGAGACTGCATCTTTCAGTGCTGAATCATCTCAGACAGAAAGTCTGAAGAAAAGATTGCTGTCAAGTGCTTTTATATATTGTTAGTTAGACCTGGTCTTGCAAACGCCTGAAGTATAGAGCAGCCACTGGATACCACAAGAAGCAAACCAATGCTGCATGCCCTATAATCTTGGCTTTAATCCACTGTTGATAAATCCTGCAGAAAACTATTAAAGCAAACATTAGCAAGTTAACCCATGTAAGAGAGAGGAAGAAACAAACAGGCAGAAACACTTTACGTTATTGATGGATTGCTGTCATGAAGACTGTATTGTCTTGCTTTCACCACCAGTTTGTAACTCTCAGCCATGCCGGGTTTTTTGGCCCGGTCATTTTTACATTCCTGGTAATCTCTGGTCCTTTGTGATTTTCACTTTGGTTTTGATATCATACCAAATACATCTTATTCTTCAAAGTATCAGAAACTGGCGATAAAAATCATTTGGGAGTGAGCATTGGCAGACTCACCTGGCAGAGAAACTGGCTTTTAACTTTGCACTGAAGGGGAGGAGGGGACCTGGTTGAGCACTCCGCAGTAGGCAAGGAGCTGCCGAGATGTGGGACAGCTGGAAAACTCCACGGTAGCAGAGATGTGAGATATGTCAGCTTCTGTTTGGGGCTCCACGGTATGTGTTTGGTAGGAGTGTCGAAGTCCACTATCTCATTAGGCTCCCAGTCTCAAATTCTTCCTCTCACAAGCAGCTCCACTGTCTTTAAGGGAAAGATTTGCTGCTACTTTCACCAAGCCCCAACCCCCATTTAACAGAGGCACATTCCACAAGATTTTCTTCTGGCTTCCAGCTTCTTTTAAGGGATAAATCTTAGGAGACAACAAAGAAAAGCCCATGCAGTCAACTTTCCACTATTCTGGTCACGGGGATGGATAATCACAAATTACTTTAAATGGGAAGTTTAATGGAAAAAGACTAAATTAGTTTAATGGAAAGGGACTTTTAGCTCAAACATAGCAGTGTGTAAACGCCTGAGCTGACAGGTTCAGTAGCAGCCAAACTGCTGCAGGTCTCCCCATCCCAGGAGCACAAGGCTGAAGCACCCTAACATGGTTGGTCCTGCATGGTACAGTCAGCCCTCGAGAGACCTAAGCTGCCCCTGCATAGCACCACTTTCATGTCCACAAAAAGCAGATATGAGTTTACTGGGGCTCATTAGCTCAGGTTCAGTCAAGACCTTTCTGGACCTGCTCCAGCCCTACACGCAGCCAGCTCAGGCACTCCTGAAACCACCGTCCATTTACCAAATGAACAGGTAACCCATTCAGAGGCAATGGAGCTGACTGGTCCTGTTTACACCACATTTGATGAGGAATCTCTGCATGGATCATAGAGGGACAACATCCAGCACATCTTTTGCATCTTTACTCAGGAGGAGAAACTCCTTTTCCACATTGCAACCTGTGTGTTCCCTCTATAATCTTTATAGAAGGAACTACACACACAGCTGGTGTACAGCTGCTACCTACAAAGGGCCCATATCTCAGTGCAAACAAAGCAGTAAATGGTTTAGCTGTATAAAGTGACCACATGATAAATAGATTCTCTTTTCCTGTACATTCATTCCTGAGTATCTGCTTATATTTGGAAACATTTGTGGTGTTGAGGATGATTTATAATTGTTCAACGCTACCTGCTTTAAAGCACCTACTTCTTTCAATAACAAATAGTAGCTGGCCACTCTCTGTATGACTCTTTACTCAGGTGATGCTGCAGATTTAAAAAGGAATTGGGGAAACTGCAAGGGAACGGAGACCATAGATGAAAATTCAGTGGGATATGATATAATTAGCTCACCACAGTGCCGAATCCAACACAGACTTACAGGGTTGTCCCCCAGACCAACAGCAGGATGCTGTGCTAGCTGCCAAAGTGCAGTGTGTGGGGAGGGTTAGGCACCTCTGAATGGCAATGCTGAGCTGGGAGCTGTGCCAGTGCAAAACCCTGGCAATGGCGCACCTAATTTCTGCCGTCAGCTACCTCAGGTAGGGCAGTGCCAGGCTTTCCTCAGAGGTGCACGGTGAAAGGACAATGCCAGTTATCACAAGTTGCAGGAAAGGAAATTCTGACTAGATACAAGGACAAAAATGTTCACAGTGAGGCTAATCAAACATTGGAAGAGGTTGCCCAGAAAGGTTGTGGAGTCTCAATTCTTGCACATATTCAAAGCACAGCTTGACGTGGCCCTGAGCAACCTGTTGTATTTGACCGTACTTTGAGCAAGAGGTTGGATTGGATGACACTCAGCAGTCTCTTCTGACCTACATTATCCTGTGTTTCTGTGAACCCCTCTCCAGAGCCTGGGATGCTCACGGAGAAATGCAATTAGGAATATTCATTTATTTGGAACCCATCTCCAACAAGTGTCTCCCGAAGAAAAGTCCTGTAACCATTTCCTCAAAAAGGAAAAGGCAAGGATTGAAGTTTCTTTTAAAACACAGGACATTGGTGATGCCAGTACTCAAGTCCTATGTGATATCCTGCTGGCTAAAGCATTTGCCCAAGAAATAGCTATCCTTAGTGACATCCTTAACCTGAGCAGGTTCAAACACGTATATTGCAGCCACCGAGAAATAACGATTCTGAAGAAAGGCTGAGGGACATGAAGGAGCCCAGCCCTGTGGTGAAAGGTTAATGTCTTCTTCTAAGAAAGGTAATCTTCACATCTGGTGCTGGACTGTCTTTTGCATGGGCTCAGATGGAGAAACAGCCATGGAGCTGGGGTTATGCCAAGCTTTATTCCCTTCCCAGCTCTGCTGTAGTCCCCAGGCTGCAGTCACGCTGCCCCTGGTTGCTCCCTTCCTGGCCCTTTGAGTCACGTATAATGTATTCTGCCAAGATGCAGCTTCAACAACAAGCTCCAAGTTTCTTCCACTCCCACAGCTGGCCTACTTATTAGGCTGCTCACTTGGGAAATGTACACTTGAGCTTCTCCAGGCTGAGGAATACCTAATATTGAGGTTTCCCTGGGCAGGCACCCTAACCACTGCACCATTAACTAAAAAAAACCCTACACTGTAGTGCCATCCCCATTACCTCCTCCATCATAACCGAGGCATGTTTTCAAAGAGCTTGGCCCCTGCGGAGCTCTGCAGGCAGCTGAATGCTGTCTGTGGGCGTTAGGTGTGCTCTGGGAACAGGCAGTGGGACGGGTCCCGAGGGAGCGAGGCCGGGAGCTGCCAGCTTCCCGCATCCCGCCCTTCCCGGCATGGAGCCATGCGGGCTGCAGCACTTCTGGCCAAGCAGCGAAGCAGAGCTGGAGGTGCCCGGGGCACGCCAGGACCTCCCTTGTGAGCACAGGCAGCCTTGAGCTTTGGGAGCAGCTGCACAGAGTCTTCTTGGATTGCTGCTTCGGAGACAGGCGCCCGCCCAGCATGCCTTTCTGAACCTCAGGCCCTGTGACATAGCCAGTTTACACACCTACAGCTTCTTTGGGCTTTCATGCTCACATCCAGTGCTCTGCTTGAACTACGTTTTGGGCATCATGCCACTGTCTCAACTCTCTATACCCCATTTCTTCTCTCTCCTGCTAAACCCTCTCTCCTACTGTCCTTTCTATCGTGCCATGGTTCCTTTCTGCCCAGGCTGTCCATGCACTTTTTTCAGTGGGCATTTTCTCTCCATACGTTCCCCCTAGCAGAGCTGAAGGGCTTGTGCATGGCGGGACACACTCTGATTGGGTGACCAGAGGCAGTCTTGCACCCCAATTGCTAAAGTAGCCAATGAGATCCACAGACTGCTTCAGACGCACCCCAAGGATAGATCCCTCAAACAGATAGAAATAGCCTCAGGTCTAGGCTGAGCAAAAACCTAACCTCCTCTAACTCCACCAGCTTCTGACCCCAGACTTTCTCTACCTGCTTAGCCTTTGCCTTCTGCCATACGCACCATGTGCTATCACTTCTTTTTTACTGTCTCCAGACTTGTTCCAACAGAGCATTACTGCAATCCCATGACAAGACCACCATGGACCAAAAGTGCCACCTGAGTTGCTTATGGCCATGTTTAAGTTTATTGAAATTTGATTTTTGCTTTTGCTCTTTAAAGGTGAAAATAATGCCTTTCAAATAACTCTTCTGTCAAAAGTGTACTAAGACATCTATTTGCAGACTAAGCCTCTTGCTGTTCCACTTTGGAAGGCACATGTGGGTTGGGAGTAGAGCATTGGTCTTCCAATATCCCCCATACAAGTTTCTTTTGTGCTGCTCACTTACAAATCCTTCCATCCTTGAACACTTGGATTACAGCAAAGTAGGGAATGAGTCAGCATCTTAGTCTAGGAAATTACCTAATCACCTCATCACAGAGCATGATGTGTGCCTACTTCTTCAATTACTTCGTCTGCCACTTTTCTTGACAAAACTGATATGGCTTTGGAAATATTTTGACTTTAAAAAAATCAAATTTCAGAAAAATTTCATTTAAATGAAAATCAGCTGTAGTCTTTTCTCACACCCAGACTCCTACTTCACAGTTTCCTCCTTCAGTGTCCCACTTTTAAAAATATCCTGAATCTCCACATGCTTCTCCTGTTCTTTCTTAGTGATGAACTCTTCATGGTACAAAAAGTACCATGAATAATTCTTTCTTACTATTGAAGGCCAGGAGATGACAATCTCCCTGTGAGACTCCAACTAGAAGTTACGAGGACAGAGTAAAAACTGATTTTTCCTCCTTTGAAATGGCACAGTATACATTAAGGAGAAGTGGCACAATTCAAAGAAATTGCGGGATGAAACAGAAGGGCTGGAACACCCTAGACAATGGCAGAAACCATATAATACAGGTACTGGAGAGGGTGACACAGGGACATCAAGATGGTGTTACCCAGAGACAACACAGCACTAACAGCACAGTCACATGGCCAGAGATAACAAGCCTACTTATCCCACTACCGAGCAAGTCAAGTTTTTCTGAAGCACGCTCTTCTCTTCAGCGCTCAGCAATCTGGCTGGATTTACCATCTTGGGCTTAACGCCAGCGATGCCAGACGTGAGTGTGCCTGCTCTGCAGTCCTGGCACTGGGAAAGCAACAGAGGGGACCTGAGGTGGCTCTGCACCTAGTCAGCTGGAGTCCAGCATGGCTCCTTAAGGTAAAGGCTTTATTATTATCAGGGTGAAAACGAAGAGGGGGATGGCTGGGAGGGGGAGGGGAGAGGAAGGAGGGAGGAGTGAGACTGCACCATTTAAAGCCCCTGAGCTCAGTTTAGCTGTGCTGCTTAATTTCATCCTCAGACT
Source organism: Aptenodytes forsteri (assembly GCF_000699145.1). NCBI lineage: Eukaryota > Metazoa > Chordata > Aves > Sphenisciformes > Spheniscidae > Aptenodytes > Aptenodytes forsteri. Next base: position 2,939,325 of record NW_008795334.1, on the reverse strand, counting down.
CCGCAACACAACTGCAGTGAAACCGCTACCAGACCAGAGTTGGCTCTGCAAGCAGCAGAGCTGCACCTGGGTGACATTCCTCCTAAACCAGTAACGCGGCTGGTCCCCAGCTGGCTCTGCCATCCAGTAGAATAGTCCCCCAAAACACCAGCAGGTAACTGAATGTTAACTGGCCTGGCAATTTATGTTGCACTGTTGGTGGTATAAACATCTAGCAATGTCAGGGTCAACTGCCTATGGGATCCTGTTAAAAACCTCAAAAAACACAAGTTCAAGTGCCTTCCTATAAGCCCAGGAATTTATATTATGTTTTCTGGATGCTTGTGATGGGTGCTATTGTCCACTCATTGGACTTCCTCTGGCTGTCATACAGCATGTAGACACATTGGTGTAATGTGTGTGTTGGTACTCGTACCTGACCTTGATCACTGGCAGATTAGCGGGGGGCTTCACAAGGGATCCGGCCTCCTCTTTTCCTTGGCATAACCAGTGTGGCCTCCCCATCCCTCCAGTGTCAGGCCACAGGGCTTAGCCTTGAAAAGTACCCCTGAGACTGCAGGTGCCTGCAAACCTTCCTGCAACACAAGCCATCCCGCAGGCATAATCTGAGAAACACCCCTGTGCAAGCTTGGTCTCAGTCTTAATTGTGCTACGTGGTAAAGCATATTCCTGTCTCAAAACAATTCCACTCAAGTGGCCTGAACAACACATGGATTTGGCGGAACTACAATGCTCTTCTCAAAGTACAATTGTCCTGTTCCTCTTCTGATACAGCCTATCAGTCCTTAAACTGCACACAAAGCGGGAGACTGGGCAAGCCAGCACAGAGAATCCCACAGAAGAGAGGCTATCTGATAAAAGAGCCACTAAAATCTGCCTCATGCACTACTAAAATACTCATAGCTTCTTAGAACAAATGTCAAAGGACAGACTAAGATGGAAAGATATCTTTTTTACTGTAACATGCTTAGCAAAATCCATTGGAAGAATGTACACTTGAATTCCAGTCCTATGATACCATTAAGTCTCTGCTGTGTCTACCACTTACTTTTGAAACTAATTTATGTCAAAATACACTCATATTCTCCCTTTAATCTTGAAGCATTTTCCATTATAGCCAATGGAAGCTTTCCCAATGCTTTAACTCTATAAAATACCTTCTGAAAAAAACCCACACATAGCTATTATAGCTACTTAATAGGTAACAACAGTATATGGTTTTATAACTATATTTTATATAGTTATACAGTAATAACTAGATACTTATAGTGTAGTTAACTACAACATAGTTAAATAGCTGTTATAGCTCATTTTAGTAGGAAAAGTAATATTAGAATTTTACTGGAATGATTTAATATTTGCTAGTGAATTTGCTAGAATGACTTAAGTGCACTGCCTGTCTCCTCTCCTAGCTATGCTCAGAAATCAAGTGCAGGCTGAGAAACTTTGGCTGAATAACATGGAGGTTAACACATGGAACTGAACCGATTTGCAAATCTTCTGGCCTGTCTTGAGCAGGAAGCAAGGAGCCAAAGGTGTTTTGCTAATCCCATAACTGTTTCAACGCTGAGGTCCAGTTCTTCATGCTGTACAAGCACTGAAGAGACCTCCAAAGCACAACCAGTGTAGCCTTTCCACCAGAGCAGAATCATCCATGTGTGGCAGATGTTGGTCTAATCAGTTCTTAGAAACCTGCAGTGAAGGAGGTTTGCCACATAGCCTGTCTGGTGCCTAGCCACTAGATTTTTTTTTTTTTTCCATATATAATTTAAATCTTCTTTTCTGCAAATTAGACTCCTGTTTTATACCCTTCCCAGTGGGCACATTAAACATTTAGTTACTCACTGATTTCTTTAAAACAACCTTTAAGCAGTACCAATGTTTTTCCACTTCACAAGGTCCTATGCTGATTTACATTAGCTGAGCAGCTGGTCTACAGTTTTAAAAGAGCTGTTCTGCCAGAGCCAGGCACTTCAGGGGACTGATGATGGCAAATCAAGATTTATGTTTTTGTGTTCAAGTGTTTCATGATCCTAATGCACTTAGTTTGATCGTGATGGTAAGTCATTGTGAGTTTACAGCTCTGATGGTGACCTGTAGAAACCAGCTTTCTGAGGATGGATTGTGCCTGCCAACGATAGACAGCAAGGCAGGTTTTGCACTCTCAGAAAAAGCACCGGGTCATTCTTTCATCATGCTCTCAGTCTTGCTCCCTCTAACACAGTCAAATTCACATTAAAAATGAGGGAGGGAGAAAGAGAACTAGAACTTTGTTTTCTCCTAAACAACTTTCAGAAGAAGATTGTTGAAGTTTTTCAGCATCACACAACAGGATTTTTAATTCCAGCCAAGATGTCAACTGAGAGTTTTTGCTTTCAAGAATGGCCTACTCTGTTTCTTACAGATGCCTGATGCATTTATTTTATGTGAATGGTCCTTCTGTAGAAAAGTCTTGCAACCGTTCTGGTTTGGCATGGAAAGTGAGCGCTCTAGTCTATGAGACAATGAAAAAAATACCAACCCAGTCCTATCAGCTTGGAAATCAATGCTTCTAGGAATTTCCACAGAAAACAACACAGCAGCAACTGATACCGTCTTCTTAATGGCTTTGAGATTTATCTTTAACTTATTACCTGAAATAACTCAGCACTGGATGGCCTAGATACACAACTGAAAGTTGTGTGACCCCGATTAGACTCCACCACACCTCTTGGTTATTGGCATGATTTGGCCTGTATGGGTTGTAATGATAATGTCTCTGGATGTCATAGGGAAGGGGAAGATGGGAAAAAATATGGAGAGAGCAGAAATACAAATAAACAGAAAATAGCATCAGTATAAGATCCTTTTGATATACTAAGAATTTCAAAGGATGAAACAAACTGTGCTGCTCTCTTCTGGCCTGGCACAGCTTGTCCTGAAAAGAATAAGCCTCTCTGCCTTTCCAGGCACTGCTACATGGGACTGCTTTTGAGGCAACAGCAACAAAGGGGGAAGTGCAAGGAGTAATCTGTAAGAGAGCAGTTTTATAAACTTTAACAGGGAGCTTGCCACTGGTTGCAGTGTGGGAGATGACAGCCTGAAGCTGGCTGACAAAGAAGCCGACAAGGGAAGAGTGCAAAGAAGTGAGGTCTAAGAAGCTCCTCCCTGGAGGGGGATTTCTCTTGGGCTATTTGGGCAGATCGTTGCCTTAGGAATCAAAGAATGAGCAGAAGAATCAATATAATAGGTGTACTTGCTAAGTACTGTAGGGAAAAGGGCAGGGATATTTTGCTTAGGGATAGACTTGAAATAAAGTACAGAAGAAACATTTTAAAGTAAACAACTGGTACTTGATTTTTTTCTGAACCAGATATGCCAGCAGGGGACTGGAAATTGTCTCTAAAATCAGGGTGAACTTCTATGAACATTCAGTGCTTCTTTATGGGGCAACACTGTTCCTCAGCCCACAATCGGAGTTATAGTGAGCACCCAGGGTGTCAGTGTAACACAGAAGCTCAAAGAGAAGTGTTGAAGAGGTAGATCAAGAGCAAAGAAGGCTTTGAGGGGATTCATGGCCCGGGAGCAATGGAAGAACCAAACAATAAAGCAAAGGATAGGGTCAGTGCTGAAGAAGACTTAAACAAGAGAAAGGGAAATGTGCTTGATGAATATCAGGTTGATAATCAGGGATTTTGTTAAAAGTGTTCAGCCAGAGTAGAAAGCCACATCAGGAGGGAGGGGAAGCAGAGGGAAGACTAATTGATGAGATAGAGTCTGAGGATGAAAATACAAGTTGCTGAGAGTGAGAGTGGGAGAAGAGGGGAGCCAGAAGGCAAGGCAGGGGGGTGCTAAAGCTGGGTGGTATCAGGTGTGATGTCCATCACAGCAACATACAATAGGAAGAGAAGTCAGAGGGAGGATATGACATGAACTGACAAAGGAGGGAGAAGAGGGCAGCTAGAGGGAGAGGAACCATTGGTTTTCATTCAGCTCCCCTCCTGTGTGGAGGCTCTCATAGGCATTTACCATCCGTGTTTCAAGTATTTGTGGCTCAATTTGTGATATTTCTTCACAAACAACTTTGATAAACACTCCCTAACATTACTTTCTGTGCTGCCATTGGTGAGGACCTTCACAACATGAAGTAGAGTGGTAAAAGCCATCTAACTGCTGTGCATGCAGGGTGGAGGCACCAAGCAATGTTGCTGTTGAGTGGACAAAGCACAGACAGTGTGGGAGCTGCTGAAAATTAGTCATATTTTAGTAGTGTAACTATGCTACTTTTCCTGATATTAAATGCCCTCTGACATGCCAAATTTACCATGGACTATAAACAAAAGTTTGTGGCCAATTCCTGAACTCACACAGAAAAGAAGAATTTAAAAATGCAAGTTTATAAATTTTGTCATTATAATTGTGTAAATTACATTCCTGATCTTATCAGATGCCCCCTCTCCCGGTGCGAGGCCCCCAGCTTCCACGTCTCCTGCCGCAGAGCCCCATGACTCTCTCAGTCTCCAGTTCCCTGTGGTCAGCCAGGATGACCTCATGGTCCTGACTCATCTTCAGTTCTTCTGCCTCCAGGAGCAGAGCGGTGTCCATCACCAAACAGCCTTGCTAAAGCAGAGCCTGATCTACTTAGAACAAAGGCAGGGCAGAGAAAATGGACCCGCAACAAAAGAGCTGTCTATATGAGTTTGTCTGTGTGCCTCCCACTAAGGCTGGCTGTGATGTCTGCTTCTCTGGGCTCCAGAGCCTCTCCCCGCAACGTCCTGTGCCCAGTGGCAGCTCCTGACAGCTGAGTGCTCTCTCTTGGGAGCAATTTCTCAACTGCTTGCTGATCTCTTGATTTTCAAGCATCTAAACCAGCAAAGAAAAGACTGAAGCTTTCCACTGAACAGAATATAGGATGCTTAAAGGGATCAGCTTTTCAGTGCCTGTCGGGATATTGTTGTCTGGAAAGTCACTGTGCAGACTGACATGTTTTGTTCTTCCCACAGTCCCACTTAATTAGAGCAATGCTGGCTAGCCAGGAAGCATTCTCCTACCCCTCTAGAAGTCAAACAGATTAGCTTAATTTCCAAGGGTACATTTGCATCGCAGAGAACATGAGGCAGAGATCCCCAAGCTAGCACTGAGCTGATTTGGCAAGTCCACACAGCAGAGCAAAGTACCGTGCAGATATGCCAAGTGGGACTGAGGGGCAGAATAATCATGTTCAGCTGGCACAGCACTCGGCTATATTGCTTCTGGTTCAGTGCTGGCTTGCATGGAGCCTCTGCACTGTGTTTCCCAGCTCTTCAAGCTGTAGGAGTAAATTGTACCGCACCAGCTTAGATGTCTTTGTGCACACTCTAAGCTGCTGTTCAGATTCTTAGATTATTACATGGCAACTCCACTCTATCAGAACTTCTCTCTTTTAATCAGTGAGAAAAAGTCCTTTAGTATGACCCATTTTACCTTCATTTTGTTATGCTTCTGGTGTGAGACACTTACAATCTCTTCACCTCTACTTTCATGCATTGATTTTTTTAAGCCTATCCTTGAGAAAGTCATATAACACAAGTCCACAGATGTCTGCACTTATCCTGATCTCTTCCTTCCCTCCAGTATATCCCAAAGCCTTTGTGAGAAATAGTTACATTAGAAATAGTTACATTAAAAAAAAAAAAAAAAAAAAAAAAAAAAAAAAAAAAAAAAAAAAAGATATTTTACTCAGATAAAATTATGATCTGGTTCTAGATATGATATGATTAACAGTTTTGGCATTAACCTAGATTAGTTACCCTAAATTCAAGAAATCATTCCTTCCAGCAGGTCCTAGCAGAGCAAGGAGCAGGCAGCATGAGAAAATTTGCCATCTTGCAAAGTTTTTGTAGCACTGACTCTGTGTTCTTGAAAAGCAGCCAACACTCTATCCCATCCACTTGTAAATGTTCTGCAGTTATTCTCTTAATAACTCAAGGTTGATAGATGAGTGTAAGGTTGGGCAGCTTTGTTTGATAGCCTAGGGGAGAGAGAGGGAGGGAAAGAAACAAGTATCAGCAAATAGATTGTGCAACAGACAAATAAAAAGAATTACACAATACACTGTATATTTTAAATAAGCCTTCTGGAATGTTGTCATTGCCACCAATTGATGTTGCTTAGAAGAATTCACCAGCTAATGCTGGCACAATCCTACCAATAATTTCATTTGAAGACAGACAAATGGGTCCAAATCATTGCCCCCTGCTTGTGCTTAAAAGTGTCAACAATGCAGAGCAGTAATTTCAACAAGTTGCATTTTCTAAAGAAAGATATTCCCTTCACTTCAGTCTCCTTTCCTCTTCTGAGCTTGAGCAGCAACTCAGGAGAATAGGAGATCTCAAGCACGAGGTGGAGGGGAGACTTGAGATTTTTCCACACCTCAGAGTCACTTTGCTAGTCACTTTTGTTAATTGTTTAATTCAGTGATTTTTCAAACCCTTAAGACACAGAGCAAAAAGGTTTGTGCCCAAAATTTTCACAACAAATTTGGTAGAAATGGGGACTGCCCCTCCACTTGGTAAATACTGCTATTGTCAAGATTGTCAAAGTTCATTTTAAATCTGTTATGAATTCTTCTACTAAATATCAATGGATTACCTTCTGCTTGAAGAAAAAGACATAAAATTCCTTTCTTTTCCTTCACCTATTGCCACCTCTCATCCATCCTTCTTTCCATTCCCTCTTGTTGCAGGTTCAACATCTTCCTCATTCTATGATCACCAGAGCAAAACATAAAATAATGAAAACATCTCTAGTATGAATTTAGGTTTTTTTAACTGAAGCATGATTTTTGCAATTAGGAATGTGTGGAAGAATTATGGGAATCATAATGATTTCAGATCTATTACATATATGCAAACCAGCAGAAGTTAAGGACAAAGAATATGGTCACGCATAGTATAGCACAGATCACTGGGTTCATCAAGCAAACCTCCAGTGAGAAGGTGAGCACCTACAAGTCCTTTTGATGTTTGGGCTGGGCTCAGTGTTTTACATAATTAATACACTTTTTTCAAAACCAGCAAGCATTGTATTCATGCCTTGATGAAGAAAAGGCCCAATAGTGTATGCAATGGGTACTCAAACATACACTTATGAAAATCAACATCAAAATGCCTGTTGACCTCAGCTGTGATCAGCAGTCTCTCTATGTATGAGAACAGATGTCTGAAGCTACTCGCAGTAAAAGAGAAGTTTCTGATAAATAGAGGAAAACATTTTTTGAAGAGTGTGTAGCCACTGTGCAGCTAACCATACAATTCCACTATTGGCTAAGTCAGTCTGTAATTGGGTAGTAGCTCTGAACTCCTGGCTGACAATAATTGCACAGAGCAGCTTCTGCAGGAAGCATTTGCCAGGCTCCCTCCTGGTGAGAAGACTCCACCTGACAACCTCCATGACATTTACCTCCTGGGGAGGTAAAGGTGATCTTCCTCACCCTGCATGTCATGATACCAAACTCCAGATATTACAGAATATTGTAGCCAAACACGGGTTGCTATGAATGATTCTAATCTGTCTGCTGCTCTCTACCCATTCATGGCATTTCAAGCATAGTTCAGGCTCTTCACCTTTGAGACCTTTCATGGCCACTACAAAAGGCCACAGAGAGTTGCAAAGTGAAAACTGTGATCAGCCTCAGCACTCCCAACCACAATCCTCTGAGGTACAGAAGTCCCTATGGCAAGAAAAAATCTTTTGGGCAGAAGTTAGAACTTTTTTTTAGAGCTCTGAATCTGCAGAATGAACTTTCCAAGGAGCTAAAGGCCACCACAAACCACAGAACTTCCTGCTCCAACTGTATTTGGACTTGTCTTTCTAACAATAATAAAAAGAAATGTGTCAACTGGTATCCCACCAAAAGAGACTGCTGCAGAAGGCCCACCCCCGAGGGGTGGCTGGCAGAGCACATCATGGCATGCATGCCTACCACCGCTGCAAAGCACAGGTACCATACCCATGATTGTGGAGGCTATGTAGAACAGAATACACTGCCCATATCAACTATGGGAAGATCAGGATGCATGTGCAAACAGCAAATACTCCGAACGGGCCAATAAGTATACAAATATCCTTTACATTGGTAAAGCTTTGAAAGAGAAAAGCACAGTACTGCCCCTGCTAGAGACCTCCAGCTAGCATGCTATTTCTGCTGTTTGCCATCTCCAGCTATCCATCAGAGAAATCAGTTTTGTCTGAGGAAGGACTGAAAAAGTTATCTCCACGTTTGCCCTGCTTGAAGCACAGGTTTTATGCCGTAATACTGACAGATCAAAACAATTTATGTTGTAGTGCATTGATCACACCAAAATGACAACTGGTGTTACTCTTATTTTTTCCATCTATGCAGTTCAGGAGTAGAGGGCAAGACTCACGTCTACTTTTTGGGGTATGGAAGCAGAAAGGATTAGATAAAATGTTGTCAGAGTGCTTACATAAGTGCCCTAATACGTATCCAACTGCCTTCTGCTAAATACCCAATTAAAGCCTCTGTGAAGTTGAGTCTGGAAGGCAGGGCTTCCTCAACCCAATACCATGTTTAATTCATCCCTCGTTACCATAATATTGAATATTATAGCACCAAGTAATCCAGTAATTACAGTTTTCCTTTTCAAATCTACTGGAGTTCATTGACGTAGTTGGCATTAAAACAATCCCGAGATTTCTCAAAAGCAAACTAACTTGCCTTTATGTCTTTATTTGCAAATGCATTTACTCATATAAACAAGTGAAAGCTAATTTCTAAAAAACATCATGTGAATTGTATTTTGTATGATCCTGAAAGAGCTTTGACTACCTCGGCATTAAACACACAGAATCCTACTTGGGCAATAATAATATCACTTCTTTCTTTCTAAGGAAGCCTGTTTGACTTGACAAAACGTGTATTGTCAAATACATGACAGGCACAGATGATTCAGAAGATAACATGGTACAAACAGTTATAAGGTCTAAAACTCAGGTAACTACCAGAAATTCCTATACAACTTTTATTTTTATGCTATATTTCTTGTGAATTTGTTCTTTCAATATATGAGTAATTATAGAAGTAGTTTAATGACAAAATCACGAGAATATCCTGACACTTGTAAACTCTCAATGTTTCTTCTGTTTGTACATCAGATCCTTCCACCCAGATTTCTTTGACAATTGTAGCTAGTCTGGGACAAACATGGTTGTATGTATATGAGTATATGGTGACTGTTGTTGATCTTGTCGGAGACTTTCAATGTTACCAGAATACAAGAAATAATAATTAATATCTACATGTCAGATATGGCCTCTTCAGTGAAGAACTAAAATAAAAATTATAACTCTTGTGGGAGTTTGCCAAAACTGAAGGAAAAGCTAGAAATACACTATTCTGTAATCAGGTCAACTTACCTCATAGCACTTGTTGTACAAGCATGAATCACATTATGTTCCCTTGGCATTTCTGTGGTTGCCGACTTTTTATATGCAAACCTTGTAAAGAGCCTTGCAACTAGGATGAATTTGTAGCTCCCAGTAAGATTGGCTATACCCCGCAGAGGCAGGTCTGTGTCGTGGCAAACCCCTCCGTGTCGGTCCTGCGGGGACACCTGGCTGCATCCTGACGGTGCGCTAGAGCAAGCCCTGGGGGTCACCATCTCCCTCGGTGCCCGGTTTACTGGTGGAAACCCACAAGACAGTCAGAAATGGAGATGCAGCAGGTCACTGCGGAGCACAGCCAGTCTGTAGTGAACTACACGTGGCTACACAGCAGTTAATCCCACAGGAGCAGGATTAACCAAATCAGCAGTTCTCAGGACAGTGCTATGCTTTGGGTTGAGGAAGGAAAGTGCTGGTGACAGAGATACAATGGAGGCATCCATCATAGTCCAAATAAAGAACTACATGCCTTTTTTTTTTTAATACATCATTATGCATATGGAAAGGCTGGATTGTTTGGAAATGGTCTAATTTCTCTAAAGGGATGGAGACCCTGGAAGTCTTTATTCCTTCAGCTGATGCTGTTACACAGCTTTGGATGCTCAGTACCTTTGAAAATCAGGTCACAGACATAAGATAGGTATGTTAGGGCCTAATTTTCAGTTATGTTTTTAAAAAGGGATCTGGATTATAGTCTTGAGAAGTAGAATAATTCTAAGTTTGTATTGTCTTTCAGCTCTCTATAATAGAGTGGCATGGGGTATTCTCTGTAGGTGCACATATTCACTTTGCAGCCAATCTGAAACCAATGTGTTCAGATGCATACAATACTCAAGGATGTTGCTGTCCTCTTTGAATGGGTTTAGGGAGTTATGCCCAGGCCCATGAGTGTATTTAGGTGCCTGATGACCAATGTAATCAGTAGGAGCCAAGTGTTTAAGTATCTTCACACACTCGGTACCTGCACCCATCCCTGGGCAGATGGTGGAAAAGGGAGAACTCAGCTTTCTACACCTATCAAGGCCAATGCCAAAACCAGTGACTGCTGTGAACAGCAAGGCTGGGACCCTGCTCAGCACTGCTGCAAGGCACAGGGTGGATTCAGCTGGGACGAAAGGGTGACCGACACCAGATGGGATTCCCTCCTGCAAGCCAACGCAGCCACGGCTCTCAGCCTCCACAGGACATGGACAAAAGAAAACCTGCACCAGCATGTTCCCAGAGGAGCCCCACCGCACCCAAACATACAGAAGCAGCTGCACACACTGGCCAGGTGTAGCACAGAGCCCGTCCTTCTCCATTACCACACGGTACCAGGCCCTGCTTCTGCTTGAAGCTGCCCATGTGCTTGTATGGACCTGTACTTCACCAATGCTCAGAGACAAACACGTGCATGTTCCTGATGCTTCACCTGTGAGCAGTCAGGTCTCCAGGTGGCACTTCTGCCACCTCCCTGGGCTACAGAAGGGCAAACACCAGCCAAGAGGGTCAACCCTTGGGTATTGCCCATGATACAGTCAACAGACCTACCCTCTGGCATCGGTATTTGGATCAGCATGGGTGCATTTCTCATTTGGGGCCCAGTTCTGCCGCTACCGAGTTAACAAGAGTTTGTGATGGGGCATGTTCAGGCTTCCAATGCATTAGTAATAATGTTAATGATGTTATATGTTTTGCCTGTATTACGGTCTGGTGCTTAGAAAATAAACAACTTGGCTTTGCCTCAGTGTTTATCTTCAATAAATACCTCAGCTTCGCTTCAACAATTATCTCTCCACAGCAGACCATTATCCAGCAGCAACATATAATTCCATTAACAGTACCGTTTAAAATATATCCTCTTTGTGCTGCAGAGAAAGGAGTTGTGTGTGGGAAATGTCAGGGGCCTCATGTATTTTTGGAATTAAAACAGAAATTAAATCATTCAGCCTATTTTTTATCCTCTTGGTTTTTGTTTTTTCTGTTTCTTGTTTTGCACAATACAAGCTCTCTATGGCTCATGAGGAGATTGCAACTGGAGAAATCTGGAATGTGCCCAGTGAAAGCATATTGTAGGGCAATCCTGTGCCAGGGGCTGCTGCAGGTGAAAATAACTGATAAAGGTTCAACATACCACCTGAATCTGCTTCAAACTGATGATAGGGCTTTAGGAACAGGTAGGCATTGGGCTTTTTTGTATCTTCTAAGGAAGAGGTGTGAGAAGCTCCTGGTGATAATTGTTAAATATTAACATTGTGTTGACATTTAAATCTGATATTGCATGCAAGTCAGCAAGACACCTAAAGGTTAGCAGGGTGTTTAAAGAAAAAATGATCTCAGTAATTTCGGAGCTGGTGTAGGAACACTGTGGGAGGAACCACTGCTGTGAATACAGCACTCTGTGCAAACAGCCCAGGCAGCAGCATCTGGGAGGTAACAGCTCTCTATTATGCATCAGTCTTTTTGTCCTCTGCATTCTGTACTGAGCCAACTATGCAGTTAGCACTTAGCAAATACGCAGTAGGGCAAATTAAATGGGAGAGGATCTGTTCTCATGTGCATCAGTACAAGTCCAGAGGAACTCTATTAAGGTCGCAGAAGTAAATAAGATCAGAACTTGGCTCATTGTGTTTATGACCAGTTAAACTTTGGCAAAGATCTCAAATAGTAGGACGTCTCTGAGAGAAAAGGTTGCCATGATGGAAAGTGGCTGAAGAGGAATGGACAGTGGCAGAACTGAGCAAATAGAGCCCAAGTGTGGATGAAAACCATACATGGGGTCTGCAGTCAAAATCACCATGGCTAAATCCAGTAAAGGATACAGGTATCTAGGGGGTGGAAAAAGGAAGGGAGTGCTCAAGTTGTTTGAGACACTTGCAACCAAGCCTGCCGTTTCCCAAACTCAAGTGGTACCTCACTATCGGACCTCAGCATTCCTGCATTCCTGGGCTTCTGCACAGCCCAGACTCACCACCATCTCACATGTGCTGAGCTCTTAGTACCTACTTCATGCCCACGGCTTTGTGGCATCCTGGACTAGGCATCCCGACACCAAGGTCTCCTGAAGGGTTCAGCCTAGTGGGTGCACTCTACCTCAGCATTGAGTTTCATGCAGAGCACCACAGACAGGGTCCTGTGCCTTGTGGAGGAGCCCAATATTTTCTAAAATAATCAGCAGTCCACTTTTATCAGCTTTGGGACCCAATACTGGTGATACAACTCACAGGAGCAGGCCGCATCCCCTGAAGCAAACAGCTGCCTCTACCCTCATCCATCATCAGCCACCAAACAAGGTTTCTGCACTGCTGTGATGAGTGGCTGGGGAGATGGGGGTGGAGGCTGCTCTGTAATCTGGGTTATGGCACAATGAGAAGGTTTCATGTGGTAATTTAGAAAGGTTCCCTATAGGAACAGCTCTAGTAATACTCCCCATCTCCTCCAGGAACAGTGAGACAGATGACGATGTCACCTGGGCTGACATTAGCATACAAGCCACTGGTGTGGCTCAGCAGGCCTGGAAAATTTGGCACATGCTCATTAACTAGGAGACATGAGCTAGAGGTCCTCCTCCACAGCTCTGTTTTCTCTACTAGGTAGCCAAAATTGAAGTCTAAGAAATGTGATTCAGCCTTGTGGTTCAGGAGCTCAGGTAGGACAGAGGGTCTTTGTTTCTACTCCTCTTATGTATTTTATCTGATGTGAAGTGCATGGATAGCCCTGTGAGCAAGGACAGACCCAAAGTCACACAAAATGATGGAGTGGTCAACACCGAAGAAATCAGATCCCTGATAAGGAGCAACGTGACATACTTGGCAAGCTGCACAGAAGTAACCAATTTTTGATATGAACTTCAGCACAGCCAAAAGGCAAGTCATTCATCAGAGGACAAATCTTGCAGGGCACCCTCACAGGTTAATGGACCCCTTAGAAGCAGTGACTCTGCAGGGGGACCAAGGCAGATAACCTAACAGGAGGAAATGTTTGCTTCAACAAAAGGGCTAGAGGAATCCTTGTGTTTATGAACCTGGGAACGCTGGATGCTATGGACAAAGTCTATAACTGGTCTCAGTTTAAAAGTGTCCTGGCCTCGTGTACAATTCAAGAAGAATGTTAATAGATTAAGAGGTTTCAGAAAGGAGTCAACTGGATGACTGACGACTGGAAAACATGTCTCACAGCAAAAGTTTCCAAAAGCTGAAGCTCTTCACTAGAGCAAAGGGAAGGGCTCATAGAGGTGCAATTTAGGAGTAACCTGTATTTGGAGCAGAAGTTTGGAAATGGGCTCTCACACACATCTGTCTAGACAATCTGCCTTAGAAACAAGGCATGTGGTTTCAGCAGAGAGGAGAAATTAACCGCTGGAACAATTTACACAGAGCAGAGGATAGGTTCTTTGTCACTGGGCATAGTTTAATTAAACTTGGCTCTTTTACTCAAAGAAAAGCAATAGTTCAAACAGGAACGAGTGCAGGGAAGCCCTTTAGTCCATGTTATATAGAAGGCCATGCAAGATGGTTCGTTCTGGATATCAGTCAATGAAAAGTGGCTCATGCTGTGCTCTGTTCCCCCTTCACCCTCCATTCCTCAGCACCGGGTCTGTGAGCAGTGGGAGGGAAGTGAAGCATCTCCAGCATTGCCTTCCTCCACCCTGGGATGGAGAACCCAGGAACTGCATGAGGGGGAGAGAGAGATGGGCAAGAAGTCTTAAGTGCAAGTACTGAGCTTGGAAATTCAGGAATTAATAGCATTTTTTCCTCAGGTTGCGTAACTAATTGTTAAGCAAGAGAAGAGAGCAGATGTGGGCTGGTAGTATCTAGAATTCATTAGAAATTAAGAGTCTGATGGTCAGATGGAAACTTCCTACTCTTGGGAGGCCAGAGAGAGCTCTTACAGAAGAGGGTATCACTCTGTCCATCTAAACGAACTGGAAACACTCACTGTCTGCCTTTCTCTTTTACACACACAAGAAAAGAAAAAAAAAAAAACAAAAACACACAGCCTTTTTTGAAATACTTCATGATATTAAGGTCATTCCCATGATTAGGGGAGTGCTGAGTTTTCTTCACATCTGGGGTTAAGAGTCCTGTGCAAGATCCAAACCCTACGAGGCAGGCAGTGGCCCCCTCAGACTACCCTTGTGAGTGTGTTGTTTCATGCCTTTGTGAATGCATCCACTGAGGATGCCGCAGTGACCTCTCTTGGCAAGCTACGCATGTGTCAAATTGCAGGCATGCTTTCTTCTCAAGCTACTCTTTGCATGATGTCTGCCAGGAGATGCAAAAGCGAAATCAGCTCAAAACCAGTGCTAATTGCCTGGAAGATAGTCAGAATATTACCTATTCCTTACAAATCCAAAAAAATCCTCTGCCCATTTTTATAGTGTTACCACAGCACTAGTATAACAGCTCAGCCAACAAAATTTGTCAAAGAGCCAGTCCAGATTAAATATAAAATATTTGATCCCTGAGCACTCGAATCTCCTGTTCCTTTAAAGAATTGCACTTCATTAGAGTTATCTTCAGTGCATTAGCCTCCCTTGACAATGATCTTAGAAATCCCAGCACAAAATTAAGATACAATCCTACGATGCTTACACAAGCTGTGAAAGCTCATGCTTGCATTTACTTACTTCTCTGACCTCTCTCGTGTTCATCCTGGGCAGAAGATGTATTTCAGCCACCTGAATTTGCACTCCAGGCTTTATAGCAGTATTCCTCTCACCATCCTCACCCTGACCCGAAGGAAGTACTGTCTTTAGGACACTCTGCAAGTCACCAGTAGTGTTGCAACATGCCACTCCACCTTTATGTGGCTGGACAGGTAGATAAGGAAACAAGCCCATGCTCCCATCTGGATAAAGAGTAGCTTTCCAATGGGAAGGATAAGGAAGCACTTGAACAGGTTGCCTGGGGCACTGGTGGAGTCTCTGTCCAGTCTTTAAGAACTGGTTAGACAAGTACCTGCCAGGAGCGATGTAGGCACAGTTCATTTTGCCTTCCAACCCTATTTTTCTGGATATAGGGTGGAATTCTGCTCCTGAAGAACTGTATGAATATTTGCCTGTTCCCTGCATCCTGGGAAACTGAGGAGACACAGTTTGGCAGCTGGCATTGAGGTAAGTGGATTGCAAGTCACGTTAATCATCTTAGAAGACTATTTGGCCCTTATCTACCATTGTACATCCACTAGAGTCATTGGTATTGACTGACATTTGAATCTTCAAATCCCAAAATGAGCAACAGCTTCCAGACTTTTATAACTCATATTATTTTTAGCCTATTGCACAGTCCTCATGATTGATCTGCCTGGAGTGGCTTTGCTGTAAGCCCCGCGGGAGGGGAGAGGAAGGGGTTCCTGGAGACATAAATTTCCATGGGTGATAAGCTCGCATCTGTTTTGAACTGTAAAATGGCAGCTCGTTGTGAAATCCTCTCAGAGCATACCTTTTAAATGCCAAACAAGCACAGCACCA
The DNA here is from genome assembly GCF_000699145.1 of Aptenodytes forsteri. Classification (NCBI taxonomy): domain Eukaryota; kingdom Metazoa; phylum Chordata; class Aves; order Sphenisciformes; family Spheniscidae; genus Aptenodytes; species Aptenodytes forsteri. The sequence goes on along the minus strand of NW_008795334.1, from coordinate 2,923,451 downwards.
ACAGCACATAAAGAAATAATTGAAAGGCTCTGGAGGGAAGCCAAGAGGACGTGGCTAATGTTTCACCTAATCTCACCCCCTCGCTCGCTCTCCCCCGGCAGTCCTGCCTGCGTGACGTGAACCTCAGAGCTCCAAGCAGGCAGCTGCTCCTTGACTGCCTGCACTGTCTGCCCTGCTGGCAGCAGGACAAGGAAAACAAAGAAGCTAAAAACATAAAGCAGTGAGAGATTAGGAACGGCGCGGCTGGGAGGATAGCTCGCTCTCCCTTCACGGTGGGGCTGGGGTTAAAGTCCCTCCCGAGGTCCTGCCTGAGCAGGGCTTGGAAGGCTCAGCCTGGACCTCTCCTGGCGGGCATCCATCCGCATAGCCACCCCACGCACAGGCTCGGCTTGGCTGTGTCTCACTTCTCCCTTCAGGAGAGGCCCAGCACCGAGGAGACCTGAAATGGTGGTTCTTTAAGATCAGGCTGGCATTAACGGGGGGAGCAGGGTGGGAAAACCTTGTTGGGCTGTACCTTTCCTTTGAATAAATCCACTTTGATTCCCCAGCCTCCAGACACTTGTCCTTTACACGCACACAGACATTTATCTCCTTCTTCATGCCCCCAGATACCTTTCCTTTGGCACAGAACAACTTATTTTTCAATAATCTGTATTAAACGTGATTATCCAGAGGCCCTTCCTGGCAGTCCTGCTCTGAAACTCCTACTTTCTCTGAGTTACTTCCCATTGTGTGCTTTACTTTATAAAATTAGTACCACGAACAAACGATACCCAGGATACAAAAAACTGCAGAATGTCAGCTATCATTTTGTTGCTATCACTTGCTGGCAGGTAAAAATTGAAAATGAAGCTGACAAGCCTGATGTGCCAAGAGAAGCGTTCTATATGCAGGAATTTGGACTTATCGGGGGTGAACAGTGTTAATTATTGATTGATCGTATTCGCCTCAGTTCAAGTGAAGTTTTTAGGACTGACCTTTTACCTGCCTTAAAATATAACCTGTGTTTAATGGGGCAGTACAGCCACAAAGCAGTAGCATAGCGGCAAAGCGATTGCCGAATGGCAGCGAAACAGAAGTAAAGACCAGAGACTGGTAGGGGACTGACAGCAAATGCGATTCTTCTTGTGAAGAACATATGAACCGACAGGGAAGAAAAGAACTAAAAATGAATGCACAGTTTGGCCAAAACCAGATACAGAATTAAAAGCAACTGAGTTTCTGAAGGTTTGGGTTGGTTTGTTTATTTGTTTAGTAGATTTATTTTTGATCTGGCTGTTTTTCATTTTGGTTAGTTTCATTTTGAGGCCAAAGTGATGAAACACTACAAGAAAGGAAGTTCTTGTGGTTTTTCAGGGCCATCCAGAAGCAGAGTAATGGAAAACCAACAATAGGCAGGAAGGACTGGAAAGCGTGTGAGAGCTTTCCTACCCAAACTCTGCCGAGTTCTGCAGACTGACGGTACGTCATGACACACAGACTCTTTCTTGGAGTTGTGCAGCTGTGTACAGACCTAGTGTAGGCACAGGGAGATGTGATAAACTCCTAGAGAGTACCAAAACTGGATTGCCTTTGGAGGCACAGTGATCCATCCCTTTCCAACCACCCCCTTTGCGCTTCCAAGGTCTCTAGTCTTTGTGCTCCATCAGCTATAAGATTCACCTTGTGTTTGACCAGCAAGGGCTGGAGACGTGTTTCTGTGCTCTCTTCCCTGCTTGAGCACCCATGTCAGGAACTTCCTGGCCTTAACATAGGTCAGAAGTTGCATTAGCATTGTGCAAGTTTCAGCCAATCTCCCAAACACTGTAGAACTACCATTTTTTTTAATTCCTTTTCTCGATAAAGACTTGTGAGTGCCAGAGAAAGCGCATGGCATTGCTCTAGATGGTGTCTTACTTAAGCTGTCTCTCTTTGCATAGTTAACAGGTACTTCCTGTAGCAAAAATATGCTTGTGTGAGTCTGTCTATCGGTCTATCTAGTGACGATATGTTAGGTTTGTTTCACAGGCTAGTCAACACAGGCTTTTGAACACAGTCAAAATTGTTCTCATCCAACTGCTCTGCACAAGCGAAAAGAAAACAGAATGAGTTCTGAGCACTGGACTGGCCATGCCCAATCAGGTCCACTCAGTGCACCAGTCATCAGCATCTGAAAAGGTGAAAAATGTTCAGGAACTCACATCTGTCCCATCTGCAGGCAGGTAGAGAACAGGCAGGACATCACAGAAAGGCAATGGCTCGAGATTGGCTTATACCCTGAGAAGAAAGTTTCGTGTATTTGCCCATGTAATTTGTGGAAGTTTTTTGAGTAAAGAAAGAAAATTACTTTTTTTTACACACCCACACCCCAAGTGTAGCTGAACCCTCTGTTTCATTAAGCATGCATATTCCTTCTGCCTGTGATTCACATACAGCTGCCACCACTCAGGTATGCCAGTGCTTTGTGATCCATAACGCATGCCTCTTCACCACCTCCTGTGAGCAGAGATGCGGGAAAAGCTCCTGCCTTCACTTCACAGAAGGACTGATTTGGCTGAGGTCCTAAATCTCAGGCAGAGCTCAACGTATAAAGTAATGGCTAAAAGTTTAACCATCTTTTTTTCTATTGTTTAATATTCATTAAGTAGCTACAGTCCGGATCTTTGGCTGGCCAAAATCACCTTACCTTCAAATCTTTGAGGGGATGTTTGCCTTTTGCTCTATCTCTGGGTTTAACCCTATAAATGTCAAAAGGGTTAGCTTCTGGGGTCATACAGAGAAGTTTTTAATGACCCTCCATCCCTGCTTGTTCCCCAGCAAGCAGCAGAGGACACGTGGGTACGTGTCCACCACAGGAAGGAGGTGCGTATGGTGAGTGCCGGCTGGAGTGGATACAAGAGCTAGAGGGATGCCATGGGGGGCCCAGCAGATCCCTTGGGAACACTAGGGAGCTTTCTTGTCCCACCACCTACACAGCACTACTAAATGCAGCGGTGACATGCTTGTGGGTCACACTGAAACTGCCTTTCCACCTGGCGTACACAAGAAAGCCTCCTTTTTATACCACTCTCATATGAATAAAACAATAGCAAAGGATAAATCCTGCTTTTCTGTATACCAAAATAAATCAGAGATGACAATGTTGATTTCAGGAGGGGTGCTTACATTTCTGCATCTTCCCACTCCCAGAAGAAAATGTCTCTTCTTTAAGTAGGGAGCAGAGAATCCCAGATATGACTGCAGTTATGCGATTAAACAGTAGCTGATGTGTAATACTATGAGGAAAATCTGGGGAGGGGCATAAATCATTGGGGGGGGCCAGTCAAATATGATATTTTATTTCATTTCATTAATAATTTGAAAAATAAATGTAACTAAATGCAACCTTCAATGGCCTCCTTTAAAAAGGCCCAAAATATATAATTTTGAAAAATAAGACTTATTTTAACAATTTAAAAAATATTTCTTAAGGCTGTTCACTGAATTCGGTACAATTTCCCCAATATTTTCAGCCAAATCAGGACGGCATTTTAGTCTTATGATATAAACTATTAATCTGAAAAAAAAAAAATCATTTTTGTATTGAGCTCAAAAAGCAGAACTGTTTTATTTCCGTGAATATCCTCAGGTTTTTATACTCCTTTATTATTCTTACATTGAAGGACTGAAAGATTTAATTTCGTTCCCTTTTTGTAGCCCTTCTGTATCCTAATTTACTTTCCACTTTACAAATTGAACCCTCAATCGTCTATGAGTGATTTCAGATTATTTCTCAAAGATGTAACAATGAAATTACTGGCAATTTTTAATCAATGCAACTGAATATGGTTTGCCTTTTAATCAGTCATTTGTTTCTTAGAGTGCTTGTTCAACTCAAATACTCATCAAGCATTTTTAAGGGGAACAATTGTTCTTAAAGATTCAACACACTGTTCCATCTGCTATGGGTGGAAAAACTCAAGAATATAATTTCTGAGACCACCCAAAAAGGCATGGAGAAAAAGAAAAGGAAGACTAGACTTGTGAACCTTCCTGTGATTTTTGTATTGTGAGTTTTATTTGTAAAGCTCAGAATCCGGCCACCTGAGGAGTTTACTGTACTCTCTTGGGGAAAAAAATTGTACTACAGAGTAGTAAGTTTCCAGCTTTCTAAGGAAAGTTTAAGCCTATATTTCTTCCTATTCTATGGATTTAATGGTCTGCCAGAAGTGTAAGGGAACACCTTCCCCCCCCCAGTATTTTATGTATTTAGTCCATTTTTTAGTTTTCAGTACACATAGGGATTTGCTTCAACTATTTTTCGTTCCACATCAATGTATTAAAAGTGTTCTGCACAGAATACAAATTAACAGCTGGTTAAAAGACATATTTAAGTATCTTCAATAGAATTGTCATCTTTCCTATCATCTGGTACCAAGTGACACTGGCCATTTTACTCTATTGAAGAATTTCCTGTCTTTATCAAGTGAAACTCCAGTCACATTTTTCAGCAGAAAAGATAAATAGGAGTTAAAGAAGGAGGACTCTGTGCAAAGGAACCACAATTTATCAGTGTAAAACCTACAATAAATTAAAACAGTTTTCTCTGAGGCAGTGCAGCTACCAGAGGAACTTCCACACCATTTTGTCATGCTAAGATACGTTCCTCATTAATCACTGTATGCACACGGCTTTGCACTTGGTCAAATGAACAGTTCTGGACAGCTACGTCCTCATGCACCCTTTGGTCCCCGAGCTTACAAGACTTTCATGGGATGTTTAGACAGGAGGAAGGAGTGCAGGACGCCAGCATGCTTACGAAAATCTGTCGGTTACATGGTTGTGCTTTCCAAAAGGGTAGGTATTTCTCGTTATTATATCCACAGGTTTGCACCAAAGTTGTGACAGAAAAGGAGAAAGCCCAGACAAAGAGAAGGAAACAAGAGAATGGGGTCTCTGCAAAGTAGTCCCAAGTAGTCAAAAAACCCAAGGGGAGAGTTGCATCCCATTCTTCTCCAGGGAAAGGAGGCAGCATGAACAGTGACCCTGCCCTTTTGGAGACTTGGTCCTTTCTGTAACTTTACAGGTGCTGGAGGAAACGTAGATGAGTAGAAATGCTTCCAGCCCCAGTCCCAGCTTCACCTCCTTAAATCAGAGGCTGTCACGTTGTTTGGACAGCGGAGATTTTAGGTGGGCAGAAAAGCGAGAGACACACTGAATATAGATATGGACAGGACAACAGCTGCACATGTTGCACCAATTTTGGACTACATTATTTTAAAGCAAATCCACAGGGAACTCTTAAAGACCTTGAACCACAAAGGTACACAGCCCTGCTGCTTAGTTGGGTGGTGCCTCTTCACTGGTGCAGAAGTGAAACACTGGATGGCTGGGCAGTCACCCCCAAAAAAGAGCTGCTTTGCCTTGCAACATGCAGACTGAAATTAAGCCCTATGTGTGCCTACAGTTCTCCCTTACATCTACAGTTTGTTCTGAGATACACTGCAAAATGCACTCAGATCCACAGTTGCTTCTTCTAAGGATAAGTACCCCAGAGTGCCATAAACTATACATTTTGAAATGTCTCTGTGGCCTGATCTGGATTATTTACCGTATGAAAGATCAGCTGTACTATAACCCAAGGGCATTAATGGCACGGTGAGCCACTGTACCTTTCCTATTGATTTTGTCTCACTTCGTATCTGCAGCTACAAAACTAATATGCCATGCACTTTATGTGTCCTGACGGCTGCAGTGCTGACATCTTGAATGGGGAACGGGAGGCCAGGATGAACAGGCACATGAGAAGCATTCTGGCCAAGTGATGCAGATGTGGAAAATGTAGCTAGTAGTTATGGGATGGGAATAAAATGTTAAAATTATGTTTAATTCTGTCTCTACACATAGCAGTGTGCAGGGGTGATGGCTCCCTTATTCTAAGGTTCGGTATGGGTATGTATCACCTGCAGAAATGAGCTGCGGGGGGTGGGGGGGGCACAGGTTGGGCAGGAGGCAGGAGCATTGCCAGAGTTGTGGTTCTGGTCTCTGCCATCTGGGATGCCTTCACCTGGTCTTGGTGCTGAGTGCAAGAGTGCACCCCCACCCTTCCACCAACATTGGTACCCCTCCACCAGCTGGGTCCAAAGGTGCACCTCCCCAGGCTTCAGGAACGTCAGTGAGACCAAACATCAGCTTGAACAGTAAATTTCACAAGTCCCAAAATCACAGGCATCTCACTACCAAAGCCATTCCCAGGAGCCCATCAGTTCCCATAACTTTTAATAGAAACATCCCTCTGTAGAACTGAATCAAGCAAAGGAATTTATTTTTTTTTTCTCTCATTTGTGACTTCTAAAAGATCATCTAAGTTTGAAAAAGCTATTTTAAAGTTCTGGCAATTTAAGAATACAATCAACCACTGAAAGCCAGTCAGGATGCTTGTTATGGCAAAATGCTTTTGGCTGATGAAAATATTTCAGCTTGAGTCTGACTACCTCAAACATTTTGAATGGTTTAAATACCATTAAAGGAAATTCTGAAATAAAATACTGATCAACCAAAAGTACTGAAAAAAGGTGACAATTTAGTATTTAACAAACTACTTTATTAAACACTTCTATATTACACAAACAATTTTGCAAAATTTCCATGGATTTGTGAACTGTCTCAGTGTTGTTACAGCAGCTTTCTCCATTTAAACAGAGTTTTTCTTCGGTTTAATGAAGCCCTGCCTTATCTCATTCAGCCACATAGAGTTGAAACTACACAGAGTGAAACAGGAAAGTTTGAGAACATAATCATTGAAAGATTGAAAAAATAGTTTTGGATGACCTTGTGTTTTCTCTCCCTCCTTCCATTTTGTTCCATGGGAAAAGACTCTTGTGAGAGCCACTATTAGATGTTCTGGTTCGGGGGAGTTCAGTGATCGTTTTTGTTTGCAGTTTGCTGAGCATTACAACTCTTGTCTTATTATTCTAGCCTGAAATGAATTGAACAATTCAAAGTGATTCTCATAACACTGAATTTGGGGCTGAGATTATGTGGCTCATCATAACGTCAACCTTTTCTTAAACTGAAGCTGTCTTTCACAGCCATAATGGAAATAGGCAGTATCTTAAAAGGATGAATCCATCCCCATGGACCTGATTCTGTTTTCACAGATAACAATGTAAATCAGAGGCAGGAAAAGCATTGGAGATGTTAGTGTTAAACTACTGTAAGTAAAAGCAGGACTAATCCCTACATTTTCAGATAAACAAATATGCACATTAAGAATTGTATTCAGCTAGGAGTATTATACTGGAAGTAGTCATCTTTCTTTAAGCATAGTAAGATTTATTACAGAATAAGTACAGCAGCTGGAATATTACAGTTGTTCTTGTACCTTCTGCAACCTTTCTTTCTAGCAGATGCTGTTTGGTATCTAATTGCCTTAACCATAAATGCAGAAGAAAGATGAAAGCAAACAGAGAAAAGCAATTAAATACGTAGTAATGATTCAGGAGCTGAATAAAAATAAAGTTCAAATTTGCTAAAGCTTAACAGGAGGAAAAAAAACATTTTAATGCGTCCACACAACGTCAAGATGGAAAAAGCCATTCTGAGCTATGATGTTGCCTCCATAAAGAATCTCCGGAGACTTTACCCTTCATCTGGAGGAAAAAACCCTGAACAAAGAAATTATAACCTAAAATGTGCCATCCTAAATGCATCAGGTGCGTGCTTTTGCACTAAGTATGCAAAAATATTCTATCTGCTGGATTAATGCGTCCACACAACGTCAAGATGGAAAAAGCCATTCTGAGCTATGATGTTGCCTCCATAAAGAATCTCCGGAGACTTTACCCTTCATCTGGAGGAAAAAACCCTGAACAAAGAAATTATAACCTAAAATGTGCCATCCTAAATGCATCAGGTGCGTGCTTTTGCACTAAGTATGCAAAAATATTCTATCTGCTGGACTTCATGCCAATACTTCTCGTCTTCTAGGAACCAGTTCCTCCACTGAATCAGGACAACTGTGGGTTTTGTACACCTTCATCAAGTAAATCGAATAGGAATCGCCACACTTGAAGAAGGTAAGTGTCATTTGAGTTAATGGGAGTGCTAGCAAAAAGTAGAAAAAACCCCCTCCACAACACAGTTACAACTTTCTATCTTTTCCAGCAATATTTCCCCAGATCAATGTTGTTAGCACACAATAATGAAGTAAATTTTTAACAGTTTTATATCATATGATTTTTTTTCAGAAATTGTTTAATATGCCCTTGGTCTGGCTTGGTTTGGTTCAGTTTTTGTGGGATTTTTTTTTTTTTTTTTTTTTTTTAAAGGGGGCATTTTGTGGTGAAAGGAATAAATCTGATCTTCTTGATTTTCTGTTGTCCCACTGGGCTTGATTCCCTACCGTGTTACTGGAGATTTATGCCACTGAGCAGTTCTCATTTAGAAGCGGTAGTTTTTGAGCATGCAGTCATGAAAAATGAGCCCAGGAAAGCATGGTTATTATACGTATACATTGACAAGATGATTTGAAAATGTTTTAGAAAATCATCAAATATCAAAATTGATATACCAAGACCAACTACGACTTTCTCTCAGTTGCCCCACGTTAGTACATCAGGAAAGTAGACACTAAGAATGAAGAAAACTTACTTAAAGCAGTGACCAGTGGTGTGTGTGGTTCTCACAGACCTGACCCGCTACAGGTGTACGTGGGTCAGGATGCCACTTGGTAAGAGTCAAGGAGGAAAAATTTTGGAAATGTTACAGCACATTATAATGATCTAGTGCCTCTGGAAGGTGTCAGTTTCTGCTTGTGATGTTTTCACAAATATGCCTCACTGCTTTTGTCCTTGCTGTTGCTTACATGTAGGTGTGTGTCGGCTGGATAATAAAAGCACGCCTTCAAATTTCATACTAGAAGCACATTATTTATTCCTCGTTTTTCACTGTTCCATTTTTGGACTTGGAGGTTTTTTGTGAATGTGATTCTCATCTGAAAATTTCATTCTCAGTAGAAAGCACAGCATCTTATAAAGGATCAAACATCCTAACCCCTAGATAAACAATACATGCTTCCAATAAACAAGCAGCATGAGTGACTATACGGTAAATATTCCCTCCTGTGAAGCCTGTCCTTACGTCTCTCTCTCTGTTCACATCATGAGTAACAAATGGGAGGACTAGGTCAGAAAAGAAGGTTAACCTACCCAAAAATACTGGTTTCCCAGAGGTACTACTTCAACAAGCTCTACCCATGACAACACAGATATGGGGAAAAGGGAAAGATAAGGGTTTCCTCAAGCGTTATTTGGCCCTTAGGAGGGTGGAAAAGGAGATGAAACACATTTTACCAGCAGCAGGGAGGGAGAGGCACTAAGCAGCCAATTCCTGGTAGCCAGCACTCGCAGGGAGGCATAGATTAGAGCCCCTTCCTGCTGGCCTGGGAGGCGGGGAGCTCTTCTGCCGTTTTATCTGAAAGGAGAGGATATGCTTGGCATAAAGTTTTGGCAGGTGGAGCTGGCCTGGTTTAGCCAGACACCGAGGCAACAATCACAGGATGAGGAAAAATAGCACGACTGGAAGTAAATGAATGTCTGTAATGCAGAGTGGTCGTAAGGGAAGAGCCAGGTTATTGGGAGGTGGGAGTGTGTGAGCAAAGGAAATCAGGAAGGTGTTGGAGATGGTGAGGGAGAAGGGCAGGCCTGGGAGGTATATCTCAGAAGCTGTAGTCTAGATTTTAAGGTTATTGGAAAAACACGGCGAATAGATGAAATAATGGGAATGGGGATATGGAAAGAGTAATGCTACTCTGTCAATCATATTCCATTTCAAAGCCTGGTTAAATAGGCATTTACTTATACCAAAGAGCAGTAGATGGCTGCAGCAAGCATTCCGATAACCCCCGAAGCATTTTCTATCTATAGAAATGCACAATGAAGTCTATTTAATATGGCCTTCATTTCAAATTGAGCAGAAGAATTTAATAGACTACAGCCTTTTGTCTATGGACAAAGGCAAGGAACTGTGTAAAGCTGAATAATATGAAATACTCAGGAGTCTGCTTCTGGCTGGTACTTAAGGCTCTGTTTTACAGTCCTGGAATTTGGGGAAATGCTGTACATAAAAAAAAAGAGCAGGAGGTGCCTTTCCCATATAGTCTATTACTTCCTGCAATTCATGAGAATTCTTTCCTTGTGCATAAAGGTCACCTTTCATTTATGTGCCATATCTGTTTGGTTTGCTGGAAAAGAGTGTCCTGAAAACATATTTTAAAAAAACATGGAAGGAAATGTAAAAAGTAGGGGTGAAAGAGTGTCTCTCATGGCAGGACTTCTATAAATAATGACTATTAAAGGGAGTTGGCCATTGAAACTGCTCCATACAGAAATATCCTCATGGCACTACAGATCACAGACTGAAAAAAATGACATTTACTGACTACTGTTACCACACAGAGACTTTAAAACTGCAGGCCAAGACTGCTCACTGCTCTTATGAATGGCCAAAAGAAAAAATATGTAAGGATGTGAAGAGAGATGTGAAATTTTGCAGAGTAATGCTATAACAGAAAGAGAACCAAAAAGAAAACCAGCAACCTAGAAAACAGGGGAGCAAAGAGGCTCATTTAAATGGCTGGATGCATTGAAGAGCAAGTGTTACAGTATGCTTGCCTGTGTCCCCATCACTGCTCTGTGCAGAACTACTTCCATCTTAAACAGACCCAAGATCCCAAATGTCCCCAGCAGGTCCCAGCAGATTGCCGGGTGGGAGGGCAGTGGTGTCACCATAACCCAAACGCAAGCGAATCGGGGAGAGGGCGTGAGACGGGATCAAAAAATGCTCATCTCATGCTCAGCACGGGCGATTTGGTGTGTCTGCCTGGAGTGCATAGTGGTGGGAAGCCTGCATCAGCTGGCGGTGGGATACCACCTCGAGCAGCAGCAGCCGGCTGCGGAACCACAAACCGCCCTTGACAGGCCGTGGGCAGCAGTGCTTTTCTTTTGACTGAAAATGAGTGATGATGTTTTCACTTTGATGGCGCCTCTTTAGGAAACTCCCCCCACACCCTTGCTTAGTGAGGGAAAAATGTGACTGTAAGCAATGGTTAGTGCAATTCATAAGCCCTTCCACAGCCAAGGGCAAAGAATTATATTTGCAACCACTCCTTAGAAACCCTGAACAAAATATGGCTTAAAACTAAACCTACATCAGCTCATTTCCATCAGTGTTGCCATACGCTCCCATGACTTGTGTACAAAAATGTGCTTCAATTTGATCAGCAGTGAGATGCTGCCACTGGAACTGCAGAGCCCTCATGCACAACTCACCCCTGGGTGGGGGAGAGTCTCTCCTTGCCTTGAGCTGTACACAAAACTAAAATGTCCTTCAGGGCCTCCCCAGCTTGCAACCCCTGCCCAGAAGACCCCGAGTGCTCAGAAATAATTTATGTAGAAGTGGACATCTTGGTGAACATCAGGAATTGGAGCAGGGCTGGAGTGATGCCGGTGAGGGACCTGGCAGAGCAGGGAGGACTGTGAAGGAGAGCAGACACTGTGGTCGGTCAGGATTGTGCAGGGCATGGCCTGGCTCCTGGGGATGGAGGGAGGGAGAAAGCACGAGTGGGTGGTGGGTGAGCAGCTCTCCAGCACTTGCAACAACAAAACCACTCAGGAGGCAGTGGCAGTACCCAAGGTGGATGTGCAAAGGTGAGAGCGCCCAAGGAAAGAAAGTTAGGAAAAAGTTTAAACCAGGGAGACCCTCAAAATCAAGATTAATATCAAGCTTATATGTTTTACAAAGCGCTGCAAACATGAGATTTCTTTAGTTGCTATGGTAGGGAGGGGACTGCCAGGGTGCTACGTGGGAAAGCATTCAGCCCTTCCTATAGTCAAAGGTGCTAAGACCAGGCAGCTGAAAGGGATCTGCACAGCAGAAGGATATCGGGGTGTGTCAGCAATGCAAGCAGCGAAGGACAATGCAGAGCTGCAACTCCCTTCCGCCCCTGCCCCCTCTGCCAGACATCCGGATTCCAGGCGCAAAAGGGCAAAGTCATTTTTTTTCCCCTTGAATAGTTTTTTGGGACTCTGGGAGGCTGCCCTTGAGACTGCCAAAGCCTTGCTGCCGCCCGTACGAGCTGCTAGCGCTAGGTTCAATTAGCCATCCTCTCAGTGGTAACTGTAGTAGCGCTGGAACCAGACATCGTAATAAAATATCTTGAGCCTGTTTCCTTTCTCCCTGCCTGTTATTTCTGTAACACAGCTGATGGGGTTTGCCACTTGCAGGTAAAGGAGCCATGGCTCTGCTGTCAGGGGAGTCTATTTCTAGCGTAATGATGCATTACAGACTGTTACCTATACCCTAGCTACATTTTTTCCTCCTCTTGCCTTTCCTTAATGCTTTTTTGACTAAAGTTTTGTTTCCACATTTAAAAAAAAAAAAGTGGATTTTTTTTTTTTTTATTTCGTGAAATTCAAGCAAACAAAAAAATCCCTGACACTCAGAGTTTACCATTCAGGAGATTCCCCAGACAAGCAAACACTCAGCACTGCTCTATGGCGCATGTGTATATCTGGGACTTCCACCTTCCTGGAGACTGGACCACTGTATGGTATGCAACTTCTTCACCTGGAAAATGTAAAATATTACTAATCAAAGTCTTGCAAGGAACATCAGGTCCTGACCTGGTAGCACGGGAATAAAACCAGGCAGTAGTATCATGCAGTTTTCTTTTTTTTAACTTAATGAAGCATTGGGCTAATAAAAAATATGTATGCCTCTCTATTTGCTGCATTTTTTAACGATCATTCAGCATTGCTTTCATTTTTCATTTCATTTGAATGAGTTTTATGAGTTACTGTTGTAATGTGAATTTTTTATTGCTGATATTGCATATGTTATTGTCTTCAGGGTGCAGAATTCCGTAAGAAAAAACTCTTTTGAAAGTAGGTTTTGGCTGGCTGAGTTCTGACAGGTACTTAGAGCTGATAGACAGGTACTTAGACTGCCATAGTCCAGTGTTTTCCCCGGGCTTTCTCTAAGGTCTACACACCCATGATCAGTCCACCTTCTCCTTGGCTGCACAGTCCTGGCTGGAAGAAGCTGCGGCCCAGCATCCTCAGGAGGTGAGTGTATGCCTGCGCATGCCTCAGCAAAGGGGGCACCTTGCAGAGATCCCAAGGAGCCCATTCAGTCCCTTGCTGTGAGAAAAGGCGGTTTTCACCGAGTTTTCCAACACGGTACAAATGGAAGCCAAAAAAAGTCACATTTTTGAGTAACCATGACTTCACAGTTACTAGCAACACAGAGCTCTAAGATAACCAGAGAAGGCATGGAAGGAAAGCTAGAGAATAATAATAATAAAAAAACTTTTAAAAAAAATCTCCCAAGAGCTGGGACTAGATGGCAAGTCCCTATTTCCACTTAAATTATAAAGTGTTGGATGCAGAGGGAGTTAAGAAGCCTGTCTGTTATGTCAGAAGGAAGCATTTTCTTGAGAGAAATCTATTATTTTTCATTCCCATTTATACTGGGCTGTGGCCTGAATCCAAGTCAGGGACCAGTTCACAGAAGGGAATTAGAAGGCGAGCCAGTAACTGAGCACCAGATTAATTCTCCCAGCTCTGTAAGCGTGCCGCCAGCTACAGCTGGGTGAAAACTGCCAGCACGCTGGGAGGACCTTGCAGCGTGCAAGCCAGTGGATATACCAGGCCCATGGGAACCAAATACAATAAATCAGAGGTTATTATTAAACAAGACTTAGAATTAGATTGAGTTCAATCGGACAGTGGGTACCAGGGCTGTGGTGAGGTGACGGTGGTCAAGGCAGCAGTGTGCCCTCTGAAGGTGCTTCAGTTTGACCACGCCATTTTTGCAGGATGCTTGAAGTCCAGTAAGACCAGCGAAGCCAGCAGAGATAAAGAGAAAAACAAGTCTCCCTAGCTCGGAATCAGGACAGTCTCTGCAATTGTCCATTTATAGTTTTATGTTTATAGACCCACATCAGACAAAACACTAAGGTCCCTAATTCTGATTTTAGGCCTATTTCCTGAAAATTACAGGTCTAAACGTTCTGTTCATTTTGACTCGTGGTGCCCAAATTTGCTCAAAAAATTTCTGGTTTATTTTATTTTCAGCATGGAAAATTAGCTTTGGATAACAATCCTATTCTTTTTTTTTCCCTTCTTTTTTTTTCCCCTAAAACCTAGTTGCCTCTGATGGAAGATCTTGTTTCTCCATCAAGACATTCTCACTCAGAAGCAAAATATCCCACATTCTGCCACCATGAACAAAAGCAAAGCTGAGCACTGCAGCTCCCAACCCCCGGGTCCCGCACTACCCACAGCCACGAGGGAAGCCTGGAGAAGAGGAGGTCTCAAGTTTGGACGCTCCCCTAATGCACTTCATTTTGCATTTCCTATCTTCACATGTGGCCAAATCCCAAATGGCCGAGGGGTCACACAATGGAAACTGAGTACTAAAATAAGTTTCCCGTCTGACATAGCTCTGCACCTTGTGAAAACGCATTCCATAGATAGGCTAGTCACAGCAAAGAGGACAATGTCTTGTTAAATGTTTTAAAAGCATATCATCTTCCAGGCTTCCCAGTGGGAAACTGTGTCTATAATATTATTCCCTGTATTGGCATCATCCACTGCTGATTTTTGCCTGCAAAACCTTTCAGAAAATCTCTTGGAGCATGAACAACATCTGTAAATTATTTTTAAATACAAGATGTGCCTGGGTTGATCCTAGCTGAGGGGTTTCTCAGCAATGGCCTAGACAGACAGAGCCAGGAGGGGCTGCTGGGAGAGGGCAGCGAGCGGGCAGGTAACCCCAAAGTGCAGTTCACCCTGGGGAATTGCAAAGAAAGATGGGGGCTTCTCCACAGGGAGATGGACTTTCACTTCCTTTGATCCATGTGCGACTGCTGGTGAGCAAAGGAATAAATAATGCAGCCAGTGGAAGACGCTCATCTTCTGAGATACCCTAATCAGCCATGGCCACATGTGCTCAGTGTCCTTGGAGCTGCTGACACCAGCCAGGCCCGTCACGCTGCTGGGCATGCCTTGAAATAGAGTAGAAATGAGCTAAAGGGCAGATCCCCCAGGATCAATCCGCCCACCCCTGTAGTCCATCCCCTGTATTCTGTTACATTGACTCTACCTCTGCCAACGCTCTCCATCTGCATCTTTATCTCCACTTAACTTTCCTACCAAAATTCCCTTCCTAAATCCAAAAGATCTGTGTTCCCAGGTACACATATGAATACCCCTCTTCACAGGCACAGAACAGTTCTGCTGCCCCGTTCACGTCACGGCATACTGCCTCTCTCTTCAGCCCAGGATGCCATTCAAAAAGGGCTTCTTGTTTGTCTCACTCCACAAGTTTCCTCATTACCTTTCCTCACAGGCTTTACTATTTCTCTTCCTGCTCTCTGCCTGCTCTCTGCTGCCTCAGCTAGGACCCTTTCTCTCCCGGCCATTTCTGAGTGCAGGATTAGAGAAAAAGACACATACTTTTTCTTCTTTTCAACTGCAGACACAAGGAAAAACATTAATGTCTCTGCTTGCCACGGGGATATTCAGTGTTGCAATTGGCAAACTTAAATTTATTTTTATTTTAATTGTAGCTTGATATTCTGCCTAGTGCTTATATTTAGAAGCCAGTTAGCAACCATTGGACAGGAGAATATGCAACCTGTTTGAACAAAAAAGCTATTAGCTTTACAGCTCTGGCATAAATGGGTAACATTTGGGGAGTAAATGACCTGCTGTAGTTACTAAAATTAATTTCCTTTTTGTTACTTTCTCTCTTGGTTTCCCTCTCCACATTTATTTCCTTCTATATCTTCCTCTTAATTCCCCTTCTCATCTTTTTATTTTTTTTCTAAATTAATTTTTCTGAAGCTTAGAAGAAAAATCAGAGACTTGCAAGTATTTTCCTTTGTAAAGGTCACACAGTCGTTGACTGCTCCTTTAAAAGGAGACAACTTGCGTTCATCTGACACCAGCAGCAGAGAGTAACAGATAAGAACATGCACAATTGGAGCCCGGGCACCCTCCCAGGCGGGCTGCACACACCCGTCCTTGGCCATGAGCTGCAATCTCTCCTGCCTAGGACATCTGCACCGTTTAATGTAGGGTTTTGTGATAAACTGAAGTTCCCCAAAAGACCAAGCTATGGAGCCTACTCCACAGTTTATTTTTATTTTGCCCATCTTTCTAGGCAGTCTTTTCCTGTCCCAGACCAGTTCAGCGATACCATCTGCATCCTCTAAGGTTGTCATTTCAGCTGCATGGGCTGTGTTTTCCATGCTGAGTTTCCACTTAAAACTCTGCTCCTGACCACCTTCAAGGCTTCCATTCGATTCCCCAAGAAGCTGGTCAGTGATCTAAGCTCCCACTCACAGAAATCACATTTTTAAATCTATTTAGCACGATGCAATGCCTGTAACTCTCCAAAGATTCAAAGGCAGTAAGAACACCCTTTTCACAAGAATAAGGCATACTGGGTAGATCAAGGAATCTGTTCATCAGTCCCATTCACGAGTAATGGGGTGAATATTAACAGCAGAGGCTTCAGGGACATTTTATGGTTGGATGCTGGCAAAACAGTAACTCCTCTCTCTTTCTGGCCTAATGAATATTTAATTCAAAATGGAACTGCTCCTACAGGAGAGACTTAATAGCTTGGTACATTGAATATTCACCTGAGATACGTGTATCATGAGTTTTACTTCCTTCCCTGGACAAGGGAATGTGGTAAAGCCAGAAGTTCAGTCTCGACCTCTTCTGTCCCAAAAGAGGACTGTGATCACTAGCATAGCTTTTTACAAGGGCTTCATGACCTCTGCAAAACAAGCAAAGCAAAAATCCCCAGGCCATTCTGTATTCCATTACTCTTTGGTGGTTAGGAGATGAGGGGAATTGCAGAAAGAGGATATAAATATAAAGTTATATAAAACAATTGTTTTACAAACTCATAATTTTACTGTTATAGCTACAAACATTCTAATTAAAAATACTGGCAATTCCTGCCAGCTCCCAGCTATGTCTGCAGTCAGGCATTAGCAACAGCTGGAGCCAGTAAGTATTTCACAGGCCATTTTCGGATGCCCTGTGCCTCACCGGTCGTCCATGGAGCATGACAGTGTAATAGCCTAACTGGCCATCAGAGACTGCTACCCTTGTGCATTTCCCCAAAAGCATTTGAAAGGTGCAAGTCTCATTCTGCATCAGACCAAAGCCAAATGTCAGAAACCTAAAAAATCCTGACAAAGAGTAATGTTCTCTGCTGCACAATTGCAGCTGTAATACCCACTCCTATATAGCAATGCTGAATTTCATTCGGGGAGGTCCAAAAATATTGATAAGTGAAAACATAAAATGGACAGAGAAAGCTATGAAAGAAACCACCAAACAAAGCAGAGACATAAGGAATCAATCACCATTATTCTTTCCATAATTAGGATCACAATAATAAGCAACGATGAAGTACTGGAGCCATTAAATAAATCAGCAAAATTTGTGAGGTCCAATTTTTACTGACACACTTAATTTCATTGTAACTTTTCTATACTAATGTCAAAAATGAGGGGGGAAAATGGTTAGCAATTCTGAATACAAAGCTGAAGTCTTTTCCCTCCAGCTTGCAAGAGAAAAAATGGGATAGACTGATCTCTGCTCTGCTCGACTGCGAAACGTTAATGGTTACATACCTGTACGTAAATGCCTGCGTGGGCAAAGCTGCAGTCCTTGCCCTGCCAAACCTACCAAGAGCTCCACTTCCTACAAATAACAACTGCACACAGGGTCTGGAAGAGCAAGAGCACTTGTGCTTCACCACCCACTAGGGCTGTTTCTGTGCATTTGCATTATTCTAGGCTTAAAGAGCTTTAGCCAACCAGTCCAGACCGGTAGAATAGCTTTCAGCTGCCCAGTCTGGTGTGACAAATAATCAATAGTGAATTCTCAGTGTGAAAAGTCTGTGACTGGTTTTTGGGTTAAAACTCTCTCCTCTGAGATGCCTCAAAATACTGCTAATTAAAACATTGGTAAAAATCCAGAGTATTTCACGAGTGATCTGGAAGCAGAGAAAAAAAAATTAGAGCAAGTGACCAGTGTGGTTATGTGATTTCAAACACATTTTTAAAAATCATTTTAAAATCTCACTGTAGCTTAAGACCTAAAATCTGCAGCAGGGGACTTGTGGCCTACAGAGAAGGGATAAAACCCCTCTGCATAAACAACATCCAGCAGAAATCCACATTTACAAACTGACTTGCAGGCAGTTGCACAAGGGAGCTGGGGTTTGCATCTCCCAGCACATTTTTGTTCAGCCGAGGCTTTCTCATAGACATGAGCTCCGCTGCAACTGGCTTTGAAGTCCTGTGCACACCTGCATAGATTACAAAGAAGGGAAGGCAGGTCCCTCCACACCCAAACTGTAAATTAACAATGCAACATGTCAAGTTAAGATATGCCCTCCAGCACCCTGTTTTAAAGTCAGACCAATGGCTGACAATCTCCTGATACACTTAACCCTTTCCCTGGAATTCACACCCAGCCTCCAGCCTCCCCAAAGAAGAAACAAACTTATAGGAGTGACTCTGTGATTTTTTTTTGAAGTAATGTATCAGTTCAAACCTGGGCCATCTGCTTTAATCATACCCTGGGTTTTTTTCTGCACAAACCAGAAGAAAGTTACCACTGTTATAATTTGATTTTTGCAGAGTGCCTTGTACAGCTGCATGGAGCAAAAGTTTTGGCCTGTGTATTCACAGGTTGAAGAGAGCCAGCCCTTACCCTTCCATTTCACCTGTTACACCTGGAACAACCCCCTGCTACGGGTAAGTCATGGCAATTACTGTGTTTTTTTCTCCAAATCCCTTCAGGAGGCTCTGTTCTTCCACCAGTAAGTCACCAGTAACTACAGCTTCGAAAAGGACTTTTAACTGAGCCAAGAACAAGTATACTCACCCAAACTGCAAGACTTCCTAGTCTTATGACTGTAGTCCCTTTCCTTCCTTCCTCCACTTGTCATGGTGGGCCACTAATTGCAGTCATCATGTCCCATCACTTCATACCTAACGGTAGGTGACAACTAATTCCTGTAGTATCTGTAATGCTAGCCTTCTCCTGACCTAACCTCCTCTTGACCCTATCTCATCTCATGGCTCCTATAGCTGTAGGGAACAAGCATGTGAGAATAAAGGACCCTGCTGACCTCCTTAGCACGATTTCTGCAGGGGAGAGCTCAGTGCCCGCTACGACTCCGCACTCCAGCACTACCTTTATTCGATATGTGCAGCACAAACGCAGGCCTATGCTCAAGTTCAAGCTTGTAAATATCCTCATGGTATAGACACAAGCAGACATTCAGGTATAGGGTTGAGGTACTGAGAGGCCTGCTGGGGATGGGCAAGTGGTGCATCTGACCTTGCTTTAGCCAGCAGCACCCACTTACAGAAGGGCGTGGGGCACCGTGGGCTCGACGTGGCCACCTCCATGTCTCCTGCTCATGCAGCTCATGCAGCCTGCTCTGGTCTGTGGTGCTCCCTGGTGGCATCCCAACACCCTCCACCCCGAAGGTGAGAGGCTGGAGGCATTCAGGTTGGGCTGCCATTTTATAGTATGGACCTGGTGGTCCAAGCCACCGTTGTCCCAGAGGTGGTAACACTGAAGTAGAGCTGAGCCAGCAGGAGACCAGACTGCAGTTCCTCCCCTGGTCCAAGCACCAGAAGTCAGTGATGATTTCTGTGCCCAGGTGCTGGTTCTTACAGTAAGACCTGACATACTCTTGACCAGTGATAAGAAAGATCATCCAAGCATCCAGCTGTACTACTGGAAAAGTGTCCTCATCTGCCTCCTGTCAAGGATACACGATTCAACTGTCAGGTGCTAGAAGGCCCTTCATTTGAGATGAGTTCAGATAAAAGCCAAGAGCTGCAGCCTATATATGGCTATATATGCTTTTCAAATCTTAACTGAACTTTTCACATTTGGATGTTTTTGACTGTTTTTGGGGAAAGAAAAGGGAAAGGGAAAGGGAAAGGGAAAGTAATAAAGTAAAGCCCGTCTTTTCTTTTCAAGACGGGCTTTACTTTATCTCCCTCTTCTTTCTTTCTGTCTCACACACATCTCCTTCCTTGTTGCAAGCCCATGAGGAAGAGACCCAACCATGTTTTCCAGAAAGTAGGAATAATCTATTAAAATTAAAAAAGCTGATTTTCAGAAGTTTCTTTTCTCAGTTGAAAACAAATGTACCTCTGATAATACATACACATGAAGAAGTGATTTACCTTAAGTATCTAAATCCAAGCACTTTGGTGCATATTCTTAGCTGCATCAAAAGGAACTAAATATCCCAGGAGACAAGCAAAAAAGGAAGAAAAAAGATTAAGAAATGGCAACCACCAGGGAGTATTAAAGGATGTGAAGAGAAAAAAGAGACAGAAATAGGACCTGGCATCTTCAGATGAAAGCTGAACTGTGCCTTCCATTCAAAGAGCACCAGACAATAAGAGCAAACCGTCAGATTGCCCAGTGAGTGTATGAAAAGGAATAAGGAAAAGACAGAGCTTCTTAATAGGAGGGATGAAAAGAAGGAGCACTGCAATGCATGGTGGTGTCCTTATTGCTTTTACAAGAATCTTGAATCCCAGGCTGCTTCCCCATCCAAGGAACTCTGAATTCAGGTGTAGATTTTTTTGTTTGGTTGGGTTTTTTTCTCTTACAATTATGCAGCAAAGCTAACTGGAACAGTCAACATTGTACATCATTCTGTAGCACCCCAAAATGTTGTCACTGCTAGGAAGCAGATAATGTAGGGAAATGTGAACAGATTTTTTTCAAAAAAGGAGACAAGTGGGCAGCCTCCTGGGTCAAGCTGGGACACACTCCATGTCTAGTGTGATGTTCCAGGCACACTCTGCCTCCTGCCTCCTATAAAAAAATATTTTATTTCAGTTTGCATTCATAAAATGTACACAAAGAATCCAAAGCAGGACACAAAACACACATGCCCCACCACGCCTGGGGAAATCACAAGTAACAAGAAAGTAACAAGGTCTCACACCCAGGGTGTGAGATCAAAAGGAAAAGGGCCCAGATAGGGAACATCTGGTATCTAGATGAAAAGCCGGTAAGCCAATGACTTGTTGCCTAATAAATTTCTAAAGACTAGGACAACAAAACATCCCAAAAGCTTTCCCTGAGATGCCAGGATGGGGAATGGCATTCCAGATGGTTCCAGTGGATTTAAGATACCAGTTGTCCTTCATGAAGCGTTAAGCGGATTTTTAGGTTTTTTAATGAGCACATCTTCAACCCAACAACAGATCAAAAAGGATGGGCACATAGATTCAAAATAAAATTTAAGATGGATGGATGGTTGGATGTGTGTATATATGAAGAACAGAATAGAATGAATGCAATCAGCAGTGCCCAAATGCTCTGCTTGATCAAAAAATTACTTCTAGAAAATATGTCAAATAGTGCCAGCACCTGGCTTTAACCAGCTTATTTTCCCTCCTTTCTGCTCCTTTGCTTTTCACCTTTTATCTCAAGAGCCCTCTATCATCAGTGTCTCAAGAATCCACATCTCCAAACTCCTTCAATGAGAGAATATAGTGCATTAGCCATAATAAGCACAACACTGAAATGACTGACTGCCCTGATATTGATTTTCTCATGTTAGTAACAGAGAGACTGCAACTAACACATAAAAATGGATTACTTTCATTTCGAAGGAAAGGGCAACTTGATCTAATCTGAAAAGTGACTGAAAATAGCACTAGGGACTATCTTGCTTATTGTAATTCACTGAATTCATACCACTTCGGCTTAGCTGGAAGAGAAATAAAGATCCTCTGATAGTATTGGGAAATTTGAACTTTTGGGAAGAGAGGCAATCAGTCCTCCCCTGAGCTAATCTTAAAGGGCAGAGTAGCTATACACTCAGTAGAGAGTTATCTCATTAATTCCATGGAATGTTGACACATAAACTGAGAAAAGTGTAATTACTTGCCCTTGAAGGCCATTGCAAGTAAGGTCTTGGAGTTTCTCCTGCCAAGAGTTCACGCTCCCTTCAAGTATATCATGAATCTAATTGACCTGGTATCTCAGAGGTACGAAACCAACCAGTTTTTATAGAACCATGTCTCAGAGGAAGAGATGCTACCCTGACTGTGTCGGGGTGAGCGGGCTCCTAAACCTCCTTACTTCCACTTTGACTCCTCAGGCAAATTTCCATCCCCTCTCACACTTCCAGATATAAACTCTCCAGTGTTTTAAAAATTTTTCCTATTACACAGACCCTTAGAAACCAATTTGCGGATGCTCCCCTTGTCCTACAACTATCTCCATACTGTGCTTTAGTCACTGGTCAAATCTCATTCAGCTGCCTCCGGCAAACTCATTTCTGCCACCATTCCCGCACGCAGTGGCTGAGGGTGGGCATTCACATCCCTTCCTTCATATCTGAACAGTTACCCTCTTGCTCACCTTGTTCTTCTTCTGTAAGCCTGCCTGACCATGCAGCCGGGGGTTGCTGTAGAGAGCACGGAAAGAGTTAATATCACAGGGTCTGTTATTGCTCATTAGTACTGCAGAGGTGCCTGGGTGCCCTGGCAAAGATCAGGACTTACCGGGCCAAGGACTGTACAAACAGTAAGGGACAGCGCCTGCCTGCGAAGCCTGAAATCTAAACACACAGCACAAACGAAGGCCGAGCTCCCATTTCCATTTGACAGGTGGGAGGAGGTGCCACCTGCCCTCTGACCACCACCTCCCCTTCCTGCCCACACTGACAGTGAGGTGCTGCTCTGTGGGGCTCTCCAGCAGGAACCCTCATCTCCTCTGGAAAGGAGAAATCCCGCTTTTCTCCAGGGACCTCCTGTGATGCACCCAGGAGTTTCTCGCTGCACAGCTCCCACACCCACCAAGGGCTGACCCCTGCCCACATCGCATACATGCAGTGCCTGCAAAATCACTGCAGCCCATGTACACCTACAAATCCACGTACATATGCACAGACACGCAGGCACTGCGCTCTGCCTGGCCCCACACACCTAGGAAGACCCAGGACTGCCCACTTTGCCCTTGGGCAACCTAATTTCCTCGCACGCTGCACCCACACCCAGGACCCCTGGGAGCTGCTTCTCAAGGGCACCCACAGGGGCTTTTCCTCCCACTTCTACATGATCTGACTCACGCTCTGTGTTGCGTGACACGATGCACACCCTTGAATTCACCCATGTTATATTTAACACTGGAAACAGTCCAGTTTCCCCAGGCCCACGTGTGTGATGAGGCGGTGAGCTTCCCTGTGTTGTTGTTCATGGTGGCACCACACCACTTGAGGTCACCACCCAAGCTTGGCCTCACATGTGACTCCCCTCCTGTCCTTCCCCACCCTTTCAGAGTAGGACCAAGTATCCACTTCGAGCAGCATCCCACCTAACTCCGGCCACTGCTAGACCGGCAGCCAGCCTGTAAATGATGAGTCCAGTAAATTCAAGAAAAAAAGGAACTGTAGTAATAGATATGAAGTGAATGAGGAGCAGAACCAGACTGAAAGCATTTACCTCTGGGTGCTTGGTGGTACTCCTGAGTCCCAAGAGCAGGCTCGTTTCAGTTGCTCTGTAGACAGGTCACAAGAGGATGCAAACTTTAAATTGCCAAATAATTAAGGTTATTCAACCATAACTTCAGAATTTCTTTTCAGAGGATAAAACCATGACTGCTGGCAAACTGAGATGCCCTTAAAGATAGAAAATTAAATTAATTTAACAGTCAGGCTGCCATAATGCTTTCTCTGGGATTTCCCAGATGGAAATATGTGTGAATGAGGTCTATAGACCGTGTGTTACAAACCCCACATTTCAGGAAGTGTCCAGACTGACTGCATATAATCTGCACAAAAGATCTGTGGATGTTCAGTAGATCTGAGAGCTCAGGAACATGTTTGACTTAGCATGCATGCTTGACCTAGTTGAATAACGTGAATGACCATGGCAAATCCACAATCCTGGACGCTTCAGACTTACCATACTATCGATTCACACAAGCAGAACAGCACTGTCTGAAATCCCCAGGACTTTCAGGCCGGCTGTGCATATGCCGGGTAGCTAATCTGTGCATGCACTGTAGAAACGTTGCAGATTTCTAGATTTATGGCGGCTCAGGCAAGGATCTATCATGCAGTCACTCAGCAGGACTGCCCACTGGCTAGAAACCCTGGGCCAGTGTAAAAACCCTAAGGCTCTGCCTATGCAGCATGCCTGCAAGGAAAACAGGGCATCCCCAAGAGTACTCAGATGGGGGGGGGGTCTCTCTGTTAACCGCAATGGCGACAACAAGGGCTTGCTTCTGTCCCCTTCACCTCCAACAGACAAATGCTTTCTTTTTCAGACAGAGCCCGTGCCTGGTGCCATTATTCAGAAAGTTGTGCTTGTTTGTACTAGCCCAATCAACAAACAGATGAGGAGCCCATGCAATGCTAATTATATACTATAGGTACCTGTTAAGCCATTTTATAGACAGTTGTGTGCCTTTATAATTTAAAGGGACAAGTGCAGTGAGTTACATGTAAATGAGGTCTGGCTTGGTGTCACAGCATCTATAAAGGACACAAGAGAGGCAAATAAACCAGGGAGCCCTTTTCTTCTCTGCATTACTGCAAAGGAGGCAGGCAAAGCGCCGAGGCTGGTATTGCCTGCTGACGGGGAAGCGGTGGTTTGTTAGCACAGCCAGAGGCACTGCGCGCCCTAAGGGAGAGCGTACCCACCAGGAACGGGGTGTAGCAGAGGCCTCTCCCCGCCAAACCCCAGCCGGCAGGTTGGGATCGGCACCGGAGGGAGCGTCCACAGCAGCCCTGGAGGGAGGGAAAGGTTGCACCCAAGCCGTCCCCTCCCAAATCCCCGGGGCCAGCTTCCCACCCAGCGCCAGCGCCAGTGCCTGTCGTTCAGAGGTTAAACCCGAAAAGAAATGCGCATGAAGGGAAAACCAAGAAAAGGAGGGAAATGGCTAGGGAAGTTAAAGCTCACTGTACCCACATCCAAATTCCCAGAGCTATGCAATTTCCTAGGAGGTGTCACACATGATACCACAGCATCAATCCATAAACAAATAAATAAACAGGCAGTGGTATTCATTTACCTACTGCAGTGCAACTTCAGTTATGAGGTCCAATGAAGGCAAAAGCCTGGCAGGATTTTTAAAAGGACTCAAACCTGTCTTGAACAGTGAAGGATCCAGAATTGCATTAGATTAGAGCCTTCTTAAGAGACTGGAATGTTGTACGCTCACCTCATGTCACAAGACAACCCATCGCTGATGGAGATGAGGAAGGACTTCTTCCGAGAGGCTGGTTTTCTCGTGAGTCTTCTCTTCCAAATTCTCCCACCTTTCTACATCCATATTAGTCATATGTGAAAACAGGAAACTGAACCAGAAACTATGTTTCTTCTCTATTAGTTTGGATGCTGATCTGGGGGGGAGGGGGTGACACAACCCAACAGAGGCCTGAGATTTTTAACTCTGCTGACTTTCATGGAGGTATTCCTGATTTGCACATACAATGTGCTTGGTCACCTCTTGGCAAAGTTTTCCTTCCACAGACACCACCTTGCCACAGCTGGCAGTAACTGGTGATGCTGAGGACAATTCCTACAGTGGCGTAGGTGCCTGCTGGAGCAAATTACCAGTTCCCCCTTCAGGTGGTCATTCCTGATCAGCAGTGAACAAATTAGCAGGGCATCAGGAAAAAGCCATCTTTGGGAAAGATAAAATTTCAGCTTCTAAGTTGGCCCGTCCATAAACCTGATTGAATTTATGTAAAAGGAAGACATCTCTGGAAATCCAGAAAGATCAGTGTCAGATCGAGGAGCCGTATTCACTGCATGTTACCACTGAGGCAGGCATGGTACAAAAGGTGTTTCACAAACCAGACATGGCTATCGAAAGGCCCACTCTTCTCCCAGTGCTTTGCTGGATGAGCAAGTCCTAAGTTAAGGGCCACAGAGTGTGGCTCACCCACCGGAGAAGCCACCCTTCCCTCCCTGCTTTCCTTCAGGCCAGAGATACCTCCCGGGATTAGATCATCCCGCGGTGTCAGGCTGCAGAGCTGGGTTACCAGCCGTGGGTGGGTGTGTTATTAGTCAGATTTACATGTCTAAAACAACATTTGTGCAAACACCCCAGGGCATGGCTATGAATGGGCACAGAACAGCAAATCTGAAAAAGAAGTTCAATAAGTAGAAAAAGCAGCGTCCAAGTTGAAGCACCCCTACAAGTAGGTCAAATCTACTGGCAGCAAGTTGGCTAATATGATTTATCACCGGATTTACTGCAGAGTGTGTTTTGTTATTGAACGCTTCTTTCAGTTGTATTCACGTTGCTTTGCTGGATGCAGTATGTGCTCAGTATTTGTCTCTAAAAAGTAAAAAATTAAGTTGAAGAGTCCCACACAAGGGGCACATCTCCAGAGGAGATACTCTAAGCACCTGCAACAGCCATTAAATCAAAGGGACTTCACAGGCCATGACCATACAGAATAGTTATTCAGCTACCTAACTTGGGGTTTGCAGGCTGTCGCTCTGACTCAAAGCACCTCTCTCTGCAGTGCTAGGATGCTGCTGTCCCCAGAGAGTAGTAAAAACCACAATGAACTCCAGGCAGGGACGGTAAAATATGAAGCCAACCTCAGAGGAATGTAACAGATTACAAGCAGTTGACAAGGTATAAAAACATACTGTAAACCTGTTTTAAACATTTTCACAGCAAAAAAAAGGAATCTATTTTAAAGGATCGTACTCACGCTTTTGATTACCAAGACAAAATTAATGGCTGCAGTCAAGTGTTGTTGGGGAAACCATGCACGGGAGCACAGGGCTGGTGGAAAGCAATTTTGAGTCGTATCAATACCACGCTATCAGAAATGCGGGAGTAAAACACCTGAACTGAAATGGTGCCCAAAATCTATCCTCCTGACCGGCTGGCTCCAGATCAGTTGTCAAGGGAGGAGCTGTGCTTTCCTCCTCTTGCAGCACTGGGAAGGAATAAAGCGCCAGGGCTGCAGCTCTCAAGGGGAGAAGGGGAAATGTGGAATCCAGAAAAAAGTCCAGAATAAAGAAACTTTCAGAAGGCTTTTGGGGCACTGGGCTGGAAATGTCACTTCAGATCTCTGGCTGTTTTGCTGCACCCATTTGCACACATACGCTTCTCCTCAACCTCCGTGTGCTCTGTGGCCCCAGTCCCCCCAAGAAACAGGAGTAACCAAGCCGCTCACACGCTGCCCATGTAACCACGCAATCACGGTCTTGTAATCCTAGACCTGGTGCAGCCCAATTTACCTGATTACATTGCTTTTGTTCACATTAAGTGTTCATTGTGAAACCTTCTCAAGACAGGAAAAACTAGATAACAAGGGAAGAGCTCCTCTGTGGAGATTGCCACAGATGACACCTGTGAGGCATGTCCCTTCAGTGGTGTACCTTTCACTGTTCAAGAAATCAGCATGACATCCAAAATGACCAAAAATTTCCCTGAGATGTCCTAAGCATGCCATCATTTTTCACAGCTAAGCTGTGCAAGGAATAATAAAAACAAAATTTATTTCAGTTTGCATTCATAAAATATACACAAAGAATCCAAAGCAGGACACACAACACACACGCCCCACCACCCCTGGGGAAATCACAAGTAACAAGAGCCAAATTTTTTAAAATTCTTTTGGAATAAATTGATTGTATAAGAAAAAAAGATTTAAAGTGATTCACAGGAGTGGTGGGCACACCTGCTAAATTATTCAGATACGGTCAAAATCAGCAACCCCAAAGATAAATGAAGATCATGTTAAAACTCCTCCAGTTGCTGCCAGGAAAAAAAAAACAGACTCAGCCCACTCTTCATGTTTCTTTTTAACAACTCTGATCATAACCTGGGGCCATCCCCTTAGGTGATTTCTGTCCTAGACATCATCCATTATCCCTCCACACAACAGTGCAGTTCCCGCCCTGACTTCTCTCTTCTTTACTTCACCCATCCAAATATCCTCCCCTCCTTCCTCCCTGCGTTGCATTGGCAGGTATAGAGGGAAGGGTGGCAACTTGCCTTTGGAAATGTGGGAGCTGCCTACCACGCTGCAAGCCAAATCTAAGTTTATTTTTAAATAGTATTGTCTTGATTTTTGGTATTCTGGGTTTAGGAAAGGCCTCAATCTGATCTTATCTTGAGCTGTTTTCCTTAACGACCTCAAATTACGAAGCTGTGATCCAGAAAGAGCATAGTGGTTGGTTTCACCGTATAGAATAATATGCGCCAAAACGCTTTCAGACCTACATCCACGCACATCCCTAAGATTAATTAATGAATTAGTTAATTAGACCAAATTGAAATGTTCTGGTAGCAAATATTTGTTGTTAATTGAATAAAAATAAACTACTGAAAATATAGTTATAACCTTTGCATTTTGCTAATGTTTTAAAAGCCTACATGTAGTACTTAACACAGAATTATTTGCCTAACAATTTTTCTATAAAGTATGCTAAGCTATTTTATTCACCTGTTTCTGTTGGTTTAAAAAAAGCAAACTATTAATTTCTAAAAGTCCGTTTATGGACTCACTATATGGGCCATATATTACAGTTTTTTCTCTGTTTTAGTAGTGTAAAATTTCTAGATTTACACAGCTAAATTAATGAGAATGTATAATTTAGGACTCTGATGGTCCACAGATGATTTGCAATTCTAAGCTGTAATTAGCCTGACCAATTCAGTGCAATAACTTATTGTTAAGCACATGCATACAGGCTGTGACTTGTAAACTTGCACACAGTAGATGATGGACATTTATTAAATCACTAAGGATTGACAGTATGTGATGGAGAGTTTTGATATGATTTGTATTAAATGGCTTTTCTGACAGGAGACAGTATTTTTATATAAGTAGAATATTTGCCTGGTATCTATGTACAGTACTAACACAAAACATAACAAACCAACAAAGCTATGCCAGCAGAAGGGACATTGTTGAAACACATTTCTAACTCCTTGAAGGGTCATGTTTTATTGTTATTTAAGAGGATATATTGGTAGAATTAGAACTGTTTTGAAACCACACCTAGCAACAGTTCAAGGAATTAATTTGTTGAGCAAAAACTTCACTTACAGTAAGCGCACAATTTCTCTACATTTTCAAGATGAAAAAGTTTTGAAGTAAAATGTAGTTAAGTTTGCTGTTTAGGTAGTTGAAGTTTGCTGCTCTCTATCCTTAGTTACGGCACTGACCTCAGGCAGCCCCAGAAAATGTCAATGGAGAATTGCAGCCAACAAACCACTAAAGCTCCATCCTGTTCTATGAATGTCCCATTGATTTCAGTGGTGCAGGACCCATCTGAAAAGCTTTGCTGAAAATGGTCACGTGCAGTTCCACTCTAGGATCCCTCTTTTAAGAACGCCATCCTCAAAAATCGTTAGTGCAAGCAGCAGTGTACACTGGCCTAGGGTTTGCCCCAAGTTTCTTTTTCTCCAGCAAGACTAAGGAAAGCCTTCTGTACTGCTTCATGTGCTTTCCATGCAGAAAGTTTAGCCTATAAAGAGCACCTTCCTCTGTGGGATCCTAATGCTTCAAAAACTATAAGCTGCCACACGCCTCAACCTAACAGAAGAGCTGCCATTGACTTTAATAGGAACCAGACTGGCACTTCATTAATGCAGTGCAGATGATTTTTAATACCTTTCCAGGAAAGGAGAGAGCTCTGTCAGCATATATGGGACGTTATTGTCATTTGTGTTTGTGAAGAAGCAAGAGGGTCTGTTGCAGAGTCCTTTGATGATTTATGATCCAGATGGATTTCAGAAATATCATTTCCTTAACAAGGACTGAGCCACCTCTTTGATTTGTTTTCTCCTGCTAATGACAAGTGCCCATTCTCCAGTAGTGTTTCTCAAAGTGTGGATTGTGACTCCTTTGAAGACCTGAAAGCGTTCAAAAGAGGTCATGTAACATTAGCAAAAGCAGAGTTAGTCAGCTCAGTTCTTCCAGGCAGAGTTGTGTTTACTGGCTACCAGTGTTTGCACCAGCCCAGGAACTATGATCTTCTTCTCATTGCTTTTAATTGGCTGGCATTAGTTAGGTCCCTTCAGCACCTGGGCATGATTGTTTATACTTGCAAGCAGTAATTACCAGCAATTCTCATTATCCCATCCTAAAGGGACTGACCTGCTGTCAATTCAGGAGGTTATACGAAAGATGGATAAAACCAGAGGAGGCTGCATTTTCAGAAATCCTTGATGTCTCATGCCCAAAGGAGAATAGATGGCAAACAGTTCCCTAATTTTTGAAGAGGTAAATAATGCGTGGGTTTGAAACTGTGGAACAGAGGGAGAAGGGGCTGGGCATTCAGCTGGCCTCCATACCCACAGAAAAACTTACTTTTTAGGAGACAAATTCACTGTATGAGTTAGGAAGGTGGCAAACTAATAAAAAAGGAGTGAGTGAAAAGGGAGATTCAAAGAACCCTCATCAAAATCAAGATGTTGAGAACAAAGTTAGTCATGAAGCCAAAGGACACAAAAAGAAGAAAAATATAATTGCCTAATCATCAGCACCAAGTTCTGGATAATAGATGAGAGGGACTGGAGTTACACAACTACGAGCAACGTGACAGTGTTACAGAGCCCAGCATGATGAGTACGTTAAAGCAAATTGCTAGGATCTGTGTAGGCATGGGGAACAGGGGAGATGGCCTTGCATGTCATGTAACGTACATCATTACACGTGTGCAGCTCAGAAATCACTCACCGCTAAAAAGCTTGGCAAAGATCTGCCCATTTGGTTTGTGTGTTCAGCCCAGCCACCGCAGGGTCTTTGCAACCAAGCTGCTCTCTT
Source organism: Aptenodytes forsteri (assembly GCF_000699145.1). Classification (NCBI taxonomy): domain Eukaryota; kingdom Metazoa; phylum Chordata; class Aves; order Sphenisciformes; family Spheniscidae; genus Aptenodytes; species Aptenodytes forsteri. Next base: position 2,892,599 of record NW_008795334.1, on the reverse strand, counting down.
TGCAGACCTATTAAAGGTGTACCCCCTACAACTAATCTCCGAGTTGCTGGCACTAAGGAAGAAAATTATCTTGAAAGCTTATGAATTAATATTGTCACTTATGAAGTTCAAGGTGAGTGAGCGGGTGGTCTATTTTGCAGACTATCAAATCAAATCAATTAGCTAGATGACTGGATCCATAATCAGCTACCTGTGGTGCCAGAGTAGAAAACCGCATTATCACCCAGATCTTCAATCTGAATGAAACATGCTGGATGTCTTCTGTTGCCACTAAACAAATGCAAAAGTACAGGTAATCATTTCCTAATTTGAAAATTAGTTGCATCTGATATAAGGTAAATCTATACTAGAACTTGATTGAAGATAGTTTGGTCACAGAACTGTATTTTTGGCACAAGCGATTATATGCCGTGAGTTACATGTCAAGACAGTGAAGTCCAAATCAGTAATATATTCAGCTTGTGATTTAAAAGGACAAATGTCACTAAGTAGAAAATAGTTGTGAGCTGAATCAAATGAGATAAAGAATTTAAACAAAAAATGTGTGAATGATAACTGGAAAATCTTGAGAAACTGTCGTAGATGTTCAATAAGCCACAGTTCCAAAATGCCAAGGGCAACCATCCCTTCCCTTAGGAAGGGAATGTGAGGGCAGATACTACGTTAACTCCTATGAAGGAAAAAGGAAGCTGATAATACTTATTGCCAGCCAGAAGATAGGGACCAATAGAGAAATAAAAGCACAATGACCAAAAAAATAGTATGTTATGAAGAAGAAAAATCTTCTATAATGAATAGATTCTACAGTGCCTTTATAACATATAATGAGATGAGAATGGTAAAATTATCAGTAGCATTATACAAAAGGCAGAAGTGTTAACCAAATCTTTCTATTCTGTGCTGGGAATCATCCCAGTTGGTATATAGTCATATAAAGTAGTGATGAAAGGTGAAGCCTTGAAGCTCTATCAGTCCCCCTGTTTGGCAGAACAACAGAATCCAAGTGCCAAACTTTCATTCATATCTCAAAATCTCATTAATTAATTCAAAGATTCAAAGATTATGAATCTGCTGTGATCATCTAACCTGCCCTCCTACATAGCGCAGGCCATAGGACTTGCATCCCATTTCAAACTACAGAAAGTCTACTAGGAAAACACCTACTCGTAAGACTAGAACTATGAAACTGAGAGCTTCCTTCTTGTCAAAGCTTGTTTTGGTTCAACTTCTGGCCATCGGAGCCTCCTACCTATCTGCTACACTGAGGAATTCATTACAATACTCTCAAAGCACTGTTCACAGACTACAAGCAGGTCTCTCCTTTACCTTCTCCCTAGTAAAATATGAATGTTATGAGGCACATTTTGCCATTCCTCAGGACTTCGTTTGCACCCTTGCTAATGTGACAGCATTCTTCTTGTCCTGTGAATACCCAGACTGGACACTGAACACCAGTAATTGTTAAACCGGTGCTAAACACAAAACTAACAGCAGTGTCTGCATGAGAAAACTAAACGCAAGTGCAAGTATGGGCACACATTTGCTCACACTATGTCATGGTTAGTTCCGTAGCACATTTTGGGAATATATGAACCAGCCGTCTGCCAGACAATGCCTGAGCATGGTTTGAGGGATAGCATGGGACAAGTTGCTCAAGCAAGCAGTATGGATGAGGCCACTGTGTTTGGGCTAGTCTAGATATATGGAGGTGAGTTGTGCTATTCCACTTGCCCTCACAGACAGAGAACTGAACCTGGCCCACTTTACTGATTAGTATAAATACAGACTCTATAAGCTTCCCTAACCAATTTCCTCATATTTTTAACTTCAAGGGTCACAGAAGTTTGTTTTTCACTGACCCACACCAGCAACTCATGCTTAGACAGTTATTCACCCTGTTTACCGTGTCCCTCTAAACATCACTCTTCCCCAGCGCAGATTTGTCCATTCCATTTGTATGACCTAAGATTTTTGTTCTCTCTCCAATGACTTTATATTCAACCATGTTAAAACAAGCAATCCAAGGTCACTTGAATTATAATACTGATACTACCCCTTTGACATTTGCTAGTTTCTTCAGCATTAGTGTCCTCTGCAAACTTCATTTGCACTAGTTCTGTGCTTTCTCCCATATATTTAGAAAAAGTACTGAACATCATAGATAGAAGAACCATTTCTCAAAGAACTTTCCTGAAACAAATCTGTTTAAGGAAGAGGAACTTTCACACTAAATAAGAGATTGTGTAATCTCCACCTGTGGAGACATCCCAAACTCAGCTGGACAAGACCCTGAGCAACTTGATCTGCCTTTCAAGCTGGTACTGCTTTGAGCAAGGGACTGGACTACATGACCTGCAGAGGTGCCTTCCAACCTAAATAATTCTGTGATGATTCTCCATTTGTATTCCAAGTCCTGTCAGCTGGCCAGCTTTCGATCAGTGTAACATGTGCCATGTTAATTTTATATTGTTTGACTTTCTTAATCGCTGTCTCATGTGATGTTGGGTCAAATTTGGTCAGTTCAATCGTCCTTATCAAACTAACTTGCCATCTCATCAAAAAAGGTGGCAAATAAGATTTACAGTATCAATTTCACATACAGTAATGTTGACTGGCATTAATTATATTTTTCTCCTTTAATTTTTCTTTAATCTAGTCCTAATCAGCTGTTCATTCTTCTGCCCATGATTCATAATAGGCCTTACTGTATCTACCATAAGTTATTCTGGATTCCCAGCTCTTCCAGAGTATCAGGAGTCACTGAACATCAGCCATGAGTAATTACACACTCTTCAGAACGACTCTGCTAAAACGTATGGATGCAAGTTATCTTGCATGGTTTTTTTTTAGTGTTTAACTTCTCCTCCAGTTCCTGATGGAACGGAAATTGTTTCATCCCAATCCGCAGACAGGAACGCCGCTCTTGACATCCTTCCAAATAAAACGTTCATTGAACCCCACCATCTCCTCTGTGCCACCGGCAGCTTTCGGGACAGACCCTGGGCATCGCCAGCTGGCAGTCACAGGGCAGCAGGCACAGCAGCTGTAGTCCTCCTGCCTGCTTCGCCCATGGCGGAGGCCTGGAAAGCCAGCCTAAACTGCTTCCTTCTGCCGCCGCTGCGGGCAGGGCCAGGGTGGAGCCCAGCATTGAGGTTGCTGGCTCGGGCTGGTGGGGACCCCACCCTGCTGCAGGAGTCACTGCCTGCGCCCTTCCCGCCCTCCTCCTCGGGGAACAGCCCTGGCCCTGCTCGCCAGTCCTCCCCCGGGGCTTTCTGTCCCCGCTCCTCCCTTTCTCCTGCCTCTGCCTCCCCCAGGGCTGCAGCAGCCCGGCCCTGGCCCTGCTCAGCTCTGGGTCCTCCACCTAGGGCGGCAAACGCATTTTAGCTTCCCCTTCTGAAGAGCTTCGGGGGGGGAAACAGCATAACTGGGTTACTTCTTGCTCTTCATATAACTAAAAAAGCCTTGTTAACTAATTGCATGCATTTCAGAACGGCCACTGCTTGGTGTTAACATGCATATCAAAAACTCCCATTTGTCACGCATAGCCCAAATCTTATTATTTTGCTGGCCAGTCCAATACCAATAAATCCCAGGAGACTCTCACTTTTTTTTTGCCTGCCTACTCTGTTTTTGAGTCAACAAGACATTGGCATTCGTTTACTGTCTCCATACACTTCCACACACTTTATATTTGTCAGTACCTGTGGCACATCCAGAGCCAAATGCCAACACCCCTCTTTCCACTTACATCATCTGCCAGTATAGGCAGTGGACTAACATTCCCAAAATATCACAAACCGACACATTGACTACTGAAAAAGGACAACTGATATTTCTGTATTTAGCGTTGCAGTAAAGAGACGATAAATCCTTTTTGTTGGTTTTTTTCCCCTGCCAAAATGCTGGTTAGTTTTGAAAGAAAGTTTAGTAGCCAGCATTGCATTTTGGTAACTGACCTTAAAAATTACATTCATCATACCCATTTCAAGCTTGGGAGAAAACTTTTAAATATGTCTCACTACTAGTTGCAAAATCTGCTTTAATTTTTCACCGTCAACCCTATGGGCTTTCCTGTGGCAAACTGTTCTGCCTTTTGGTCTGCAGCCAACTGGTGTGTTTTGAATCCCAGTTATCACATACAAAAAAATGAAGTGATGTTGCATATCAGCATTCATCATCTGTCACTTCCTGAAAAAAAAAATCTACCCAAACCAATCTTTCCACTCCAATTTTAGTTAGCGTTCAGAGTACAAGGCCACCCTCCAAAACACAGCTCTTAGGCTCTCCTGAGCAGGTGGAGTTCACAGTGGACGTTAAGGAGGAAGCCACGGGGAGTTTTCTCTCTCCCCTGCTCTACATACCGCCAGAAGTTAGGTGTCTTTAATAGTAAGTTCCTTTCGCCTGAGATGTCCTTCACAAACAGTACTTAAAAACGTATGATGAATACGAGGAGGATGCGCACCATTTGCAGACCCTGCAGCCATGGCTCACTTAATAAATCATTGCTTTTGGCACTGGGATGTTAATCTTTCCCTCCCTAAGAGACAGTGAGACGCCCCACCCTACACACCTTATCTTCCATCTCATTAGGTTTCCCTCCCGCAGCAGAAATCTTCGGACTGAAATGTAGCCCTTTCATTTGTGAAGGATTGTCTTCAGGAGCAGAAATGCCAAAGTTTCATGAAAAATCTCGTATTTATGACATTGTGCGGAGCAATATTGACAGGTTAACAATAGCTCTGCTTCTGACAAATAAATGTATGTAGGACGATCAAGAGATTACAGGATGGGCCTGGTAATCAGCCAGCTTCAAGTGAGTAAGTGGCCACATACACTTATTATCCAAGGCCCTATCCTGCAAGAACTTCAACATATCCCAGAAGAGTCCATCAGATCCTGTTGAAATCAGGTTATGTTGATAGTACCATAAATGTGGAACAAAAAGGAAGACACAAACCCTGCCCAAAGGCTTACAAAGACAAATTGAAACAGAGTCACAATCCAGGTATGGGGATCTGCTTATATCAGCACAGGAAAGCATCAAAGATAGAAATGGATCTCCAGAAAGAGGAGAGAGACAGATGGTCCCGGTTCAGACACGAGCATGGGACCTGTGAGAACTTCTGGCAGTTCGCTCCACTTTCAGAGACATCCTGTGTGGCTTAGGCAAACCACTAAGGGACAAATATGTAATATGTAGGTTTCATTCTCATCCTTTGGCATGCGGGCACCCACTGCCTTTCACAAGCTCTTCATTCACTGCGTGAGGAGAATGAGATGCTCATGCAGCACAGGTGCAAAGATGCTGAACATGACCTAGGAAACGCCAGGAGAGGGATGAGTACTAAGCCAGCCTTCTCCTAAAGCACCGATGCCTGAGTCCAGGCTGCAAGGAGATGCCTTCTTCCAATCAGGGGCAAGCTAAACCAGGTCAGATATTGTATGCAGAAAGAGGAGGAGGAGGATGTGGTGGCAGAGATGACACCCAATAGCCCAGGGGCAAGGGAAGGGAACTCACCCAGGAGGTGGAACATTCAGGTTTGGATGCTTTCTCTTCTGCCTGACTTGGAGCAGTGATTTAATCTCAGGTCTTCCATCTCCTAAACAAGTGCTCTGAATGCAAGCCATCTGTCACCCAGGCTTCTCAGTGTCAACTGCACTGCTTTGCATAGTATTTTTAAATACTCCTTTGGCCAGAAAGAAAAAAACATGCTCTTATGCCTCGGTGTTAGTAATCTGGGATGAATGCTCCAGCCCCCATCCAGTGAACATTTAAGTACTTTATACAAACTAGAAGAGCTGAGACCCACTGCAGAACATCCTCTAGTCTATTAAATTGGGCACTTTTTACAGGAGAACTGGGGTTAGACCCAGCAAAAGAGGGATCAGGACTTGAATTTCTACCATGTCTGTGCAAGGTTTTGGGGGTTTGGGTTGGGTTTTTTTTAGGTTTTGGGACATGCAGAAGCAGGGACTCCCGCTTCTCATGCTTTGGGACAGGTGCAATGCAGAAGGCATGCTCTCTCAGATTGCACATTTCAGGTGAGGTAGAGAGACTTGGAGCTGTGAATGCCCACAGGAAGCAGTTATTAGCAGCTCAGAGGCATTGGGGAGGGAGGATCGTGTGCATGCCCACAGCAAAAATGTAGGTGCATTATGGACTTAACTTTTGTCATCATCAACACCAAGGGGCATCAAGTGCCTCCCAGGCTAAGCAGACCTTGCGCAGGGGGTTCTGATGATCTCAGTAACACACAAGCATCACGTTAGCCAGATACCACCCTAAATGTTAATCTAGCCCTTAATCTCCAGAGTGCATCTGCATTGTGGTGTGGCAGCATCACAAAGATGAGGCTCCAGGCCAGACTCACCTCCTATCCACTTTACTTGCTTGCAGAAGCACCTTCAGGGCAAGTTCTGGGGCAGCCCAGCTGGTACTCATGGAGGTGAACTCTGTGTGCACCCAACACACTGAAGTGCACTCAAGGGCACTCTTACTCCTATGCAGTGCAAACAGGTCCTGGGACTCTGTGAAGCCTCTGCCTGGCCCATTTGCCCTTGCAGACATATCCTATGACCTTTGTCAGGTGGACAAGAATGACTGGAATGAGACAGAAATGTCTCTTGCCACAGGTGCAGATGAGATTTGTGGGCTACCTGAGCTCAGGGAAACTACAAGTGTGAGTGGGAGTGTGAACATGAGATGTTTGCTGCTGGAGGGCCCTTGCTCCAGGCCACGTGGGAGCCTACATTACGGGAGTAGAGTACTCACAACCCCTCTGCCTCCAGCTCGCTTGTGGTAGCTGTGATCATCCCCCTACCAGCAGCGCTGTGAGGATGAACACAGTAGTGCATGCTCTCTCACACAGCGGGGGCCACTGTGACCACCAAAGACGGGTATTTCAGAAGAGGTGGGAAAGCTGATCTGACACATAAAAAGTGGAAAGGTAGAAGCTCTTTCCCAGAAATAGTCCTGAGGAGCACTGCATAAAGAATAGGGAGGAAGAAATGAACGTTGCCAAATCCCAACACACCAGAGTCATGAGTCAGGCCCCAAAGAATCATAAGATTTCAAAGCAAAATGACATTTTTGTTCTTTCTATTCGCCATCTGATTTTTGAGTCCCTAGGGTTCATATGCAAACTTTTCCTCCATTAGAAATATAAAGATGAGATTTTGCCCTAATCGCTTATCTCCAGAATATGTGGTTTACACCAAACAGAACAAAGCTCCCAATGAAACCCCCAGAGCTGACAAGCCTCCTATTAATCAGAGGGTTGGAGAGAGAAGGAAGATTGGAAGAAACACGCAGCAGAAAGCTGGACGTGTAAGAGAAAAAGGCTGCAAACACCTCTTTAAGCCTTTCCTTAAGTCAGTAAGAGACTGGAAGACTGGGTATACATTAGGGAGGGTGGTAACAGTCATACCTCTTGGGAGAAAATGAAATTCTCCTTAGTTTGCCTTCTACCCCAAAGAGACTGCAGCAAGTATTGAGTTTAGCTAAGAAACTTAAATGCTGAATTTTAGCTAAGAAACTTAAAACTTAGATGTATAGTATGGATAATTAGTGACATGGCTAATTGGTGACTTCCACAATCTGTTCTCCTACTGTGAAACATAAGATGTTTCATATTTGTGTAGACTGCAAGTCTGAAAGGAATGGAAAAAGAAACATTTGAATATTTGCAAACATTGCATTACTTTTTTTATCGAGCAGGGTGCTATTAAGAGAAATGTATTTGAATGAATTCACTGAGTTTTTTGTTAATGCATGATGCACACAGATGAGGATGCTGTGGGAAAATGCACTTGGACATTCATCTTGTCTTCCCAGCAACATCTGCCACATCCGTGCTGTTTTCCTGTCCCTGCATGTTAAAACTCCCCGCTCCTGCCTGGGAGAAGGCCCCGCAGATCACTTAGCCGAAGTACAGATCCGAGAATTTTTATGAATGTGGGCAATCCAGATGTAATTGACAGCTTACAGGAAGCAAAATAAAGAGGGTTTTGTGTCCGTGTTTACAGTGTAGCGAACAGGTGAGTTTAATATCAGGAGTTAAATATATCCAGGTAATAAATCACACCACAAGAAATCAAAGTCTTATTGTACTGTGAACAGCCTTTTTTCTAACTCATTCTTCTTTGACATGGAGTCTTTGTTCTCATTATGAAACTTCATATTTCTCAATGACTTGCTTTATCAATTTGCCAATCAAGTTTCACAGCAATACAAAAGTATCAGAATTTTAAACCAGTTAAAAAATTCTAATGTTAAAAGCACAGATATTTAATAATTAATTACTGAAATGTCAGCTCAAGTCCCTGTCATTTCAACCAAGATTCTTCATTCAGATCAAAACCTTTCTTTCTTTTTGTATGGTATACAACACAGACATATTACAATAGTCCCAAGGAAACATAAAAGTCTCTGTGTATCTACAGGTAAAATCTTTGTGAATTCCTAAATTAGAGGACTGTGCAGGGGAATGTTTTGGTTCCCTTAAACATATCGAAACAGCCAGCCTCTCAGGGAGGCAGAAATTCTACTTTAAGGTTTTGCTGCAAGTCTTCTCCAGCATGACTGCTGGGGAGTCTTCCCCCGTAGGGACTGGAGAGAGAGAGAGAGAGCGCTAACAAAGAGGGGTTTATGGATAAAGTGCATAAAACCTCTATGCATTTTGTGCACTGCAGTAAAGCTGAGGGCATGCTGCTGGCAGCATGGTTAGCATGCCCACATGCATTTGCAGGGAAATGCAGATGCCTGCCTGGGGAGCTGGTGAGGAGTCGTGCAGCAGGACAGTGAGTCTGAGGTGCTGGTGACCCCCAGCCTCCCTCACATCAGGGATTGCTACCACCTTCATGCCCGTGTCACCCTACGAGCAGCTCCCTCTGCTCTGCTTGGCTTGGGGCAAGGCAGAGCTCAAGCACACCTACCTGCAGAGGAGCATACAGCTGATACCAACAGCTACTCACCCCAATGATCTGCCAGTGCATCTAGTTCCCCTTCTCCTCCTCCACAGCTGTTTTACCCATGAGGGACTTCATCATCTGAAATTGTTATGCATCTGAAGAGCAAGTTTCTTGCAGCATCCTCGCCTGAGGGATGGTCTCTGCTAGGAGGTGACATGCTGATGGTGCCATCAGTCAGGCCAGCAAAGCAAATATCTAAAAGCTCATCAATAGTCACACCAGCTGAAGCTCACTTCCCAACACCCACGTCTCCCCTCTGCCTGTGAGAAGTCTTTCAGCTGTAGGGAAGCTCTCCAGCTTGCATTTGCCTCGGCTCTTTCCCAGCTAGTGCCCTTCCTGAGTGAACACAAGCATGACTCAGCTTTTCCTTTGAAACAGAAGAAATTTGGTTGTCTTCACAGTTCCACTTTGGTGTGCTATGACAGAACACAGATCTGTCTTTCAGTTTAGAAGATGTGATGCCAGTAGCAGTTGTGGATTTAATTATATTTCAGCTGCAAGAGAATCTCAGTTATGTTTTTTATGTCTCTTCTGACCTCAGAAAGCCAGCTTTAAACAGGCAAAGCATTCTTTAATATCACTGATTGTGGCTAGGTCTGACTTAGGTCCTCATAAAAGAAATGACTCCTTTTTGTCCAAAATGTTCATTTTGGCAATATAAGAAATGTCTCTTTTGTATATACATATATATATGTGTGTGTATATATATGTATATTGAATAAATGTCATTGTATAATTGCATAATGAATTGTATAATTACTATTTGAATTTCCTAATGAAACTGCATAATGAATGTCTTGGCACATAAATACATGTCAATATTCAACATGTCTTTCATACATGTACACCAACAGTAAAACAGCTCAGTAATCCTTAATCAGCACAACCACGACAACCTCAAAAGAAAGAAAATATGTTTGTAAAGGCTGAACCCTCCTGTCAAACACCTCTCAGAAAAAAACAACTTGTGATAGTCTTCATTTTGTTACATATTTAATAATGTTCATTATACCTCATACATATTTCCTATAAATTATTGCTTAAGAATTCATGTCTGTGCAATATCACTGTCACCTTGGCTTAGATAGTTCCTCTGCTCTAGCTCCCTAGAAATATATTAGAGATGTTTTATTTTCTTAGTTCAAAACCAGCACCCCTCACGGCTTTGATGAAGTTTCCTCTTCTAGTGGGATTGACTTTTTCATTGCAATTCAGTGATAGACCTTAAAAAGCACCTTGGAGCATGAGCAGCAAGGAGGAGCTGGTATTGCCCATAGCAATGGAATAAGCGGTGCATAGGATAATGAAGAGGGACATGTAGCTATTAGAAAAAGAGGGTGAATCAGAATCAGTCCAGCTCCCTGCCACAGTGACACCTCACCTATGGCAGGTGTGGATGAGCGCAGGCGGCTGTGTACTCCCAGCCCCTCTGCTTGAGGCCGTTCAGCGCCTGCGCCGGCTTCTGACTGAGCACACCTTGGGATTCCTGGTCCTCTCTCAACCTCTCCAGTCACCCTCAAGAACCAGTTTGGGGTCACAGGTACCACTTCACCACAGAGAGGCTGAACCTGAAATGAAGTCCAGGGGGCAAAACCAGCTTCTGCTCAAACCACTGCACAAAACTGAGTCCCCAGCTCTCACTAGGGACAGGCTAACTTTCATCCATCACTCCTTTCCTTTCCTCTTCCGCCTCTTTCCTGCTTGGCCCATTCCCATTCCTATGTCAGTGGCGTGTCTTTTGTGTGTCACTTGGCTGAACACCAGCGGAATATAATTCACATGAAACAGATATAAGATGTAAGGCCACTTTGGAGAATCAACAGCCTTGGGGAATTTGTTTTGTTTCCCTTCCTTGTTGTACTGGGTGTGATATGGGGAAAGAGCTGGAAAAAATGGTATTTAGAAGATGGAGTCCCACTTAATAAAAATTGAATAAAAAACAATAAAAATAAGCAAAGAGAAAAGCTGCTTCTTTCTACATTCTCTGTGATACTTCACTCACAGCATCCGGCATTTGCGTTGCTGCTGGCGTATTTTCCACGCAGGGCTGGGCTGGTGGGGGGCTTGTTCTTGTACAGCATTGCCATGGCAGGATCAGGCAATGCATCTGCCCTCATCCTGAAATCAGGGAGCTGAGAAATAGAGCCTCTGCACTTACAGCAGCTACTGCTGGTATGGTAAAAGCATGTAAATCTGGATTTGAAGCTTCCTGATTGGGATCAAAAATACCAGAACCCCATAGGCAAAGCACCAATCTAGTATAAACTCACTCTGAAAACTGAGATTGTACAAAAAATCCCTGTTGGGTTCACTTTGACTGGTACCTGAAGGCTTTATGCCTGACCCATTACCATGCCTTACCCATTACCATGCGTGCCTGACCCCCTCTAGATTTCCACCAGCCAGGCCAGCACACAGAGGCAAATGAAATTTGCTTTGGATGATTACACAGAAATGCGATCATGCGCCACACCTGATCTGAATCAAACATGTACTTCTGGGAGATCCAGTCATACACAGATCCAGCATTAATACTCATGGATTTACAGCCTGAGAAGTTTCCAGAGAGAAAACTACAGGGCCAAGAAACAGTCAGGGATTCATGGCAACTGAAGGCAAAAGAAACCATTATTGCAAATTGCTTCTTTGCATAACAAAGCCTGTAAAATCTTGTTCTTTGAGAGCTATCAATTAAGCAATTTTTAATTCACTTAATGCAGTGGGATTGTACTGCTTTCCTGTCAGGCCCTTTTTCAATCAATGTTGCAGGGACAAATGATTTTCAGAAGTCTAACGGGTAGCAGGAGGAGTATTGTTATGTCAGTCCAATTTCTAATTTGGAACTGGGGGGAGAAATTGCTATCAAATTGAAATGTAGCTACCACAAAACTACATGGCCAAGCATTAATTATGCAACTACCCTTTCTGCTCACTATTTGCATGCCACAACAGCCTCTCTAAGATTTTACCTGAGATCGAAGTAGTTTCCCTGTTCAATTTGCTACAATTTTGAGGCACTAGCACAGGCAGATCTTCGCAGATCTCTGCAAGACGTCTCTGTGTGCTGAGCTTTAACACTGGTGGTTCAGAGTCACTCTGCCAACTTTGGTAATGCTCTGGGGAGAGATTTTAAAAATATTTAACTTCAACAGTTACTGCTTCGTGTCCTTGTTGGTTGGTAGGAGCTTTTTTCTGCCCACACCAGGCAGAGCCGGCGCAGCCGGGTGTGTGCACCGCAGCCACCCAAGGATGTTGCACATCCCTCCCCTCCCTCTGCAACAGCCCCGCCAGCCTGGGGCGAGATAACTCCTCCCCGACCTTCTCCACAGGCAGTGGGCGAAAGGCAGCATACTTAGCCCTGGGGTACTGGGCTGTTGGTCTCCAGTCCCCACGGCAAGGCAGGACTGACAGAAAATATGCATTATTCTGCAGCCTGATCTGCTAATCCTCTCTAGGCTGCTGGAAATACTCTTGTCTAAGTGCAACACCCTGGCTGTAGGCTTTGGGGAGACTGCTTGCAGTAATTCCAGTCTGTCATAACATGAGTTTATTACAATAGTCATGTTCATGTAATAGACAGAAATGTTTGTTCCCTTATGAAATACACAGATGCTGGAAGATTTATGTGGGTAATGCAAACAATAACGTCATCACAGATTATGAACCACAGTTGATCCGCATATACCGTACTGAAGAAATAATGACAGCAGTTTATAAACTTATCTGCCTAAAGCCAAGATTTCAGTAAATTATTTACCTTCAAGGAAGCGATATACCATCTCTCAGTGTTGCCTCTGTTTACTGACAATCAAAAGTTATTTGCTGCCACTTAAAAATAAAACATGAGGGGGTTGAGGGGATTTGTCTGCTCGGGGGGAGGATTTCTGTTGGCTTTTTAAGCATGAACAGGCCCCTCCAGGAACCAGGTGCAGCATCAGTATGCTCAGGTAATGCTAGCATTAAGCAGGTTTTAATTCCTGAACTCTTACTATTTTGGCTGCCGTGGCAGGCACCCTCTAAACACAGCGGTGGAGATGTTGTCTGCTGCAGAACAGGCAGCCAGACCCCTGCACCACAGCTTGCCGATTACGGGAGCTGAAGGTCCTTAACACTAAAAGAGTATTTCCCTACCCTTTTTGATCAAAGAACCACATAATTTCAGGGTGAAAAAAAATCCTTGATTCATCTTCAACAGTACAGCCACAAGACCTATATACAACTACCAAAAATGAGGTTAAGCTCTCAGTGTTAATTTAGAGCATTTTCTTTTGCGTAGCTTGTTTCCCAAGGCTCACCCACCTGGCACTGTACGAGTATGGTTTATATGTATTTTATTTCTTTGCAAATGTTTCAAGAAGCCTTTCTGAGGAGGTGTAGCTCATCCGCCACTCATTGACAGTGTTTTAAAGGACGGGGCCTGAAGATGGCTGCGGCAGGCAGGCAGCTGCCACAGCAGAGGGCTTGTGCAGCTTCTCAGGATACTTACTTGTGTCGGTGTCATCCAAGAGGTGCTCTGCGTCTTCCACCCAAACTGCCACAGGCACCTCAGCAGCAATAATCTGCACCTAGCCTTGAGAAAGTTTCTGTGGCATGGGTGGAAGTTTAATTCGTGTAAAACTGATACTTTTCTGTTGAAAGTTAGATTTGCATGACAAGGTTTGTAGCTCCACCCTCTTGCTTTCATTAGAGCAAAATTTGCAAAGATACGTACTTGCATTCGGCATAATGGTTCATCTGTTTGTACAAGCCACAGTAACATCTCTTAAGTAGGCTCTCTGCACACCGAGATGTCGGCAGGACACGCAAAGATGACGAGCGTAGCAGTGACACGACTGCTCCTTTGGATCTGCTGTTGACTCTGCTTAACGTATTTTTACTTAAGGTATTTTCCTCCTGAAAAGCAGCTAGGTACACACCAGTCAGGCACAAGTGGGGAGACTAATCAGTATTGCTTATTGTTTAGAAAGCACTACAAAAATACTTGTCACTTTACAGAATATAAATTCAGAAGCGTTGAACAAACATGCAGGATAGTCCCTGCTCTGAGTAACTGAATTTAAAAACACGAGGTGAAAAAAAAAGAGAAAATAGAATAAACATGCTATTGAAAGTGATGTTAAAATTTTCTCTACTGAATAGATTTAATTACTTAAGTATTGCTTTGGCTTACTCCATCCTTTCAGAGCTCTCACTGTGCTTGATGCTTAACTTCCTACTTAAATTTAATTACTTTTTGAAACCACAGAAGTCCCTAGTATCCACAATACTCGGTGCCAATGAATTCTGCTTTAACAACATGTTGCGTGAAGTATCATCTCCTTTTATTTGTTTGAACTTCCCACCTGATGATTTTATTTGATGCTCCCTAATTCTTGTACTGCAAGAAACAGTAAGCAGTTCATGCCCACACAGCTTCTCCTTTCCGTTCCGTGTATCAATTGCTAGTTTATCCTCCCTCAGTTATCTCTTCTCAGGCTCAGGGATCTCAGTCTGTTTAAGTATTCCTAATATGAAACCTATTTCATATCTTCAATGATATTTGTTGACATTCCCTATACCTTGTCTAATGTTGCTGTACCCTTTTTGAGAACAGCACACAGTACTCAGAGTGGCGGTGTATCATGGATTTATACAGTGGAGTAGTTTTACCCTTATGGGCAGTTTAGTATCTTCTGCTGCTAATTCAATTAAATTTTGGAAAGATGCAAAATGATGACAAAAAAGTAAATGTAAATCTATTTGTAACTTCAGTGACCTCACACTGATTCTGGGACTTGATATTCAAGCTTAAGTTTCTCAAGTCCAATTACTGATTTGGGGACTCTAATTGCCTTACTTGGCCATATAACTCCAAATATTTTTGAGGCTGTAAACAGAGACTTAGATGCCTAAATTTTGTTTGATAACTCATCTCTGGTTTAAAAAAAATGTAATCTTTTTCTTTTCTTCTCCAGGTTGCTATATGAGAATGGGGCGGGAATGAAAACTCCTCATCTTATAAGTTAAAACACTACAAATCACAAGTCTCCTCCCCACCTCTTTTTTCCTACTGGTATTCTCTGTTTGCTCCTAGAAGCTAAAGACACAATCTGTTGCTGCTATTGGCCAGAAACAGAATTTTAAACAACTCTATTGAGCAAATATGTATGTATAGATAATTTGAATGGTCGCACGGTAAAGAAAGCTTTTCACTTTATGAAACCAGTTATAACATATATAGCCTATATACAAGGGTATATTGCATAGCTACAGCACTTCTTATCACAGAGCTTTCAGGTATTTTGAACTAGATCTAATTCAGCATAGGTTCTCTGAAGCTAATGGAGACATGCTGGCTTAAATTAGTTGAAATAGGATGAAGCAACTCTCTGACCACGGCAGAATCATAACTCTCCTACCCCTTTCCAAAGGACTTCCAAGGGCTCGAACAGTATGATTTACTTTGCTGTAGGAGGCAATCCTTACACATTTAATAAGTTAAAACACTACAAATCACAAGTCTCCTCCCCACCTCTTTTTTCCTACTGGTATTCTCTGTTTGCTCCTAGAAGCTAAAGACACAATCTGTTGCTGCTATTGGCCAGAAACAGAATTTTAAACAACTCTATTGAGCAAATATGTATGTATAGATAATTTGAATGGTCGCACGGTAAAGAAAGCTTTTCACTTTATGAAACCAGTTATAACATATATAGCCTATATACAAGGGTATATTGCATAGCTACAGCACTTCTTATCACAGAGCTTTCAGGTATTTTGAACTAGATCTAATTCAGCATAGGTTCTCTGAAGCTAATGGAGACATGCTGGCTTAAATTAGTTGAAATAGGATGAAGCAACTCTCTGACCACGGCAGAATCATAACTCTCCTACCCCTTTCCAAAGGACTTCCAAGGGCTCGAACAGTATGATTTACTTTGCTGTAGGAGGCAATCCTTACACTGCATTCGCAAAGCTTTTTGGTCACAGCCATACTGCTGACAAAGGCATTATTTACACTGACTGGTCTGATAAGAGAATGTAAACACCTTAAAAGTGCCATTCCCCTTGCACAATTAGCTCCTGGCTGCTGAATCAGCGCTCTGAGGACAGCGCTTCCTGCCAGCCATGGCGGGTGTTGTTCAGCCCGCACCTATCTGTGCTGCCATCGCACCATCTCTCTTCTTCAGGGCGCCACATGAGCCTCTGAGAGCCTAGCAAAGCCTTTTGCCAGTCAGCACAAAATTGTCGTGCTCTTTTTCTAACCCCAATATTTCATAAACTAACAAATCAGAAGATTAGCCAGCTGTGATCATGCTCCTTTTCATGGGGCAGGAATAACTGGTGAGAATCCTTACCATGCACGCATTTTCTTTCAGGCCAAGTGCACTGTTCTTGAATTACCAAACCAACCCCCCTAGATCAAAAATATGAAGAATCCTAGTAATAACTACTGACTGTTTTAAAATATTTTTTGCTTAGGTTTGTAGCTTCTTGGAAAAGCCCGATGACTCCAAATAGTAAACCACTGTAGTGTCTGGATAGGAACAGACATATTGCATTTGCAAAACACACAGCACCACCTGAAAACCTTCATCCATACTGGGTAAAAATCTATGGATTTGAACCACGGGTAAAGGTTTATCTTTGATTATCTTCTAAGAGATAACAGTAGAGCTGATGATATGATCTGACAAGTGTTTGCGACCATATTGTTGTATTTCAAAGCTGCCACTCCACACCTGTCAGCACATCCCTGAACCGTAGCTACTGTGCAGGCTGCAAGGCAGTAATGTACAGTCTGGGTGCTGCTAGCCAGTTGTAAAAACAGATGCACCTAAACCATTTGGTGAGTGCTCACTGCAACTGTGTCATGGGAGGGTGCAGAGAGGACAGAGCCAGGCTCCCCTTGGAGGTGCATGGGGACAGGATGAGAGACACACACTGGAACATGGGAAATTCCAGTTAGATATAAGGAAAATATGAGGGGGACCTAGCACTGGCACAGGTTTCCCAGAGAGGCTGTGGAGTCTCCATCCTTGGAGATATTTAACACCTGACAGGACATGGCCTGAGCAACCTGCTCCAGCTGACCTGCTTTGAGCAGGGGTTGGACTAGATGATCTCCAGAGGTGCAACCTCAATTATTCTGTGATGCTGTGCATTCACAGCCACTTATGATATTTTAATTAAGGAAGTGGTAGTTAAAAGGTTATGAGGATTTTCATATCACTGTAACTATCAAGGGGAAGTAGCAATAAAGAATTAACAAAAATTCAGTGACAAGAAAATAACTATTATCTACAGAAAAAGAAACCAGAAATGTAGAAGTTGGTGAGGTGCTCCCCAACCAAATTATCAGCTAGCAGCACAGCTCCATAGGAAATCGAGTTCATTTAGACCAGGGGAAATTCCAGCACACCAGAGTTTGTTTTCAACCAGATTTGAGATGAAAAATACTGGTGACATTTTGCAGAAAAAAATCCAAATTATTTCAATTAATAAAAAATGTGAATCATGTTAAAAGATTATCACATAATACACACATGCACATACATGCCTGCACAAAAATTTAAAAAAAAAAAAAAAAAAAAAAAAAAAAAAAAAAAAAAAAAAAAAAAAAAAAAAAAAAAAAAAAAAAAAAAAAAAAAAAAAAAAAAAAAAAAAAAAAAAAAAAAAAAAAAAAAAAAAAAAAAAAAAAAAAAAAAAAAAAAAAAAAAAAAAAAAAAAAAAAAAAAAAAAAAAAAAAAAAAAAAAAAAAAAAAAAAAAAAAAAAAAAAAAAAAAAAAAAAAAAAAAAAAAAAAAAAAAAAAAAAAAAAAAAAAAAAAAAAAAAAAAAAAAAAAAAAAAAAAAAAAAAAAAAAAAAAAAAAAAAAAAAAAAAAAAAAAAAAAAAAAAAAAAAAAAAAAAAAAAAAAAAAAAAAAAAAAAAAAAAAAAAAAAAAAAAAAAAAAAAAAAAAAAAAAAAAAAAAAAAAAAAAAAAAAAAAAAAAAAAAAAAAAAAAAAAAAAAAAAAAAAAAAAAAAAAAAAAAAAAAAAAAAAAAAAAAAAAAAAAAAAAAAAAAAAAAAAAAAAAAAAAAAAAAAAAAAAAAAAAAAAAAAAAAAAAAAAAAAAAAAAAAAAAAAAAAAAAAAAAAAAAAAAAAAAAAAAAAAAAAAAAAAAAAAAAAAAAAAAAAAAAAAAAAAAAAAAAAAAAAAAAAAAAAAAAAAAAAAAAAAAAAAAAAAAAAAAAAAAAAAAAAAAAAAAAAAAAAAAAAAAAAAAAAAAAAAAAAAAAAAAAAAAAAAAAAAAAAAAAAAAAAAAAAAAAAAAAAAAGAAATGGAACAAGAATACCAACACTGAAAATGCAGGAAAAGAGATACAGGAGAATCAAAATAAAACAAGATGAGAATATCCAAATGGGATCTCCCATTTCAATTTTGAACTTCTTTGAAATTTTCCCATTCAACAAGCCAGTTGTTTTCAACATTCTACTTCATGAAGTAGATTTTGCACCCGGTGGAGCAGCATTTTTCAAAGGGAAATTTCCATTTCAAAACTTTATATCAGTTCAGCTATTCTTCCAAGAGCCAGTATCTTTGAGGAATATGGGCTTTCTTCATTGATACATCTTCATTTTTCCTGAGCCAGGATTTTCCTTTCCTTACAATAAAGCAGTGAATTCTTCATGTTTGTTACACATTCCTCTAGTGTTTTATAAAAAGACATCTACAAATTTTACTGTCCTGTTTCTTTCCGGACCACCCTAACAAACAACTTCTGCTTTATTTTTAGAATTAGCTTTTCTTGTTGGCTTTTATTTTCCTGTGCAGCCCTAACATGATTTACTGTAATTCAAATTTAACTATTAGTTTGCTGCACCATGCACCTGATGCTATGGCACAAACAATACCCACCTAGTTCTCTCTCTGTCCAGGTACTTCATGTCCCTCATCACTTAGGCTATTTGAGTACCCCAAATATTGACAAACAGAAAGAACATAAATAATATAACTTTCTTACTTCAAAGCACAGAGCAGAGAGGTAATAAGATTAGCTTCCCAGTGATCCTAGCAATCAGTCCTCACTGTATTAAAAGCTGTGACACTGTGCATTACATTCTTGGGTGTAAGCGTATAACATGTATGGAGGTGAGTTATGGCCAGGAAAGGAGGTTTGTACTTATAGTGGTATAATGCCACTAAAGGTCATGTCAGAAGAACCAAAGAACTCTGTATTACAAAATTATAAAGAACCCCAACATTTCAAACCAATGGCAGTGAAAACTGAGACCGCTCTGCGCTGCCACACAGTTAGTGTGTGAGGCAGCTGCTGCTCCACACCCGGTCAGGAAAAGGTTAAGATTTTCTGGAAGTGGCGTCTCCACAGATGGCAAATTCCTCTTTCTGTTCAAATGAGACTGTCAAAAACAAAACAACCTCTTTCCCAGGGAAAGAAAACTAATTTTCCACGAATTCAACCCTTCCTTCTTCCACCATTTCCTCAGCTGTTGGTTCACTGCCAGCTCACTGCATCCTCAGCCCTCAGCTCCCTGTGGTTCTCAGAAAAGATAGTGTTTGCTGCTTGCTGTTGTTTCCCGGCCCCAGTTACCCTACTCTTGCCGTGGACGTTACATCCCCCTTTCCCCTGCTCTCGGACGTTACATCCCCCTTTCCCCTGCTCTCGAACATTATATCCCCCTTTCCCCTGCTCTCATTCCTACTTTTCCCTCTTGCCTTCACGGTTCCATCCCCAGTTTGCAGTATCATGCGCTATTCAAGCAAAAGACACTACCTCTCCCTATAAAACCTGACTCATTCACACCTCTGAAGTCACAAAGTTAATTGCCTCAGGGTTTTTTTCATCTTGACAGCACCAAGCTAAGCCCATTCTCCTGATGATTCAGTTTCAGATCTATGTATTACCAGCTGCTTTTTCAGATCTTCTCGTCTTTCTGTGATAACTTCCATTTGCTTCACTGGGATCTTCTTTAAGCTTCTTTGACCTCAATAGATTTCAGGAACTGCAGTTGGTAGGCTTTTCTTTTTCCTTCAGCCTTCCTCCAAGGCTGAAAGGCTTCTCTTACATTCTACCTATTTTTTTTTTCTTACCATGTGACAATAATTAACTGTATGTCACAACTAGTAGGAGCTCAACCATCAGAGTTAAGTGTCTTAACTAACCCCTGTATCCTTCTCTGAATGTCTGAACGCTCATCCATGAGAATGTGGATGTACAAATTCACCATTTATATGTACTTGAAACTTTCTCAGTAGCAGGTCTATTTCTCCAGCAGGTATTCTAATTCTGTTCAAATTCTCTGGCTCTGGGGCATCACGATGGCCAATAACTTACACATTACTGCACTTCCAGGCAAAGTTTCATACTTTCACCCAGTTATGGGAATGTTTTTTTAATATTCTAATGAACTATATAAAAATCTGCCCAAGAATATAAATAGCCTTTATTAGGTGAGCAAGCCAGCAGGAAAACAAACTTGCTTATCATAACTTCATGTGGAATAACACATTCATATGAGAAGGCCAAATTTTCTAGGAATTTCCGTGAAATTCCTGAATCTCAGACTTTTCTGTAGGTCTTGGCTGCATGTGCATGCAGATGGGCATTTAGTTCATATCTACAAACATGAATCAGATGGCAAAACTGGAGCTGCATGATGGTATAGCAAGGAGGGACTGCTAGTGGCATGGCTGGCTATATTTTAATCATTTTCAAGCAATACAACCTCATATAATTGCTTTGTTTTGAACACATACAAAAAGTACAGCAGAGCTGAGGAAGAAAATCCCCAGCCTCTGAACAGCCAAACTATTTGGGCAGCTGGATCCCTCCAGCTCCTGCAAAGGAGACATAGCAGACAGCCACCTACGCAGCCTCTCAAGCCACCTAATTTCAGTGCTGTGCTAACCCATTGGATATGCCACTTTCAAGCATTTATTCTGCCTGTGATTCCCATGCACAACACTCACAGGGGCTCCTTTTCTAGTCTCTCTCTCTCTCTCTCCAGCTTAGTATAGTCAAATAACAGAGTCAAGGCAACTATACTATATGAACCATGCAATGGATACACACACAAAAGTTTATCTATCTGTTTTAGCTCTACGTTGTACTTGTTCAGCTGATGGATAACTTGGGGGAGGAAATTTGGAGAGGCCATGTGTGCTTCAGAGGTCGACTGAAGAGGAGGACCTCTCCAAAAAGTTGTGCTTACAGTACCAGGGGACCAGGGCCAGCTTTGGTCTTAGAGCATCTAAGGCACTTGTAACAGAAAGCCCAAATTCTGTGAGAAGATCCTGCACAAGACACCTACATCCAGGAAAAGATAAATCAGAAATTTAAAAAGATAAATCAAAATTAAAAAGATAAATCGAATAAACACTTTCCATCGGAAAATTGTGAAATCCTTTCGTGATGAAATATTATCACATATTTTCTAAGTATATGGCACATGAAAGTTATTACTTCATCATCTTTTCCTACTGCCTCTCTATGCTTTTAACTCCGCTTTCACTCCCCTCCTAATTCCAACCCTCCCTAATCAGCACCTCTCCCAAAATCAGTGATCTCTGCCAGTGCCCGACCACCCAAAGTGCCCTGTGTACTGTGCCTTAGCTGACTGATTCACTGATGACTGTGCCAATTACTCCCGACGAGAGAGGGCTTCGTGGGCAAAAGGAACGGAAAGTGATATCTGGTTTTGCTAATCATAATTCCAATTATGCAGACAGGATCCCCCATTGTTTCTCTTATGCCTGTTTTCATGGTAGTAGCCGTGAATTTTCACATAGCCTTTGGGTAAGCTGTGCTGGCTGGCTAAATTCTTTCCTTATAAATACTATCTAGAGCTGTTGATGCTTGGGCTTTCCCAACTCAGTCAAGGGTGAAATCTAGCATGCTCAGTCTCAGCTAAGGAGCAACCTGTTTCTCTAGCACTCAAATGAAGTCAAGCCAGTCAATTTTTACATCAGGAAATCCTTACAAAATATGCCTCTAGTAATTCCAAGGAGTTTTCTTCGTTGTTAAATCAAACTATGCCATGACAAATTGGCACTTTTAAACAAAATGCAGCCTCATAATTCTCGCAGTTCTGTAGATAAATGTCAAATGAGAACAATGTGGCGAAATTCCAGGTAGCTTTCTGGAAAGCAGAAAGGTTAATTAATCCTCAGTGTAGTTTCAATCTTGAAAAAATAAAAACGTTTAAAGAGCTCCAGGATTTAAGTTTCAGCAGAGGCTGCTATAAGTATAGCAAGGCTACAATGTTCTTCATCAGTGTCTGGCACTCCCCAGAGATTTTTCTGTATAAACCCCAAGATTTAGGATTTAAGTTTTATTCACCTTATGGGGCTCAGGCTGAACGGCTGAGCCAAGCTTACCAAGATGTCAGGGCATCCTTATAGCTTCAGCTCCTCATTTCTCCCCTCCTTCCCATCTCTCCAAGGTCTGATCTCTTTTCTTTTCCCTTCGGAGATCACTGCTGTCAGTCCCACACCAAAGACAGGCCATGACCCCCAACCTGGCATTTCTTCCCACTGCAGACCCGAGGGCGTGCTCCCTGGTAGGAATTTGCCTGTTAAACATTGTGTCCAAAGAGATCTATGACATGAAAAAGCCTTACTCACTCTTCTGCCATCGTTTCTATTCTAGGCACCATATTTTCCCAAAAGTCTGACTTATTCATTTATAGAAAAAATAATGGATCATTTTGCTCCTTATTATAATTGGATAAACATTTAGTGAGAGATCATAATTTTAAGGAGACCCCTGTATTGACAGTTCCAATCCTACATCAATCGGAGCAGCTTTTTCCCTTGACTTCGGTGGGAATCAAATCAGACCCAAAAGCACTTGGAAGATGCGTACAGGCAAGTCTGTATTTACTGCTGGCTGTTCGGGAGTGTGGCATATGAAAAATCAGACCTGCAGCTCCAGTACCGGGGAGCTCAACACTGAGTACGTGATTCAGTGACTCGTGCAGTGAGCGTGACAAGCACAATGACTTACAGAACAAGGCGGCACACCCAGTATCAATGTTTAAAGAGCTGAAACCTGATCTGATACCTTTGCAGAAGGACAGAGAGGTAAAGGACTATTAATATGTATTAGGAAAGGGATGTAAATTCAAGTTATGAAACATTCTTTATGGAATAAAACTGTGAGATAGGCCACAGCCAAAACTATAGATCTGAGTTTCCTATTTCTCTGCTATGGGAAATTAGAACCTCGGATACAACTGCACCTAAATCCAGGATTAGGACTTTGGACCTGGATCTAATCTTTCCATCTTTGTACGTTTTTCAAAATGATGTTCAGGTTTGACTTAACACAAACTCAGACCCAGATCCAAAATCTCGATTCAGTCTCAACTCCACTGAAAATGAGTTATCCAATTTATGCCGTTAAATTCCTGGGAAGCTCAACCTTAGCTAAGCTGATTCTGAAGTTCTACAGTGAACTTCAGATTGAGATGCCTGAAAAGTCTGGAGAAATTAGGATACCTAAAGTAAGAGGAAAACACAAGGATGGAAATCAGAAGCAAAATAGTGAAAGGACCAGCTGACTGCCGAGAGAGGAAAGAAATACTGAGAAAGGGGAAAGAAGGAGACATTGTTGCATAGCTCTGTTCACATTTCTATCAGGTAGGACATAAAAAGCCAGTTCTGGTGTGGAAGCCACGGAGCTATGTCAGCATGCAATGTGTCTATTCCAATAAATCTTGCTTTTCAGGTAGACTTGCTGCAATGGGAACACTCCATCCTAACCAGCGATGCAGCTCTGAGGCTGGAGCTGACGTGCACTTCTCTTGGAAGCGATGGCACCTGACTGCTTCCACCTGTGAGCAGGTATCTAGTATTTTAGATAGCTGACACACTGATGTGACAGTGTAGACGTGACATGAGTCTGGGGTAACAGGCCCAAGCAGAAGTAACTTAAATCAGTACCAGTGACATCTCTTCAGCTGTTAAAGACCCTCATATCAAAACCAAACTCTTGGTTTAAATGTGGCACTCTAAAATGAAATGGTCTTACTCCAGCCCTGAGAAGGTCATTTCTATAAACGGAGCCACACGTGTAATATTACCGTTTCAGACTTGCTCTTCTTGATAAAGAAGGAAACCACAAATCCTTGCTTGCTCTGTACTACAGAAAGACAGAAGGAAAAACAAGTGACAATGCTAAGTGACCACTTGCTGTGCAAGCACAGCCTGAAATGAATGTAAAAGCTGGTAAGGAACAAACCTGAAACAAGCCTGTTTCATTCTTAGTGAGACCAAAGGTATAAACCTCCTCACATACGGTGTCTCCTTGATCAGCAAGATCCACATGGGCTGTTGAACTCAACGGAAACTATTCTGTGTTACTGGTCTCTCTCTCATCTCTCATGTACTTACCATTGAAAGTAACTCCCCTAGGTGCCACACAGAACCGTAAAGCTCATTATTCAAACAAGAGAGGTACACTCAAAGACGCGTGCAAAAAGCACCTTGCCCCTGCCTTTACAAAGGCAGTGACATTGCAGAAATTCTGCAAAATTATCGTGCCCAACTCAACGTGATTTTGTATTTTTGTCCTTTTCTGTTACCCACATCTTTATTTACCTACTTATCACGTGCACGTGTGAAAACTGCACATACAGCCACAGGTGCAGTTGTTGCTGTACTCTTTTGCACATAGATCTGTGCAAAGCTTCGACACACATGGGCCAAGGACAGACTCCAGTGAGACCCAGACAGAGCGCTGATGGTTGTGCTGCAGAAACACTCAGGGGTAAGATCAGGGCCATGCGAGGAAAGGGAGCCTAGACTATGTGCCAGAGATGCCCGATAGGGTAAAGAGGCTGTAAATTGCAGGCTGGATCTGAAATTCAACTAAGACTTGCATAGGGCTGCAGTGAACAGAAAACTGGACTGAACGGGGTCTCTCACAAAACTGAGAGGAAATCCTAGCAGTGTTTAAAAACTTCATGAAAAGGAGAAGAAAGCAGGACTAGTAGCTACAGAAACAATTGAGATCAAAGGTGGAGATTTTTTTAAGGTGGGAGAGACTAAAGCTTGCTTGTATTATGGGGCAAAAAATGGTAGAGCAAAAAGAAATGGCAGCGCAAAAAGAAATGACAGTGGAAAGCAGAGGAGAGTAGGGATGGGAGGGTTCAGCCAGAGATCAGCCTCCAGCAGGTATATATTCCCTGTCTCTCGCCCCAGACACCCCTATTACCAGCCACAGGGTGCCTGTAGCTTGTACAGCACGACCATATTCCCTTGACAGCAGCTTGACTGCTGCCTGATCATATTCCTCATTAACCATTCTGGGATGTGCCTTTAGGACCTTTTGGCCGGCCAGATCTACCTACATGACATCGCTGCAGTGGGCCAAGGAGCTACCTGAGCTGGGCTCTTGCATCTATGAGTACGGACACAGAGAGACTTTAGACATGACAGCAGGCCCAGGCCTGTGCTCAAAATACACTGAATTTTTTGAAGCAATTTTTCCCCAAAATTGATGGCATAGCCCAGGAAATGAAAGCTGGTCTCCAGGGCATTATGCTGGCACCTACAATGCATTTTTTCTTCCATGCCCCAGACAGTGATTTGTGGATCTATGCATGACTGCTCACACAGTGAACCACACAGCGACTTGACATTACCCACCCAGCAAATGCTGGGAAGTATCTTCTGAGTTAAAACATTAACCAAATTCTTTGACAGGCCTGGAAGAAGTTAAGTTAAGGTGACAATTTCTTTTTTTCTTTTTCTTTTTGTAAGACATTCAGCACTCGGCTCAGACCCAACATTATGTTAAATGTACTCGGTGCTCACTTGGGTATAGAAGAATTTGAGGATGTTGAGCATCTTGGAGGACTGGGGACACAAGTCCAAGGATAGACTTTTCTCAGGAAATCATTTCAGGTTACCTTTAGAATTATAGGGCAAATAGCAACAATAAAACAGGTAATAAATCACTATCACAACCAGAGCCCCACATCTCCTTGTAAGCAAACATCTGAACGAGACCAAACTACCAGCAGTGCAATAAAACACAAAGGGTGTGGAGTTTGTCTAACATGAAGACATAATTTCTGCTTCATGAATCTACCTATAGAAAGAGGAATGAATTTCTGGGAAGTAAGTAAGTTCGTTTAAACAGAAAACAAACTTCAAAGAAAATCATAAAAAGGGGAGGGTAAATGCAGAGATTACTTTGTCTTGAACTCTGTACAATTGTTCAATAAAAATGTCTGCTATTCAAATTTCACTTTTGGTTTAAACATTATAGTTTCTTTTGCTACTCTTGGCAAAATGCTGTCCTTATCCTGGAGGCACTTCAGTCATTATTCTTTTCCTTAGGCTCTCACCTTGAGGCTCCACAGGGACACCAGAGTTCATGCCCACACATTAGCTTCCAGGATTGGGGGTTGCTTATAGCTTATCAGAGTGTGTGGAGTGATGTTTTTCAGATACGGACACCAAAGCTTTCCTGCAAAAACAGTTAGCTCAAAGTTGGAGAAACTGAATGTGTCACTACTGTAGAAAAAAAATAAAATCACATTCTTCATTATTTCTTTTCAATCTACAGTATAAATTTCAACTATAAGGAACCTACTTCTGATTTTTAACTTAAAACTGCACACTTTTAGAGCAGCGGGGGTTAGCTGGCAAGTCATCCCCTGGTTTTCTCTGCCTCTGATCCCAATTCCTCCTTTAAAAGACTCTTGAACCTCTTCAGCATGGCATATCAGACATTCACCAACCAAAGAGACTCAAATGTGAAAGACACAGTTTCTATTTACTCACATATTGTCTTTGAGAAGGAGAAGGTGAGATTTTCTGGAAGGAGATCTGCTTTAGCAATACATACTTATAAGTCCTTCTTTTTTAAACTGATAGGATTTCAATTTTTATCAAATGACATAGCTATATTTTACCCACAATTTCCTTTTTCTCCTGTGAGCTGAACCAGCTGACATTTATGACTTGAACTGTTAGCATGCTATATGTGACGTATATTAATTCACACATGCACTCTGTACACAATGGCAAGGATTGCCAGAAGAAAAAGCAAATTTTAACAGTTAAATTTCCTATGGCTTTTAGTGGACCTAGCTTCCATTGGGGACCTACCTCCTTTCCTTGCCTTTGAAAATCCAAACCAATATTAATATTCAACAGTTTTTATAGCAACCCTTATACCAGGCTTTTAATGTTCTTTAAACAGATTAATGAATCAAACCTTCTAATACCCACAAGAGACAAGTGGTATTTGCACACAACAGATCCCAAAGACCCTAAGAAGATAAAAATAAAACCCAAAGCCCACTGGAGCCAGGAGAAGGACATGGGCTGACACCAGGGACGTCAGGATCACGGCTTCGGCCAGCCATGGCGCTGAGAGCTGGAGAAAAAAGAAAGTTCCTTATTCACCCACGGGCCTGTCCTTCCCTTGTGAACATCAAACTCACTTGGAGCAGGAAATGTTTCTGGAGACTGTGGCATTGTTTTGGTCTGGTTAATATTTTTTATAAAGCTTTTTATCATGCTTTTCAAACAGCGTTAGCACCAAAATGACCTGCCACCTTTTATTTTTAAAGAAGTATGACTGGTCAGATTCCTAAGAATAACTATTAAAGCCAGAGGGCATGTAGTAGCCAAAGATCCTCTACACTTATAACAAAGTACTTCTATAAAACATTGCTTCAAGCAGAGAAAATGTGGCAGATAAGGCACTGCTGGATGACAGTTACATTTTCCTCAAAGTAAGAAAAATAATGTTGTAGTTCCCAGAGGCCCCATCTCTGCAGACTTGAAATAGAGAAAAAAAAAGAAAAAAAAAAAAGTAACCACTGTTTTCCATTTCTCAAGAACTGCCAGTAATGAAAAGACAATGGATAACCCTTTCTTGCACTGTATATAATATTTTTGCATCCTCATGAATGCTATGTATACAAAGTACACATGCACACAAATACACAGAGATGTCAAGAAAAAGAATGCCATTAATGCAACCACAGAGTTGAGAAATCCAACATTTCAAAGGCAGAAAAACGCAGTCTTAAAATAAAATGCTCTCCCCGAACTTTACCCTATTCTAAGATATGGGATTTGTTATAGAAATGAACCGGAGACATACTGGTGATTCCAACAGCACAAAGAACATAAAGCTACTTTTTGTACAACTCAGCATAATATCCTCTATCAAAAGCAATGTTTGGCCCTTCCAGATCTATAGGCTGGAGAACTTCAGCCCAGCCAGTTTTATGCAACCTTGTCATACTTGAATTGCAAAGGTCCATTAATTAAGCTAACTTTGGTTAAACTGTCCTATTGCTGAGCTATCCTTGCACAAAAAATGTGTGGGTTTATCTGGGGAAAAGTTATTTAATGCATTTGGAATGAAAATGCAGTAATTGCATTCTCCTTGCTGCAATCAGACAAACTATGAAATCCAATTAAATTTGATAAAATTGTGCACAGTTGGGACAAGGAGTTAGAAATCTAAATGAAATATCTCCCTTTAGTACTCAATATTATTACTAATATCTTTTTTACCCACCCAAATGCTAATGCTCTCATAAATTAGGCAACATACACTCTGAGTACATCCAATTTTCTCTTTGTTTTATGTGAAATAAAAATAACATTAATGAATTAATGAAATCTCTGCATTGATATCAAACACTGACATTTCATGAAATGCTTTATAAATTCACCATTGAACAAAGTGTTACTGTAGGTTAAAATTAAATGAAATGTAATATCAATTCCTGCATCGAGGGTTTAGAAACAAGAATTTCTGCAGTGTGGTGGAGGTTATCAACTGGAAACACAGAAGAGAAGGATACCAGGATCACAGGATGCCCATTAGACCCAAATGTAATTATGAATTAAGTAATGTGCTCCTGGGATATTTCAGACAAAATGTTTCCATTAGAAATGGAATGGAATGATCATCGGTTGGACTCGATGATCTTAGAGGTCTTTTCCAACCTCAATGATTCTATGATTCTATGATTCTATGATATTCATGGCAATGTGCAAAGCACTGCTGCACCTTCATCTGAAATATTCTGTATACAATTCTGATCACCCATTGCTCAGGAGGGATGAATTCAGGATGCAAAGACAGCGCAGATGACTAGCAAGAGCCAAAGAACGGATAGGCTACCATACCTAAGAAATCAATAGCCTCATTTGTTTAACCTAGTGAAATGAAGGTCAAATAGGGATACAACATAAACACCAGAAAGCTAAAATAACTTTTTCAGCTACTGGATAATGCTGACACTTGATGGAAATTGGAATTAATAAATTTACACCATAATTTAGATTTTTAACCAGCAAAGAAATAGGGTTCTGAAACAGACAATAGGAAAAGTGGAAACAGATACCTAACTAGTTTCACAGAGAAACTCAATTAACTTGTGAAAGGGATTGTATGACACAACTGTCTGCAACAGGAGAGACACAGACTTGATGATCCAAAAGGTCCTTTTGAATTGTATCATCCTACCTGACAGGTATTAACCCTATAGGGATGGTATACCCCACAGGTTTTCTGGGGTTCAGCCACTTGTAGAAGACCGGGCATCACCAATGTTTCAAGGATTGCAACAGATGACAGGAGCTACCACCTCAAAATCACTTTTTAATTTAAATTGAGAGCTCTCAGGCAAAGCCTACTCATGTTTACTTTTTTCCTGAAAACACTCTGGGTTGCTACAGCTACAGATGCACAGCCAGTGGTAGTCACTGCTGAAAGCACCTTCAAGTTCATAGGTTATCCAAGCCAGTGCTGTGTGGGGTCTTGCCCTCATCCCTGCCCAGGCTCCTCTGCCGAGTGCTGCCCAGTGACACATCCCTGCTGCAAACTGCCACACGTTGAGGACAACAACGCTCTGCTGCAAACTGCCACACGTTGAGGACAAGCACTCAGAGAGCTGGAAACCCTACACGAAACGTACAAGAACCCAGAGGACTGCGTGAGGGACTAGCAGAGTTCAAGCAGCCAGGATTTGGAAATTTTGGCTCTCGGCAAGAGGACAGTTTGTTAACATGAGCTGTGGATCCTGGAGCATTCCAAGCCCAGCTCTTTGACCTCAGCCTGTTTTCATCAAAGACCATCTTTTTGGATGGATGGGGTGGTCCCACCCAGGGGTTGCTTTCTGGTCCATCTGCAACCTTGTGACCGCACATGATCTGGAAAACTGCGGCTATTGTGTACTGAAAAGAAGCCTTGCCCACCTACAGCCGTCGCCTGCCATTCCTCCTGCAATCTCATTAAGCCGTGTTTGCTTTGCTGACACCAACACTGCCAAAGTGATCAGCTGGCGAAGGAGACTGTATTGGTAATGTGGCTGGCATTTTGCCTCCTGCAGTTGAGAGCACTTCTGAGCACCGATTCTCTACTGGTCCACTTGGACGGATGGCCTAAAACTCTCTCCCTCTGTTCAGCTTCCCAATGATGTAGTGTGCTTGCAATTGGGCTATTGCACTGGCCTTGCTCCATAGCAATGATAATATCTATAATTACTATTTTTCTTGCCTGGTATCTTCTCTTCCCTAGCCAGCCACCTGAGTTGTTGAAATACCTGGTAAGCCTGTGTCCCTGTTCCATTCCTAAAGCTTCAAGCAGCCCTGCAGCCCATTCATCTTAACTCATGGCAATGACTCCACTTCGCTGGAAGACTTTACTTAAAATGTTTCTAATTTGGGTTAGAATCTTTCTTTTCCAGGCGTTCCCTTGTGAAACACTCATCCCTCTCGTTCACACAGATCTTTTCATTTCAGAGATTAGAGACGTGAAGTGCAAACTCTGTCTTCCTTGCACAGTGTATAAACAACCCCAAATGTAGTGTCCAGGATGGGGTTCATTTTACTTCACCTTAGCCACCTAAAAGTCAGCCTCACTCAATCATCTAGATTCCCTCTATAACGACTGGAAAGGGGAAATTTATTTCAGAAGGACAACTTCTCTCACGCTGACTCATAGGGAGGTCTCACCCTCTGGAGAGGTCTCTCTCCACCAAATGCAGAGCATGTCTAGGACACCTAATACTCAGAAAACTAAAGGTAGATGGGACTGATGATTGGTGTTTTATGTCTTGATAGTATTTTGGAAACAGAAACTGATTATTTGTGGCTCTTAAAAGCTAAGTAAAACTTTCTAGCCCATTTCAGAGAAGGTAAATAGAAGCACACAGAGAATATATGATCTCTCAAAAGACAGACTGGCAATCACTGTCAAAGTTACAGGAAGAACACAGGAGATTCTCAGTCACAGTCCTGTGCTAAGATCATTAAACCATGCCTCTTTCAACAAACGTCTTTCTACTTGTTGCCAGCAAACATCTCAATAGCAGTTTTACATGGGTTATTAATTGCTTGTAGTGCCTTGCCTTTGAATAGCAACAAAAAGTGGCCACACACAAAGGATTCTCTGGAACTGGGTGGCTGGTTCATGTCCCCTAACCCCTTCTAGCTGGCTTGAAGAAAGGAGCCGAGTGAGGCATCCAGAGCGGTTCCAAGTGTTCCTTCACTGCTCTGGATTTAGTAAAATTCCAGTGGAGACACAGTTGTACCAGAAAAGGGTTTTTTTCCCAGGAAAGAAGGGATATGAGCAAAAGCAATCTTTCCTCCAATCCTAACTGTGGAAGGCTTGCCAGCTCCAAACATATTTTCTAGTGTAAAGCAGATCTCCAGCCTTCACAGGCACTATATCATCTCCCATCCATAAAAGTCAGCCCAATGAACGTGCAAGTTCATATGTTATCCAAGCCGCTATAAATATATACCTGTGTGCGTATCTGTATTTATATATGTACGTATGCATATTTGGGTGTACCCAGTAGTGTTTGCATGTGCACACACAAAATTTTATAATTTTTAGGAACTAATTCCTGAGATTTAATATCAGGAATAATAATATTCCTGATAATAATATAAGACCAAATAATATTTGGTCTTATTAATAAGGTATACAGCTCTCTCAAAATTTGTATGCACCTATAGGGGAACCCTAGAGGGATTTTTTTCACTTTATCGAGCCGGATCCAACCTTCAGAGCACTGAAGAGACCCACAAGACCAGGGAGGGAGAGGTATGGCTATAAAACCAGGGTGAATAATTAGTGGTGCAATGTAGTTGTAAAATCAGTGGGCAAATACCCGCTGTGTCCCTAGTCCATCCAGCTGCTGAACTCCCCGTGGGCTGGGGAGGGCATGCCGCGGAGCAGCTCAGCTGTGTCGTACAAGAGGCTGCATGGGAGTCCTGAATTCTTACTGCCAGCTTGTCAGAAACAGTCATAAGACAAAGAGAAGTATTTGCTCTTTTTCAAAGAGTTCAGTAACTAAGAGCAGAAAATAGTGGGTTTGTTTGTGGTAAAGGTAGCAGTATATCCTGCTCTCACTTCACTACTGTGCAGAAAGAGAAAATGTAAGAATGCAAAGCAATGGCATTTTAATTTCAGGTTGTAAATGCTATACTCTGCTCTTCACGCCCTGTGCTTCATGCAGAGGAAAAGCTGCAGCATGCCAGAAAGGAGCTCTTTTCAATGAGCAGAAACAAGACTGAGGAAACTGGAAATCTACATTTTTTTACTGCATCTAAACCTCTTTCTTATGGTAAGCAACAGCCCTGGCCAGCAAGCCGCAAACCAAAAGACACCTTAGTGGTCCAGGAAGTTCAGAGATCTTTGAGTTAAATATTGAGCAATGCAGGTGCAGGCTGCAGATGGGAGGTTTGGGCGTGAAAGCATGCCAAGTACATAACAAAACTCGATTGAAGGAAGCCAATTTTAAGATCTCAGTCTGAATTCATTGCACATAGATGGCAGGAATTCCACAGATACCCTGTCTGAGAAACAAGAGTTTTCAAGGTTCCTCAGTGTGCAAACCACTGGCATAAAAAGGGACCTGCTTTGCTTTGCTTTGCTTTCTCCCAAGTACAGTTATCACTAGGCACACCCAAATATATCTTCTGTTAAATATGCGGGGGCAAATAACTTCTTGGTGCAACTCAGCTGAAGTTAGCAGGGAATTTACTCTGTATTCACTAAATCAATGTTTTTTTCAAGATTTGTGTCTAATTATTTGAGAATTAAGAACTGAAGATTTTGCTGAAAGCAAGGAGGCAGACCATCCGTATTTTAATTATTTCCACCTTACTTCTTCCACTCATCTTTTGTGCACTTTGTGTTCCCCTACCCACTGGGATATGCAAACCATTTTTAAGATTGAAAGAAATCCTGGTTTGCTGTGTTCTTCTTATATATCTATACAGAAACAGGAGCTCTAGTCTGTAAAATTGACAGAAGTTAA
Source organism: Aptenodytes forsteri (assembly GCF_000699145.1). Classification (NCBI taxonomy): domain Eukaryota; kingdom Metazoa; phylum Chordata; class Aves; order Sphenisciformes; family Spheniscidae; genus Aptenodytes; species Aptenodytes forsteri. Next base: position 2,859,341 of record NW_008795334.1, on the reverse strand, counting down.
AGCAATAAATGAAATTATAAAGAAAAAAACAACAAAGAAATGTTGGGAGGGGGGTATTTGGAAAGAAATCAGCTTAGCCTGAAAAGTCTGGGTGCTGATAGGCAGGCAGACTTTACCATGCTTTCAAACCTTGAATTCTCCCCTTTTTTGCAAAACAGCCCAATTAACAGTCCACCATTTAGGGAAGGAAAATGTCACAAAGAAAATACAAAGCCAGTGTAGCATCTTCTTCAAGCATATGATCCTTGCTTGGCTACACAGCAATGTTCAAGCAATGCCTACTGCAAGTCTTAAAACAGTGGCAACTACCCAAGAGAAATACTTGCATAACGCATGCCACTGAAGGCTCAATAGCCTTTTGGTGAACCTACTCGCTTAAGAGTTTCCTTGAATGGGATCTTTAAAGAAATAAAGAAAATCTGGACATTTTCTTCTTCGTTAGGCTCCCCAACTGCATGATGTATCCCTATTTAACATAAATTTTAAAGTGAGAAATCTACACCACCAGCTTGCTTTACTAATGCCAGGCTACATGGCTACATAATAATGACTTGTTTGGTTCGTTAAGGTGTTTTCTCTTAGCTTTGTTGAGTTGTTTACTAATGTAAAAAAGAAGCAAATATCTGGTTCTTAGCCCATCATGCTATTTCATCTGTAAACTATAGGTGATAATAACATAGGTGACTCTCTTACACGTAAAGCTTAGTGAAGGGGCTCTATTCTGCAGCCCTACCAAAGTAGCCCCTTCCATTTCCTTGGAATTATTGACATGAATATTGGCATTTTGGATCTGGAGCATTGTCCATATGGTGCTTCTAATATATAAAGCCCTATGCATATACTAACTACTGTTAGTGTCGACACATACTTAAAAAACAGATCTTACAATTTATTCTTCATGTCCCACATTTCTTTGCTTAGGTCCCAATTCTACCTAACCTTTACAGCAAGCATTTTAGATTTACACATTCTAAGTTATCATACCAGAAGTATTTGCAGTATATTAGGTTAGGCACATACATAAGTCTTTGCAGAATCCAGGATACTTATTAATTCACAAAGACTGAAATTCTCTCTTCTTGAGCATGCCTTTGAAATTACCCCTAAACATTTACTCCAACTTAAGGATGTAAATGGGATTCATGTGGGAAGTGGGCTCTTGCTGGCTGTTTACACATGGGTGAATTTTGTCCAGTGGGTGTGTATGTTGATTTTCCTCTCTAGAATTTCTGATCCTCCCAATTCTTCATTACTACCTGCCAAAAGCACTGTTGTTAGTTTTGTTTTTTTGTACACTTGAAGTCAGATTTATGACCTTTGTGGTAAAAATATTCCACATTCGATCCTTTTTCCATTCACCTTTTACTCTCTTCCCCAGCCCTGATCATAACTGCTTAAAAAAGTTTAAATGGATCAGTGACCTTTTTATTAATTACTCTTGTAACTAAAAGCTAGTTTGTTAACAGAGTAAGTCTTGGTTTCTGGAGTACTGTGGAAAAAGCGTGTCACTGAGGACTTTTCTAAGTCCATGGTGCCAGTATAAGAAGCTCTAACTTTCTTAAATGCTTATTTCTGAGAACTTCCAGCCCCAAAGGACTGATGTTTATCTTCGCAACAATTTTCTCTGGGAATATTTGAGAGTTTAAAGACTTCAGACTTAGTGGCAAATTTTGCAGGAAGTACATCACACTTTTTGATAGAAACACTCATTTGCATTTTTAATTCTGTAATTATTTTCCTCAAAGCAATAAAATTCAACTGCTTTTGAAAATTATTTTGCCTGCCATAATTTTTAAAATATTTCCTTAAAGCTTCACCCTTAAGTTTAAGCATCTCTTCTATTTTCATTTTACATCTTAAATAACTGACATTTTATTATCATCTCTGAAACCCAGTAAGTAGAAAATCTGATTTGAGACTTCCATATTCTGAATTTATACTTCTTACCTGCCATAAGCACACTCCAAAAAGAGATGTAATTTTGCACCAGAATATAACCTTACAATTGTATCACATTTGCTTTTCAAAAGTCAAGCATTCAAACATGGTAGAATAAAAAAAAAATGCTGTAAATTGCATTAGAAGTGAGAGCCATTAGACTTATCCAAGAAAAATATGTATTTTCTGTAAAATATTGGAGGCTCCACAAGCCCCAAACTCTACATTTCCAACTACTCCTGGAATACGTGGCTGACCAGTAGTGCTTTGCCCAGGTCTTTTACTAGAAGTATGTGCAATATATTGTCCTCTCCTGATGCTCCCTGCAAAGACTTCATAAAGAGGAGAGATAGCAACAGGCACAATGAGAACAGGCCAAAGGAAGATTTTGGATATTGTATGCCCCAAAGAGGTGACAGAGCAGATAGGATGCCTGCAGAAATAAATACAGCACATGTGCCCCTCAAAAGTATATGCACTGAGTAAGCATGAAGAAATGTGAATGGACACCTTTTTGTGCTCAGGAATGAATACTGAGCATTTACAAGTACTTTAAATCAAGCTTCAGAATTGCTACAGCAGATTTTTATGATGGTCTCTCTAAAGAACTGTTCACCAAAGGTGGAATTTCTCCACTGACGTGAACTTGCTTTGGCCATGTCTCACCAGAAGGTTTTGCTGAAGGAGTTCTTTTGAGAGGTGATCACCACAGAGTTAGCTTTGCTGTTCATAAGGGATCCAAAGGAGCCTGAAGAGAGCACACCTTCAGTGTAGACAGAGGAGAGTAAACCTGACTGAAAAGCCATCTTCATGTTCTCCTGATCTTGGTCTTCTCAGTCCTATGTAATCCAGACATCTCAGGCAGACTCTTCAGCTGGCAAGTGAGCTGCAGTGCTCCCAGCACAAACACACTTCCAAGTGCAGCCATTATTAACATCCCCATGGTCTTCCCACTCCCATCCCTAGTAAAACCCTCTAACGAAGTTTCTGAAAGCATCTTTGGAAAGCAGCCACACGGCTGTCCTCCCCCGTTCCCGTTCCAGGTCAATTGTCTTCTCTCTGAAGACCTTTTCCTCTCTTCCGTCTCTCTTGCATACTGTGAAAGGAGACAGTAGGGCTAAGGATCTCATCTATGGCTTATATAGATCCAGCAACCCACGTTTTGCTGCCTGTGTGACCCAGGAGAGGCAAAATCTCATTCCTGGATAGTTTTCAGTAACTTTTTCCTGTTTTGGGAACTGTTTTATTTCTGTTTAAATGTTACTATAGATACTGGAATTCAGCCTCACAAAGTTACATAACCAGCCTCTGCAGAGGCGAGGACAAGGACGTCGGGAGGGACACAACATCCTCCTGTGCGAACCCTACGCAGAGGAGAGCATTCGGTGCGAGAGAGCTGGGAGGGACAGGTACCCCTCACACCTCTCTCCAGGTCTGGAAGGCTGTGTGCCTGCCCTCAGACCCATGAGGGACTGAACGCGGCTGAAGCATCTGGGAACGATTGGGTGAAACTAGTCATAGGACAGTCATTAAAAATATTGAAAGGGTAACAGCAGATTTTGTTCAGACATCAAGAGACGGCAATACATACAAGCAGACATTCCACAGCTTGGAAACAGGAATGAAGGTACGTTGCATATTCAGGACAGGGATGTGCACAGAAACCAACCCACCTTGGAAGAAGCTAACTCTGGGCCCAGAGTGCCGGTGTGGCCACGCACCCCGGCTAACTAGCCCAAAAGGCAGAGCTAGTCAGTTGTCGTGTCAGCGCTGCCTCCGTGCCCAAGGCCTGCAGTGGTGTCTGGCTAAGCACAGTTCAAAAGTCACCAGCTTGCTCAGAGCACACTGAGCAAAGTTACCTAACCACGGTGGTATGCTCATGGCCTCAGGCATTTTTCTATTACTCATGAATATTTCTTTATCATATGGTAGGGAAAAAGGAGTTTCTAAACCAACTTGTAAATGCTTAAAGGCATTTGGCTTTTTCACCATCATGTTCATAATTTTGGAAATTACTTAGAAAAAGTCCACTATCCTCAAAACTTATCAATTCTCTGTTGCTCCACCAAATACAACTGAATTCCAAGTGGACATCTGCATGTAAGAAGGGCAAGGATGGTTCACTGATCTCCCCAGTTTCCCAGTGTTTTCAGGAAAGCCGGGTTCAGCTCTTAACCGCTTGAAACATCGAAGTCTAAGTCCATATTTCCAAACTGAGATAGGCATTTGAACGTTTCACAGAGAATCTACTGATTCAGACACTGTCATTTTCACCCTTCCCTGCTAATACTACCTCCGTTTTCCATGAGTGAAATGGTGATCATGCTTCCCTACTTCACAAAAGTGCAGCAAAGAGAAATTCGCTTAGCAAGTCTGTGATGCCTATCATCAAAGTTTGAAGAAAAAGACAGCTGAAATGGAGATTCCCTGCACTGCAGGCATATAAAATGCCCAACTGTTTTTTATTTAATCTAGTGTCAGTTGTAATCTCGCCTTTCTTGACAACTACTACAAATGCTCCTTTTACAACCAATACAGATGCTGCTGCTGCTTCTTCAGTGAAACAAGGAGAGCTCAACAAGACAGAGACATCAGGCACAGTCACTTAGGACCAGAAGTGAATAAGAATTAATTAACATCACACGGCAATATAGGTAGGCACATTTTGTGAACAGAAGCCCTGTTTCACCTTCCCTGGTTTTTGTGCATATACCTGCAACCCCAGTTTTACACCTCACAGCTCCTCAAACGCTCCTCAGTTACACTGATACTGGAGTTTTTAACTCATGTGCAGTTTTTAATTAAACAAAGGCCATTTAGATACTCTTCAATGATCCAAATATTCGCAAACTACATGTACAGTACTGTACTCTGACACCATTCCAAATAAGTACACAGTTAGTCCACTTAAGTTAGTAGAGTTTTCCCAAATCATGTAAAACAGGGCAGACACAGGTCCATTGCATTTGCACATTTAAAAGACAGGGTTTATGTAAATATAAAAAGGGCTATTAAATGATCCAGCACTGAGAAGGCAAGTAGGTGGTCATGACTCCAGTGCTTGTAGTGCATGGATATATACAGACATTTCAATTCTATTTCCTCCTTCAGTCACCAGCAACAAAATTAAAACAAACAAACAAAAAGCCCAGTTTGCCTTGAGAAATGTCAACAGAGAACTATTTCTAGGATGTACTGACTCCTCCACTTTTTGACAATCTGATTCCTTCAGAAGTGTTTCAAGATGCACATCGAAAAGCTGAGGACTTAAAAAGGACCTGGTCATTTTTGAAAATATAACACTAACATGAAGTGTTGTAGACTAAGGAACAGAAATGGTGAGTCTTCCCTTAAAGCTTAGACTGGAAAATGTTTTTCTGGTACTAGTTTTATCTGATTCATGAAAAATTACGAAGGTGTTTGGCAAAACACACTGTACAAATGCTTTTCCTATTGTATTGAAAAAACTATGAGCACAACTGGAAGACTTGCACATATTGTGAAATAGTTTCTTTGCTTTCATGTCATTTTAATGTCACTCAATTATTTCTTAATGAAATCCTGAACAATAAACTGAGCTGTAGGCAGGATACCTATGTAGTACCTCACCATGCCTTTGAATATTCTGAATGCCACATCCCCTTCTATCCCACTACCTTTTCTTTTACAATCCCATAGACTTTGCTTGAATTCTAACTACTATGAGAGTATTTCAAAGAAATTCAGGCCACTTTAACCAATTAGTTCTGTGTGGTTCTTTGCTCAGAAATGCCAGTGTGACCTTACCATTTGCTGAATCTGTAAATAAGTAATTATTTGGCTTACTTATTAAGGTAACACACCCTAGCTAGGACGAAAAACCAGACCTACAAGATAATCTTCATCTCAAGTTTCTGCTGGCTGTACTGTCTCAAAATATTTGCCCATATTGTATTAGTGAAATTTCATCTACACTTCATACTGTAGTCAGAAGTGTGAGGCATGGGTGGTCAAAGCAATAGTCATCTAACAGGTGTTTTCTCTCATTAATTTATGAGCTTAGAATCTTGTTCTGCAGATAGAAAGATATATTTTCCTTACTACAGAAATTGTATTGGTAAGTATGTAATTTAAATCACTTTTCATGAAAATAGGTGGATCAATAATGATATTACTAGGCATCTGTGTAGAAGGCAAAGAATTACATTTCATATAAGGGGACTGTATTTCACACTATAGCTGGTATCACCCAGAACATTAATCTTTTTGTTTATACATTGAAATTTTAAATAACATAGCCTTACAAAAGTAAATTGGAAGTTTCATGAAAACAGTAGTTACGTTAAAAAAATTAGTCATGTTGATATAAGAAAAAAAATGTATTTTTGAAAGGATGTATTTTCCCAAATGCTTTTTTGCTTTTAATACTTAGAATATGCAGTAAAGGAAAAAATAATAAAAAATGTATGGCATTGCTGGTAAAAATAGAGAACAGCACTTGTTCTCTGTTTTTAACCAACAGATACCATTCTTGCTGGAGTATATAGTACTACATACAGGTATGGAAGATGGTAGCCACTGGCCATTCCTTTACTTTGTTGTTAATGTCTGCATTATGGTAATTTTAACTTGCAATTTGTTTTCATTCAGGTTTTCTATTTACCAAGTACAACACTTTATAGGTAGTGGCTGTCATGAACAGCCTGATTTTAAAGCACGTAATAATCCTTATCTTCCCCTAAAAGTGGTACTTAATGCAGAATCACAGAATCACAGCATCAGTTAGGTTGGAAGGCATCTCAGGAGGTCATTTAGTCCAATCTCCTGGTCAGAGTAGGTTCAGCTCTGAATTCAGACCAGATACATCTAGGCTTTGTCCAGTCAGATCCCGAAAACCTTTTGAAAAGATTAAAGAGCCTCTCTGGGCAACCTGTTCCAAAACTTCATGGCAAAAGACTGTTTTTTCTTGTTTTGGCTGGAAACACACACCCCCATTCCCTCGTTCTTATGACCACTGTCTCCCATTCTCACACTGTGCTCCTCAGCTTCAGCTTCACCTTCTCAGTAACGTCCCCATAGGTGCTGGTGGGGCTGCTGTTAGGTCCCCCTGAAGCAATTTCTTCTCCAGGCTGTCACAGCCTTTACTGATATTTTTAATATACTGATACATATTTTTAATATACAAAAAATTAGCTAAAGATGGCAGCCAGTCCAAACTGGTCAGATTCTGCAAAGTTTTTTCAAACAGCAAGAGAAGGAACCAATATCATACCAACTTCAGTACGTCTCTTCAGACAAAGGAATTAAATTCTACGCTTTGTCTGATAAGTCATTTCAGGACCTCACAGTTCAGCAGAGAAATGTGCTAACTTTTCAGTAAGTATTTAATGACATTAGAGTAAAAGAGATACAACATTTTTCAGTCCTACATTAACTTTTCAAATTCTGCTAGTGTATGTTTTTCATGCAATACCAGCTTTGCAAGAAAAAAACAAAAAAAACATTGTTTCCCAAAATTGCATGCTTTTGGAGGCTTCTTTTGAATATTGAGCATTATGAGTCATTTGTGACTGTGGAAATTCCAGTAAGTCGATGGAGTTACATCAGACCTGAATTTGACTCTTTAAACTACATCCTAAACTACACAAGCAAACAAACTCCCCAAATGTGAAAGGAGGAAAAAAAATGCAAAAATGGGTGTTAGCATCTTCCATATTTTAAGACACCTCTCAGTCACCCAAATTGGACCCTAAGTTGTTCCTCCATTCTAGCAGGACACCTAAAACCCTGTGATCTCGGGATATATGAGACCTCCAAATGTCAATCTGCGTCCTCCTCAAGTTATATAAAGCTGAAGCCATACAGAATAAAACATGACAAAATGGGGAAAGAAACACTGTAATTAAACCAAGAAAATTAACAGAATATCTTAAAATTTATCTGTTTTCCCATCAGTCAAGCAAATAAACAATAACTGGAAATATAGCAGCCTTAACTTTGATCTTCTCCTGGAAGATCCAAGATCTATTTTTCTCCTAGGAGGAATCTGGCTTTGCATCCATTGAGTTGCCTGACTGAGCAAAGTCAAAGTGACTTTTACATTATATGGACCCTCAATAGACACAAATAGACACATCTAAATTACTTCTTGCACAGCAAAGTCAATTTTCATCTGTTAACGATTTGACTTTCTGTCTAACTGGCACATAACCAGATTTTTTGAGAATAGCAAAGAGCAGAATTACTTCTCTGGACTTCCCATCGATTCAAGACTTTCACAGCGTATTTTGGAACACGGAGGAAATCTTTATACAGTGAAAGTCATCAGCTATGTAAGCAGACTAGTTTACATTTTATATCCAGTGAACTGAGCTGAACAGAGTAACTCACTTCTTATCCATGTGTTTCCCATTACTTTCTGTTGGGAAGGAACAGTGGACAGAGACTAAAAGCAACAGAACTTTTATAAGCAAACCACTGACTGCATACATTTTTTTGTATGAGCAAATCACATCATCTTTCTGTTTCCTGTTCTACACTCTGAGGAGAAACTCCAGCCCCAGTACCGAGGAAAATGTCATTATAGTAATAAAGCTCAAGAACAGTAGTAAGAGACAGAGCATCTACACAGATGGCAAGACTGTGTTCTCAATTACGTCAACATCCACACCTCCTCTTGAGTTCACATCAGCATAAACTTGATGAGAATTTGGTCTCCAGACCCAACAATCTTTACACATACATATCTGCTATTACTTCCAAAATTGCTGCTATTCTTTCTGCTTTGGAAATCTCAAGTGTCCCTCAACTACATCTTGGACATCAATACATAATACAACAATCTTTATACACTTCAGATAATGAAATTCAAGCCCAGCAGCCTTCAGTAGCAGTTACACCTGCAACAAAAACATGCTTGTTCTCAAGAATATCAACATGTAACAAGAAATTCAAGACACAAACACCCCAGTCCCCAAATATTGTCTCTGTAATTTTGATTGCTGCAGTGGACTTGAGGGCTGACCCTGAGAGGGCTGTTTTTTTATTAAAAGCAGTCATGTGCGACTTGGTGGTTTTAACTAGAAAGAGCAGCCATCCATCCTTTCCTTGTTTGAGGCGGTGAACACAAAAGAGCCTTGTGTTGTGGTGTTTGAAATTTGTTTCTGCACAAAATGAGAATTTATTTCAGGGGTGAGGAACTACAGCAATTGTCTTGGTCCTCAGGCCACGGGAAGGGGCAGGCAGGGAGGAGGAACCTGGGCCAGGTCAGGCAGCAGGACTTGTCATCCAGCGTGTGGGCAGGAGGAGGGAAGCAGGGAGGGGTTCACACGTTTGCCTCTGCCCTAGGCCCCATGCACCTCAACATCAGCTCTGCCCAGGCTCCTCCGGTGGTTTCCTCTTGCCCGCACCTGCGTGACAGAGCCAGGGAGCCCGGCTGCTCGCCTCCACCTTGCCCTTCCTCCAAGCAAACAATAAGGTCCCAATTATGCAAACACGCAGGTTGACTCATGGGGTGCTCACATGCCCAAGTGGCTACAAGATGAGAGCCCACCGTTTCAATACGGGAGGTTTCAATGCAATAAAAGCTCATCTTATGTTGCAGTGTGAGGTTTTTAATACCTGCAAAAACCTTTTCCAGGGACCAGTGAGTTGATGCTACCCACACAGGTCCCAGAAGGGCATGGGAATCGTCTGCCAAAAGACGGGGCTGAGTCACGGAATTCACAGGAGGGTACGTCTATACTACAGTCACAGCTGATGTGACTGCAATACAGTGCAAACATAGCTGGGCAAGCTTTAAATTAGCTAGCTTGGGCACCAGTAGTAGTCTAGTCATTGAGTTCAGGCCAGCCTAACCACTCAAGTATTTACCCAGCTTTTTGGGCATGTTTTCCAGCCAGCTCCGAGTTCCACGCTGCCACAGCTGGATTGCTACCAGCTCCCCAGCTGACTAGTTTAAAACCAGCTCAGGTATGTCTGTGACTGGAGCACAGACATACCTAAGCTTCTAAATCATTTAAAGTCCTATTTAAACTCCTACTGTCTCAACTTCCACATTTCTAAAAACTGGGAATTACAACACTGGCCTGTATTGTCACTGTACTGCTGAGATTAAATATTTGGGGTGCAATAAATAAATACCATTTTAAGTGTGAAATTTATGGTTCTTCCAAGATGTGAGCTGTGTTTAACAAAAATAATGAATATTGCTGGCTATGCGATCACCTCTCTCTCTCATTCACTCCAGAAGCAGTTCAGTGAGTACCAGATGTACGAGGTGACTATCTGACCTGAAACTCTGCAGAACACAGTAAGTTTATACACAGATATCCAAACACCTCAAACACGTCTAGACCTTACCCTGTATCTGTGGACTAAGGGAAAAGTCCACTGATTCCAGTGGACATTTTTCCTGCATAAATACCACTCCGACTATATAGTACATTTTGTAACACAGAGCAACTTGGAAGAAATGCCAGCTTGACACTTGCATTGCTTGGGACCAGCAAGCCACTCCAACTTCACCCCATAACCTGAAGTTGAATTAAGGACTAAAAAAGTACACAAAATTCTTAACTACTTCTTTTATTTTCAACTGATTTTTGCGAAGCAGAATATGGCTTTTACCTTTAAAAGCCATAAATTTGTGTACAATTTAAGTCGCATTCATCAAAGTGGTAATTTAGCTGATTGTAGCAAGGGTTCATTTCATCATGGCTGGATTTGGTCCTTTAACAGACGTGAATATATTATACCTTTTCACTTAACATTTTAATACCGATTTGTTCACGCCAAAGATCCATACCTTCCCCTCCACCCAGTCTACGTACCACCTCCTGTCTGCTTATACCAGAAATTTGTATGTACCAACACTCTCCCTAATGCTTGGGAGCATGGATCCTCAAGGCCCCGTCATGTCAAATGCTCCATCTCATGGCAAGGGCTCATGCCATGTGCTACAAACCAAAGAACACCCAAGCAATATTCTTCATTCTTTCAATACCAAGGACTTCCATACCACTTCTCTTCCTTCTGTTTTGAGAGAGAAGTCATTCAGCACGTCAACATTTGAAATGCTGCAGGGATGATGGGCAGAGCAGGGATGGAGGAGGTGTTGTGCTGGAAGATGTTAAGGGCTGCCATCAGCCAGTCCTTTGATCTAGAAACACTTCCAGACCCGGTTAAAACTGCTGGGTCTGCTAACCAGATGGCAAGGACTCTCTGTGTTCCCAGCTTCTCCCTCCTGGTTTTTCAATTCCCATTAAAATCAATGAGATTCTGCTCCCTTCAGAATTTGAACATCTCTTCAAATTTTTGAATTGTTAAAGTATGAAAACCAAACACAGGAAGGCAACAAAATGCTGACAGGTGTACAATCTTGCTTGGCACCGCAAAATCATCATTCACAATACTCCCTCTCCTCTCGTTTGCCAATACAAATCCAAAGTGACTTCATAAGAAGACAGTAAAATTACACCGGATTAAAACAGGTTCACCTGAGGCCAGAACTAGATAATAGTTAGCAGGAAAACCCAGTGACTTTACCAGGAGCAGCATGCTAGCTACTACTAAGTATTTTGGCATTTCTCATGATTTGACATCAAAACAGCTCTGCCTCTGACCTAAGGGTTCTAGTTAGCTGTGTAACCTCTGCTAGTTCCCAGAATAAAAGAATGCGAAACTGGGACATAACCACTTTATCTTGAGCATGTTCATGCAAGAAAACTACAGCAGCTCCTTTTCACAGCCCTAATGAAATGTTATGTGTCCGTGTGTATGTTCTAACACAGCAATTCTGTTTATTTTACAGGCTTATAATAAAAAAATGACACTTTATGAGCTACATGATAGTATTTCAACAATACCTTGTTGTGACATGATACAGTGTAATTACTTAGCAGGAGATACTACAATTTATTGTTATGTCATTGAGTCATACCCTTCAGGGCTTCAGATTGGTGTCTTAGTGTGCTTTTTAAAGCCATACAGACTAGCAAGCTAAGTCAAGGGATGCATTAAAACATCCTAGAAATAAAGACACAGATCGAACATGTGCCTGCACACAGCACTGTGTTTGAGAACACTTCCCTGATCCTTTCCTCTTCCCTCTGTTTTGCTTTTACAGCATTATTGACTGGGTTAACAATAATCAAAGAGAACAGAAATTTCAACCCAAACATGCAAAAAACCAGGTATGTTACATGAGTCCTATTCAGGCAGTTAAATACACAGACTGATCCTACAGAGCCGGAGATGCTCAGCACCTACCACTGACTTTACCCACAAGATGAAGCATGTAATTGGAGTCCCACAGGGTGACCCCTCCATCCACAAGAAGCATCGCTGGCTTTTCATCCGTCCACGCAGTTTGCACTGCAGGATAGGGCCTTGCCAAGCACAGCATTTGCCTCTTCCTTGGCGTCAATTTTAGGTACCATATATCAATCAGGAGAGGACATGATTTTATATGCCACACTATAACAACTGTAAGCACAATACAGTGAATTAGTGGCAGCACCTTTCGCTAACCAATGAAGTTGAGACAGGTCAGGACATATTTTAAAAAGCATTACTCTGAGTTAAGTCCCTCGGTCTATCCGTGGGTACGGAGATAAGCAGCTCCCGTTTCACAGGCGGTACGTGCAGTGCACCCCGCTGAAAACTGTCTCAAGCAGCAAGCGAAGTCTTGGGACAAATTCAGCCTCCCCGCCACCACGGCGTGTCCCCCGCGGCTGGGGAGCGCGGGGAGCCGCACGGCGCC
>NW_008795334.1:2835846-2844294 GCF_000699145.1 Aptenodytes forsteri | reverse complement strand
TTCTTCGGTTAGAGACTGAAGTGTCATCGGATCCCCCACGGGATATGGTGCCGGACGAAAGTGAGGTGAAAAGTATAGCGGGTTCCCTTGGTTCTGAGGGCGGTGGGGGAAATACCAGGGTAGGAGCTCGCCTCTTGGCAGTGTCCCACCAGTAGCGCGAAGCTGATCGGCAGCGCCGTGTCCCCCGGTTTAACTCCTGGTGAAGTCAAGGATGAGACCGGATTTATCCCTCGCATTGTCATCTAACCTTAGCACCACTTAGCTATGATGTAGGCGAAGTTAAAACGCGTAGCGCCTAGGACAGCACGGCAGCCGAGTGTGGAGTTACAAGTAACGACCGTAATTAGCTTCCCTTTTCTGGATGCTTTTTTTTTTTTTTTTTAAAAGCCGAAATGGGAATAGGAGTTATTTGCTTTGGACCTTTGTCAGGTGAGCACCTGGCACAGCTAGGGGAGCCCTGGAAAAGGAAGGTTCAGCGACAGGAGCCCGTGCTGGGAGATCACAACACCTAACCGGAGGTTGGGAGAAAGACTTAATTCAGAACAGCTCAAGTGGTCATTCAAGAGTTATATGAAAAAAATGCATTAAAGTTGCTTTGTGTACTCCCCTGGTGATTCGGGTACTATACCTGCACTGTGCTGTATTTTATTTGCTTCCTTGCCTTTGAAAATTCAGGAAGTGTCACTATTTGTGGAGCTGAACTCTGAAGGTTTTATTGTTGGGAAAAGCTGAATTTGGGTGGCTGATAGGAGAGCTTTGAAGACTTGACTTCATTTAAGCTAATATCCATAGATGTTCATTACCTGTATTGAAAACAAAGGATTACACAGCTGACCACTAATGATTTTTCCATACAATACTTTTAAGATACGCTGTCTTGATAATCGCATGAGGAGCTGCTTCTTGTGTGAGAGGAATTACATCTGGATTTGATAATCCTGCCTGACCCAGAAGAGATTTATTTCAAACTAACTTTCTTCTTGTATTTTTAAGAATATTTTGTCTAGTATCAAAATACAAAAAAACAGAAGCTGACTTGAGTGGTCTCTTTTATTTTTTCCCAAGCAGGCAAATACTTTTTTTTTCCCCTGCACACCCTGTTACAGATATGTTACAGACCACAAGGGAGGCTGGGGGTAAGGGCAAGGAAGAAAAAAAGATACTAAATGGTCTCTCACTTCCCTGAGAAACCGAGCAAAATTTCTTCTAAGTAGGAGAGCTGCGAGGGAGCCCTTAGGTACTGTGAGGATTTGACCCAGGCAACACCTGTTTAGCCAAAAGCAAAAGTCTTCAGATAAATAATGATGTAAATGTGAGTGAGATTAGTCGAAGGCTCTGTGATAATAGAGATGGAAGTTATACAACCGCCAGATTACTTACATTTCCAGATTCAATGTGAAGAAAGAAAGGAACTGATACTATCGGCATAAAACCTATACCTACACGCTGCTGTGTAGATGCTGTACTAGCTGGTTGTCACCGCATGTGCGTTGTTAAACTTGAGCCGTGAAACCCCACAGCAATTATTAGTGTTGCTGTGGTACTTGTCCACAAAATTTGCTGTAACACATTCTCACATTGGATAATATTAGATGTCCCACCTGTGGTATATAAATAACCGATGCAAAGTATGTAAGAGAAGAGAGAGTATTTGAAACCACAGCTTTGAAGGAAAACAAATGTTGAAGTTATTCTGTTGCATGACATACAGACAAGATGTGCCTTTCCTCTGCCCCACGTCATCAGCTTATTTCATTTATTCAGCTGTATATTTGGGTGCTTCAAAAATAAAAGCATTATATCCACGGAAAATCAGGTCCTGAGATGAAGTCTGAGTGCATATGAAACGAGTGTAGAAGGCTAAGGATGTGCTGGCTTAGAAAAATATTCTTGGGTGCACTGAGTGATGTTGGTCCTCAGCTATTGAGCAGTACTGAACAAAAGTGAGACACTGTCCAGGAGCAACCCCTAGCTTTACAAATAACTCCTGCAATGGTCCGATCCCCCTAGCTCTGCCTACAAAGAAGGTGCTTACTGTCAGGCTGGGCGCTGCCTGTTTGATGTCGTGAAGCCGTAGCTCTGTTTAGCTACTGGCATTCTGTAAATACAGTAATAAACCAACTGGTCCTAAGGGAGGTTTCAGCTAATCGTCATGACCCGTGGTGTCTAAAAATCTCCTGCTCCCTTATGTTAAGGGAGCCTCTTTGTAAATAGGGCAGGTCCCCTACATAAGGACAGTGTTTTTATTCACACCCAATGAACAAACACCTCCACCCACTGTTGTTGTTTTAAAAGACTCCAGCTGCTCATGAATATAGGGTCAGGGAGGGCCGCCTAAATGTTTCTCTGTGCTTTCTCCCCAGCGCAGCCAGCAGAGCTGTTTCCTGTTCTTTGTTTCAAGGCTGGGGTTTGCGTCACACATTCCAAGTGGCATATGTGGTGCTCTTTCCTGTTTCGGGCTGTTTTCTGGCAGATCGGTAGCCTCGTCCAGGCCCCTTGTCACTGCCCCTCAACTCCCAATCCCCACCCAATGAGTTATCATGTCTCTACACACTCACGATTGCTTAAGATGCCTGTGTTATGTCATAATGAGGTTTCCAAGTTAACCTTTAACGCACGCCCTCGACTCCAAATATATTTATGGGGGTGAACTGGAGAGCTTCGCTCCCTTTGCTGAAAACTTGTACTCGAGTCTCCAGAAAGTTGTGAGCCAGTTTTCTGTGCTCGCTTGCTCATCAGCCGATCTGGAATAGCTCCATTAAAGTCACGGAGTTACACTAGTGTAAAAAGAGTGTAAGTGAGAAGAGAATCCACATCTGTAGGCTCATACTTGCAAGAGGGTTTTGGCTTCTGCCCTTACCCAACCTGAATGGCCCACCGTAAGCACTTCGTATTTCCAGATCTCAAAAGGAATAGATATTTTCTCCTTACACAAACTAGAAGATCCACTGTCTTCCAGATGTAATACAGAAAATGAGGCACTGCTGGCTAACTTTTCTTCGGAATAAATAGGTATGGCTGTCCCACATTTTGCATTTTTGAAGGCATAAAAATGAATTTTTTACTCCTGTTTTTATATTTGTCTTCTCCCCCCCACCCTGTTGCAGGCAGACATAGATAAACATAAAGAGGAAATTCAGAAAGAGAACATAAATTTTTCTGTTGCTCTGGATCTGACAGAAGAAGAGCTAAAGGACCCAAGCCAAAGCTCACTGAAATCAAGAGAAAGACTTGCATTAACTTCAGTGGGCTTTGAATCAGGCCCTGGATGAAAATGCAAGATGGAGTGTTTATTCTTCTCTGTCACTTACGGGCTGGAATATGCATGGTTTCTGTACACAGAAAATACTTCCACCTTTTCATTTTACTTCACTCATTTTTTAAGTATTATTCTAGTTCCTGCTGTTTCTTTTTTGGATGCTAAAAGTTAGCTGTTAGTGATCGTTGCAGGTATCTTTTAAGAAGTATCCGAAATACATGCTTTAAACTTCCTCTTTCAGGGCTTAATTGTATGTGAAAAATATTTTTTACTGAATCATGTGCACACCCTTACATCAACTTGTTTCTTGTCTATCCAGAAACCCAGATAACAAGAAGTATTTGGCCACACAGTTTTGGTAAGTTATTTATTGATTGTTTTGTTACTCTCAGTTGGTTTTACTTAGTTGTTTTTCTGTTAATTTTAGAATACCATGGATGAGTTTGTCCATTAGAACCCGATTAAATATCTTAATTCTGGTACTGTTAATTTGCACAGGATTTCAAACATATTTAATCTTTTTTCCCATGACAGAGGAAAAGTGTTGCATTTAACGGCATTTAATATTGGAAACTGGTGTATAATAAATGCAGTAAATTTTGTGGTTCACACCTTTTTGTAGCCAGAAGTTCTACCAAATCAGGGACTGAAATTAAAATTATAATAGTTTTGTAAACCAACTTTTTAATATTAATTAACACCGCTAACAGGAGGTCTTTTAGAGTTCTTTCATGCTGTCAGCATTGAAGCTTTGTGTTTTCATTCCGAGGCTAGTTGCTTCCAATCCGGAATATGAAGTTTGGCAGAGTTGGTTTTAGGAGAGATTTAACCCTTCCCTGTTAAGCATTCACTTGATGCCGAGGCTTCCTTTGAGGATTTTGTAGCCATAGTGGATATCTCCAAGGGGAAGGAAGTGTAAGTGTAGATCAGCCAAATGGAAAGATAAAGCTCTAACAGGTTTTTAATAGTAAACTAAGTCAGAATGGAAAAAGACCCAAACGCGTGGTCTGCCTATCATGCAGTCAGTGTGTGTTACCAACAAACTAACTTGATCCATGAAGGCATGACAGACTTTCCACTTTTAAAGAGTCCTAAGCTGCTTTGATCACTGTCTCATTTGTACCCACTACACTATCCAGCTCTTCTCCCTGTTTTTTTTTTTTTCCATTTCCGTAGGTACACAGAAGTTCGTTGACATTTGCCCTGTATTCAAATCCTCATTCAAACTAATCATTTAGGCTATTATTCATAAATGTACGCTTCCTTTCTTTAGAATTAGATTTCTTTTCTTCTCCCCCATACTATCAAAAAGGTTGAATCTGTTTCATACGTTTCGTGAAATAGCAGAACCCTTTATGTAAGAGAACGGTATTTTCTGTCATTCTTCCCTCGTAATAAAAAGATAGGATTTCTATTTCTCCTTTTAAATTATCTTCAAAATTAACCTCTTAAGAAAAACACAACAAAAAAACAAAGTTCAGTTTGGAAGGGAAAGATTATCATACCATTCCACATACTTCACTTGTTTTCAAAAGTCTATCTTTTATCCTTACTAGACTGTTTCTCCTTCTAAGAAGTAGCATGAGACAGGAAACCAGACAGCAGTCTGCCCTGATAAGGGCGAATATTGTCTAATGGAGGTGCCTCAAGAGCTTTTCTTTCTCTCTCCCTTAGGTTCAGTAAATGTAGAACTGAAGGTTGAACAGGATTTACATGGGCTCCATTTTTCCTTGCTAGAGAAGACATTTTCTTAATGAGCACTGCAAGAACTTTTTTGCCCCAAATTTTTACATACAAGAAAGCCATTTCCAGGCACGTGGCTTCAAAGAGCTTCCAATAGTATTATGGTAAATTTAAAGGAAATACTGATTAGTCTGCTACACAGCTGATAAATTACTATGTCAAAGCATTTCTAAGTCAAACAAAGTGATGTCAGCAAAGTTAGGGTGCACAAGTTGTGCAGAAAACCAGATTTTTCAGCCTGCTTGCAGTTCTGAAAGGAGGAAGGTAAAAGATTTTCAAGTCAATAAAAAGCAAAAATAGTCTGAAATACTAAATAACAGAATCGTATAGAAATACTCTTTTTCTTCATGCCTATCAAGTAAAACTTTAAGCAGAAAATTTTTGCCCAGGTACAATTTTCGTTTTACACGATATCCTAACTTTTTCAACAGTTATTACTGTTTCCCAGTGGCAGTCCAGTGAACAAACGAACACAGAAGGCTGTCAATCAGTAAAATGTTTTCTTGGTGTACTAGTTCTTCATGATTTTCCCCCTACTCTGTTCTTCAGGCAGTGGCTGCTCCGGTCCCTTCCCCTGGCACCGTGTCTGGGCCTTTGTTGCTTCCCCTGCTCTTGCTTGCTTTGACTGAGTCTGACTGCTGTGCTGAGCTGGAGAGTTTCTTTGCCTGCTGCTATTTTGGGGCTCAGTGCATTTAAGCGCTTGCTTACTTCCCATTAAAGTTAATGGAACTTTAGAAACACTTTTTTGCTGACTCAGGTCTTGATGAGCAAATGGTACAGTAAGTGCAAACACATCTTGTTACTAGCCCTGGAAAACTCTTTCTACCCTTTCCAGGGAATCCTGCTCTCAGAAACTGGTTTTTCTCTGTCAAGCTCTCTTTCAAGGTTTCACTGAAGAAGGCTTCTCACCCAGGTTCAGAAAACCTCCCTACCCTTTGGATTTCATCAGTGGAGAGTCTTCTGACATTATCACTTCTCCTTCGTACCAGGGGAAGTTTGACTCGAGGCTCACAGAAGAAGTAATGGTTTCAGAGCAACAGCGTAAGTCCCAGAGGGCTTGGACTGAAGAGCTTTGGCCACATGACTTACATTGGCTGCTAGATACCAACAGTGCTGCAAGAGCTGCAGTGTCTTTGCGGAGGGCACTCATGCAGTGCTAATTTAGCAGATATCATTACATTATTCTGTAATTATACCAACAATAACAATCATACCTTGAAGCTTCTAGACAAAGCCTCACTGTACCACAGGGCAGCATTCCTTGCTTCCCCCAGGCACAAAGATTGAGAAAGCAAACCCTGTGCATGCTTTCATGCAGGGTGAAGAGAGGCAGAATTTATGGTCACCACCCCCCTGTCCACAACAAGGGTATCGTCAGGTCACTGACTGCTCTTCCAGGTATTTAATGAGAGCAAAGGCTCTGTGTTAGAGGCAGGCTTTGTAGTTGTTGTATGTGCACAGTCAAAACTGGCCCTCCACCCCACCCTTTCCTTTCGTAACAGGTCTACAGAGTTGGTGGACCTTGAAGGTAGATGTATAGAGCTGCTGGGAGCAGCAGCAATGCAGTTGCTCTTCTCCAGCTGCTCTGCAGTGCAGATGTGTAGTCTGGGTGCATTCTTTAAGCACTTTGCTAGTTTCATCCAGGGTAAATAATCTGTACAAGTCCTTGTTGTCAGAATACGTGTTAAGTACCTTTAAGCTTTCATTTACTCTTAATTATGTCTCTGAAACAGTAAACCATACCTGTCAGGAAGTTAATACCGAGAAGTCTTGAATCCTGACAAGGTGGTGAGCTCTACCAATGATGAACTTCCCTTCTGGAAGGGATACTTCGCTGCAGATTGGATCATAAGGGCAGAGTTTGTGTTTTTTCTGGCTTGGTGTCTTCACTGGACTTCGGATAGGAAAATACTGAGGGACTTTGCCTGGACTTTACCTTGCACCTGTCCTTATTTGCATACAAAACCCAATTGCTTCATTTGCTTTCTGAAGTACAGGGTGTGAGCAAAATCTTATCAAAAGCCATGTCCTGTTTGGACAAGTTGGACTGACTTGGCAGAGACCCACAGGGTGGAGTGAATGGGAGGAGGCAAGAAAGTAAAACTGGGTGGCTTGTTAGCAGAAAAAGAGAGAGAGAGAGCAAAAAAAAGAGAGGGTGGAATGTTTGCCTACCAGATTGTAGTTAATTATTTAGTTTCAGATTACATGCATTTTAAATTCTTTTAACCCACATGAAAAAAACCCAAAATAGTTTATCTAATAATGTGAAAGACAAAGGCCCTTATTTTTTAATACACTTAATATGAATATATTGTTGTCTCCTCACTGTTTTTTCCAGGGTACCTCAGGAATGAGAGACAGTAATTTGATTTTCCAGAAATTAGTTGTATTTACTAAACAATTTGTGGGCTTTCAAACAAGTACATTATGAAATCAGTGTGTAAAGTAGATCCCAACTGTTTTTTCATTCCTCTGTAATAGAAACAGATAAGGCCGTTTACCTTCCCTATTGCCCCCTTCTCAAATGTTTAGGAGAGATTGGGAGGTTTTGAGTTAGTAGGCATGATTTTACAAATAGACAGAAAAAACTACTGACTTCTTACTAGAAGTAGCATGCTCTATTTGTGTATCAGTGTGCATGCATGTATTTTGTTCGTGAATGTGGTCCAAGCAATCAATTTGGAGCATTATTTTTAAATACAAAGAGAATTGTTTTGTGAGTTTATTTGCAGCCTTAGGAAAGTGTCCTTCTGAGCTAAATTTTAAATGCTAGACCCAAAGATGGTTTATATTGACTCTATAGCAGCTCTATCAGTTTCCACCAAATAAGAATCTGACCCTCTGATCTGGACCGACAGGACCAAGCGTTATATATTAATTAATTTTCCTTTCTTGAAAATTGGTTTCCAGTCACTATCAAATGGGGAAGAGTACCGCTTAAGAGTAACGTGTGATAAAGAAGTACTCAATTTCTGTACTATGATGCAGCAATAAAAGTGACATTTTCCTTTGCTGTTCTTAGATGACTGCACCTGAGAAAGATTGAGAATTACTTTTCACTTTTATTCAGGGCATTACACTTTCTGTTGCCTATGTCCGTCTGATTCCTGCACAGTAATTTAGAGCTCTCTCAGGAAACACTCAAATGTGTAGCATGACATGTGAAATGTGTATTGAGTGTCTTTCACACACTTTCTTGAAAGTAAAAGGTGAAAAAGAGTAACTCTTAAACTGAAGACAATCTAGTTTTAACCAACAAAAATTACAAAAAGGATAGCCTGGGAGCATGACTGCTTGCTTAGAACAAACTCTTTCTTCCAATCTCCCTCCCCTCCTCTCTCTCCCCCCTTCCTTCCTCCCCTTTCTCCTCTTCCTTCTCTTTCTCTCTTTTCTCCCTTTTTTTCCCTTCCCTTCCCTTCCCTTCCCTTCCCTTCCCTTCCCTTCCC
>NW_008795334.1:2811829-2835444 GCF_000699145.1 Aptenodytes forsteri | reverse complement strand
AGTTAAGTTAATAACCCTCTCACAACTTAAAAGTAGTTCCAAATTCTTATATATGAGGTCTGAGATCCTACATTTTACTGTAAACATTTTTTATATCTAAAAGTATAACCTTTTTTCTGTTTTCACAATGCATATATATGTGTGGGAACTTGTGTGAGTGATGCATAGATACACATATATATATTTAATTCATAGCTAAGTGGATATATTTCTGGGAAGACAGTCTTCTGAAATGTTAGTTCTAGCTATGTGAAATGTTAAAAACCTTAAAAAGATAACCATTCAAAGAAAAACAGTATAGTTAATAACCCTCTCACAAACATACTTAAAAGTATTTACAAAATTATCACAACTTTTAGCAAATAGTGCCATCTTACACAACTACTTCTAAAATACAACTACATGTTGAGTTTAAACTGGAAATTGCATTGAGCTGCTCTATTTGTTTCACTTTTCTTTTTTTCAATTTGGTTTTGTCAGTCCTTTGACTTTTGTAAGAAGAATTATGACGATACTTTAATTTACTTTTGATACTTGTTTGTTTCCATTATTCAAAATATACACTGTTGTAATATATTTCCAGAAGTCTTTAAACTTTATTCATATCCCTGAATAATTAATGATAGACTTGTAACAACTCATGCCATCTTTCTCTGAAAGCTCTTAACGAATCTTTATCTATAAACACACGTGATAGTTAATTGCAAGATTGTTCATTAGTGTAGGCTTATTAGAATTGTTTTAATTTGAGCAGGTACATCTTAAAATTTTCATTTAAATTTCTGGGAGAATTTTCCAGCCCCAACTACAAATCTGTTGTTGAGCCTTTAGCCTACTTCTGCAGGGTGAAATTGGCTGGATGGTGTAGTCTGGCTGTATTCGTTTCTTTCCAGTGCCATCTACTGGTCAAAATGGAATTTGTGTAATTTTTTTTTGACCTCGCATCTTCATAGACCTCTATAGCGCTTCCAGGCAGGGCTGTGCACTGTACAGTGTATGGTCAGAACTTGCTTCTCAGTCATATAATATATAACCTCAAGTGATTTATAAAAGCTTGCCAACATCTAAATGTCATTGAGAACAACTTTCCTTTGCTTCTCTTGGTTCTCACTCTGTACCCTTATGGCTTACCCCAGAAGAGGTATCTCCTCTGTTCCTTCACAGCATCTTTCCAAGTTGACCATGGCAGATGTGTAGTATGATAGTTAAGTTATGACATCCTTTATGCTAAATACTTCTATTTCAGGCAGTTTGAGATAAGTTAGAATTGGACAAGTGAGGTTGAACGCTCTGTAGAAAAAAGAACTGAAGCTGCATAGAATACAACCAGATTTTTTGAAAACACAGCACAAATTGTTATTGAATTGTCACTAAATCTATTATCTCAGGGAAGTAACTGATGTATTTATGTTAAGTCATTGCAGCATGTTGAATGTACCTCTCCAAAGTAGTCATGGATTTTAATCTTTCTTTTGCACTGATTTCAATATCAGCGTATGTGAAAGTTTCAACTTTTCTATCAGGACAAGAGATACCCTCTACAGAATCAGTTCACTGTATTATCAGCTAAACAAGATTATTATGAAGTTATAATGCTGATGAGAAATGCATAGTCTAAACTGTGATGTGTTTACACACTAATGACAGCTAATGAAAGTGACACTTCTGTGATTTGGTATGCTGGCATGCACAATAAAAATTCAAGTTAACTTTCATTAAAGTGAGCAGATGTCCCTTTGTTTCAATAGCAATTGGGAAAGAATAAACTTACAATAACTGAAATATTTATATGAAGGCCAGTCAAATATTTAAGATGGAGATGGATAAATATTTACATTAATCTGACAAAATAGTAAGTCTTTACAGTTCAGAAAGTTGATTAGAGGGTTTCCTGCGGCTTTCTAACACCTTGTCTTTCCCCTGCAGGCCAGGACATCAGAGGCATCAGAACAGGTCAATAAAAAAAGATGCTAATGTTTGACCCAGTCCCTATCAAGCAAGAAGCCATGGAGCCTGTTTCAGTGGTAAGACTTCTAAAATATTTTAGCCTTTGTGATGATCTATGGTTTTTCCATCTTTAAATTCATACCAAGTTTTCTCCTAGCTTTGGACTAGCCTAGGAAAGGCTGTGAAGTTATGTTTTGGTTTTAGGGCAATCAAATTTACATTCTAGCAAAACTTTTTCTGTAGCTTATGAATTTATTGCCCTTAAATGACCTGCCCCATTACCTCTGCTGGTGCTCCCATCCCCAGAGCAGAGGAGAGAACATCCAAGTACTCCTCAGCCTCTGCAGTGGAAATATGATCTCTGTAGCTCATGCTGCTGATGGAGATGCGTTGAAATTAAGTTGCCAGACTTCACAGTGAAGTGGCAAGAGCCTGTGGTTTCGATGTTACACCTCTGAACTAAATAAACAGCTGCTCACCATCCCCTTTTCTGTTTCTCTCTTGGTCTTGAAAACATGTGCCTGGGGCTAACTCTATGCTCTAAACAGCAGAAAATTAATCCTGACAAAAGAAGTAATGGCTTTTTGTTGGGTAAGCCGGGTGCATTACCTTACCATGTGAACAGATGAGAACCGGGGCACTGGAGGAGGAATGGGGAAAAAAGGGGAAGGGGAGACACTTCAATTGGGTTAATTTTCTGTCAGCTTGGTGTATAGGATCATCTCAGAGAAGAGTCTTAAAAGCAAGAGCAGCAGGAACATATAGCTGGGAGGGGGACAATGGGAATTGTGATGATTTAGGCTGCCAGGGCAGCACGGCCTTAGGAAGCAGTTTCATGTATACTTCACCTATTCAACTGCAGGCTGCTGCTGAAAGGGAAGGTTCAGGCTTTTCTCCCTCCTTTCCAGCTTTGTGTCTCCTTTGTATGACATGAAGCAATTGTGTGGCCACAGAATGATTTGGATCCTTTGGATCAGCTCATTGAATGGTCAGAATTGCTAACCAAAAACACCCTTATTTTTTGGTCAGATCGGGAAGCTGATCTGACTCATTCTGCAGCTGCTCAATGCTAGAGCAAGGGGAAGGGGGAGGACAGGGGAACGGCACCTCCCCTTTCAGCAGTAGCCTGCAATAAGATCAGCTTAAGTGTAACATGAAACCGCACCCTTAGAAAGGCTGATCAATTAAAAGGGTGAAGTCAGTGTGCATAAATTAGAGTGCATTAAACTCAGGCTCTGAATGGCATCTTCCAGTGAGAAGTTTGCTTCCTGTTTTATTTAAGATGTAGAATAATTGTCATCAATTTAAATGCATCTGCAAGCA
Organism: Aptenodytes forsteri; assembly: GCF_000699145.1. Taxonomy (NCBI): domain Eukaryota; kingdom Metazoa; phylum Chordata; class Aves; order Sphenisciformes; family Spheniscidae; genus Aptenodytes; species Aptenodytes forsteri. The sequence continues at coordinate 2,832,174 of NW_008795334.1, read as the reverse complement.
GTCTGCTTTCTTCAGTGTATTAATAACGCTTTTTGAGAGTTAAGTTTATATGCATTTTAAAATTACAGTTTGACCTTCATGGGGTTTATTTACTTGAGAGCAATGATAGAAAAATAACTGATCTATCACTGAGAGTGTAAGTATGACAAATTCCAGTATTTGGGTCAAGAAAGAACATGAGTATTGGCCAGTCTGTCTGTCACTTCAATCATAATTACTGCATAACCTTATTAAGATTAGTGGTGATTATCTACGATTATCTAAGGATATCTAACAGTGTCCATCAAAAGCAGAAAATGGGCCAGTTGTACAATAAGAGTGTCATTACACAAATCACAGAAAATCACTATAGAGACGCTGTGGGCTGTCTTTTGTACACATCTGCCTTCATCTCCCAAGGAGGGTTCTGCAGTGGCTTGGGATGATGCGCATGAGAGACACAAGATCCTGCCCCAGACAGCTGTGTGCTTCTGCAAGATGGACAGGGTCGGTCCCTCAGCAGGCTGACCCGGAGAGGAGTGAGCAGTCTTCCCCAGATCGGCACATGAAGGAAAAACTGCAATGGGAAGAACAAGGGAGCATTTCTGAGCCAAGTGCATTTCAAGACTGTAGTTCGAAATGTTGCTTATTCTATACCACATGCTCCTTGCAGAGGTGTGGTACCTTCCATGCGTTGGACCTCTGGAGTCATCTTGGGTGTTCTTAGAACTCGGTGTCATCACTCTGACCAGCCGTTAGAGACTATTCAGAGCATTTTACCAAATCTGTATGCTTTCCTTTTCATTATTGCATAATGAAAAAAGAAAGCAGGAAAGGAAAAGCAGAAAGTCCAGAGGAAAGGACATTTTTTGAGTGAGGTTCCCCTTATGGAGATTACTCTGGTTTCCCTCGGGCTGAGGAGTGTGTATGTTTCAGCTCCTGTACACACACAGGCTATTTAGCCCCAAGCCTTCGAGGTCCTGGCTTCCCCAGCGCTTCTTGGTCTTGCGGCTTCCTTGGAGCCCTGCTGCCACAGCCCCCCAGCAGAAACTGCTCTGGAGACACCTCTAAAGGGAGGAATCATGGTATGGAGAGAACACAGGAAAAGATAGCAGCCACTGAGTGTGTTAGTTTTCTTGACCTTCTTTTGAGAAGGTGGAAGGAAAGAGAAACTGTTAGTGTGATGTTTTGGAGGTGCTGAGCATAGCAATCAGTTCACTGTGGGCTGACATAACTCAGAATTCTTAAATCAGGATTTGTTTGTATTGTACCTGTCATTCTGATAGTACCATTAGAGGCCAAACTAAATGAAGCCCCTTAGGAATTATTCGTTACTTTACCTGAACATACACTGTCCATAGGTATGAAGTCTGTCTTTAAAAAATCCCCTAGTTGGGGTGGGAGAAGGAAACAAACTACGGTTTTGACACCACTGTATTTCAGGGTGTGCGGCTGAAAGGATTAACTATACTTCGCAGATGACTGAAGCTCGCACCCACAGTATTTCATCACTCTACCAACAGCTCATGCTATTTAATGAATTGAATTACTGAACACATTTTGTGATAGTTCTTAAGAACTGGTGACAAAGTCATCTGAGTCCTACCTAAATATTTGCTGTGAAAACTTTTTAAACATTTGGACAAATACCAGTGACCATTTAGTGAAAGAAGTTGCTTTTTCATGTGTTACCATGTAACTTTGAATTGAAATAAACAGTTTTTCTCTGCCTTTCCATCAGTCCCAAAACTACTTGTTTCACCTGTTTTTAAAGATAGCTATATGCTGCATGAGGGGTTGAGGTCTTAAGTAGTGTACTGGAATACAAATTTCATGTGGTGAGAATGCTTTTTCGTGTATTAGCTACTATTTGGATTAAATCCTATTCATCCTCTTACATGATAGGGATTTGACAAATAGTGTAAGTAGGTAAGCAGGTTTTTCACCTGTTTCTGTTTTTCCAACAGGCTGGCTAAATTTTTAAGTTAAATTCATAGGGTTATTATAAAAGACTTGGTGAATTGCTTCAAAATCTTTTTGCCTGTACAACAAAGAAGACGTTTCACTGTGGCAGTATAACAGAATTTAGCAAATTATATCAGACTAGCGCTTGATAATGTCCCCTTGTGGAAGCAGCAGTCTTCTGGGTGGTGATAGGTGTGCTTGTGACATATTTGCCCAGTCTTTATTCTTGATAGATTGTCAAGAGGAAAAGTATGGTGATTCTCCTTTTGGATTTATTGATTTAATTGTATGAGCCACATGGATATGACTCAAAAATATTAGAAGTTCCTTTGATATATTTTCCAGTTTCTTTGTGGCTTCAGTGCTCTGGGTTTTATTATGGACAAACAGTAAGGAAAGGTAAATTAATTGCTTTGTAAGGCCCAAAGAGGGAAAGTGATGATATCAAACATAAAACAGAGCTAGATGGAGACTGTAAAGGAATATATATTGAAATACAATCCTGTATCTTTATAGTGATCTACTGTAGTGACATACCATTCTGCACAGGGATGTTTAGGAAAGCAGAATTTACAGAAAAGTGGGAATTTGTTGGGTTTTTTTCAGTCCAAGTGAGACCAAATTCCTACATACGCTGTTAATTCCAATGGTAGAAATCCAAGGAAAATGTATCAGCTTAAATATTTTAGGCAAACAGAGCAATGATACCTAATTTTCCATTGTGCCACCAGAATACTTCGCATAAGTTCTAGGACAGGTGAGAAAAGACTGCTCTTGGAGGCTATGAAGTACACTCCTGCTTCCTGCAGTTGGTGGCATTTAGAAAGCCAAACAGCGGTAGTTGGGCTTTTTATTTGTTTGCTATTGTTAATGCTCCCGATTTACAGAGAGAGAGTGTGAAGCCTTCCTTACTCTCCCATCCCGTATCCCCCAAGGGGTACTGTCCACTTCCCTGGCAAAGAAAGGGGAAGTGACTTACCAAATTTGAAAGCAGTGGTTCATATCAACCTAATAGCAATTGCTGTGTCCCAGGGTGCTAGAAACTGAAACTTTGCTATGCTAAAAGATACAGGAAGCTTAACTTCAGAACTGGGAGATAGATCTGAGTGTGACTTACTCCAAACAAACAGGGTTTCAACCACACTTCATTGATAGTGAAGCAAAACTGTTTTCCACCAAACAGTGTCTGATTGACAGCAGATACCTCCTTTTCATTGTTCTAGCATCCTTCTCAACTTTTTCACCCTTTTTCTTCCCAACACAAATAATTTGTCACACCACATTTTTCTACCACAACTTTATCTGCAGTTCAGATAGAAACATAGCAGTTGAAATCACAGGAGGAAGAAAAGTTTAGAAAAATTATTCAGCTTCCCCAAACTGCCAGAAAAAATAGCTGATGTTAAATCTGTGCCAGCTTATTTACAACAATGAAAACCTTCTATGCAAAGAAATGCAAGGCATATGGGGTAAAATACCAAGATCACTTCTTAAAAACATCATTATTTTCTTCCTAATTCTTGGAAAGTATTTCTTGCTTGTCTAAATATAGTTTACTTAAGTTTTCCAGTTTGCAGTTCTCTGCGCAACGTTTTAATAGTTTGGTATTTTTTCAACACACACACCTGCTGTTACTTGAAGAGTTGAAAGAGGATAACTGTTTATATAAAAAGGTTACAGCTTGGAGATGCTTCGTTCTTTAATAGACTCACTCACCAAAAACATTCCCCAAGATTTAAATTGCGTAGTCTTTTTCCTTTCTAGTATTCTTGCAATGGAAGAAATGTTCGTAGGTAGTGACCTTGTGATCATCCCTGACAAACCTGCAGCACTGTAAATGCACTGATGCTTAGTGGTGGAACGTTTACAGTTTGTTGAAACTGAGTAGACTTCGTACTGTAAACCAATAACAGCAATTTTAACAGAAGTACTTAATATCTCTTACGTGTTTAAATTTTGAATTTTTGCTTATGCCCATGACTTGATCAATTTTAGTAGATACTAAATACTGTTAAATATTAAACTGTATCAATATTCAGTGGCCTTCACTTAGAATGCTAATAATTTCATTGCTTGGCTGAACAGTGGTGGCAAATCTACAGAACTTGTTTTAGTCAGCACTGCTTGCAATAATGGCATTTTAATAGAATTCTGAGGAACCAATTACCATCGAAGATGAACGTTTTTATAAATCGAATTTGTAAGAATAGTCATAAAGAGAATAAATAAAGTTTCAGAGGTTTTAATGTAATATGTACTGTTTGAAGATTAATCACCATTGTGTATGCTGCTTTATTTGAATATTTTATGGAACAGGTGACCCAGCTTTGTTGTTTTATCACAGTGCTATGAATGCAGCAGGAAAATTCAATATTTTCTAAAGTCACTGTTTCAAACAGTAACTGAAAAGAAGAAAAATACATTTGTGTCATTTTGCAAAAATACTTTTAGTTAACATTGACATTTGAAATCAACTAACTGTCCCTCACAGGGAAGACAGAGATAAGAAACCAGGAACATGTATTGCTAGAAGTTCTCACCCCAAGAAAAAAAAGATTGAAATGTCATGGAAATGATTGTATAAAAATACAGTAGTTTTATACTTCTAATGTGTTTCACTTTCTACCATTTTGAACATTTTTTTTTAATCCCACTCATCAAAGTCTTTTTGGTGCCAAAGAATTCAGCAGTTTTTTAATATTAGTGTGAAACTGCTTAGCCTTAATGTGAAGCTTTACTTACCTAGAATGCAAAGATAGCATTTGATTTCAAAAAATTTACAACATCTAAAGATGTTGTAAAAAGCTAAACAACTGTGTGGATTGCATTTTCTATGTCTATCTGCTATGTTAAACATCACATCAGTTTCCATTTTAAGTTATCTGTTAGTAAATAACCTCAGTTTTCAACACTTTTTAAATGCAAAATTGATCTGGGTAGTTGTTTAATAGCACTATACTCTGCAATGAATGTTAATACTTCTTGGTTTACAGAAATTATTTCCACTAAAATGTGGAGATCGTCACGTAGGTCAAGGTTAGCTTTGGGGTTTATGTGATCTTGTAATGAGAACTGCTAGCTACCGCTAACAGGAATATTCTTCCAACGTGCCAAATGTTTATCCCTGTACTAGTTTTCCAAAATCAGACTGGCTAGTTAGCTGCTTTATTTCTCAAAAAAAAAAGGTTTTGCACTCTTGAGTTTCTCACCCATTGCTTATATAGTTCAGCTGTGTATTTTTTATTGCTTGTAGGGTTCAGATACATAATTTCTTGCTTTAGTGATGATTGTTTTCCAACTACTTAAGCAGTTGATTGGGACCCATTACTTGCAATTCTAAGTCCATTTCAACTCCCCTCTTGCTTGACTTCATGTTCCTCAGTATATAGTTACATGCTGGGCACAGCACCATGAATCTCCCAGGTCAGTTAAGTAATGTGCAGCTTAGTATATGAAAAGCAGTTTTTAAGGGAGAAAAGGAGTTGAATAAGCCTTGAGGATTTGTTTTCATCATCTGTTTTACATTGCTTCTGAAACAGTTAGTGAATCAGTACTTGAATAACTTCCTTTGTGTGAAATCTTAGGCTTTATTTAATTCACTTTTATTTAGAAAGTACATTAAAGTGCTTTCTTGAAACTTTTTCATTTTGCCTCAGTTTTATTAGCCGCCTTCCTTTTTCAGCAGTAATTGTGTGTGTGTTGATTTATTATTTGATTTTCTTTATTTTTTTCCCACTCCTTCCGACAGTCATACCCGTCCAATTACATGGACCAAATGAAGCCAAACAAATACAGCGTCATTTATTCTACACCAAGTATGTTGCACAATAAATTCTACTCAAACCCCGAAGGACTATCAAATGGAATCCAGATGGAGCCAGTAGACCTTACGGTGAACAAACGGAGCTCACCACCTTCAACTGGAAGTTCTCCTTCCCCCCTAAAATTTCAGACTGTGCATAGGAGAACTTCACCTGGATTGACTATGTCCTCACCCAGCTCACCTCTCAGTAAATTCACGCCGTCACCCCCAGGGGTACAGCCTATCTCCATGCCAATAACAATCCCACCTGTAATGGCTGCTGCTCTTTCACGCCACGGACTGAGAAGCCCTGGAATACTCCCGGTTATACAGCCTGTTGTGGTCCAGCCGGTTCCTTTTATGTATGCTCCCCATCTTCAGCAGCCCATCATGGTGTCCACAGTTCTTGCAGATGAGATGGAAACTCCAAGTAGCATGCAAGGTTGGTGTTGTCAGAGTTTCTTTTTTACGCCGTCTCATCCTGGGAAGATAACTGTATATCCAAACACTTTTTTGTGTGTTTTTCGCATTTTAGGAAATGGAACATAATTCCTGTTCTTCTAAAATACGCAGGCATAGAATTTACTGTGTAAATACTTTACCAAACTTACCAAGGTCATACTCTGTTCTGATTTATACCTGCATAAAGCTGTTTATCTACTGAGCTTTGGACTGATAAAAATGTTGGACTGATGAAGATGCATAGAATTGTTTTGAATCATAGTTCGTCAGGAGGTAGAGTAAAACTGGAAGATTTTGTATTTTAGCATAAATTGTTGCACTAAATACAGAGCTGGGGGATTTCTTTTGTTTTAACTATAGATTTTTACATATATTTTTTATTTCCATAACTCTCCATATTTTTTATGTGTTCCCTCTCCTACCCTCCCCCATACAGTGCCTGTCATTGAGTCTTACGAGAAGCCTACACTGAAGAAAACAATCAAAGTAGAGCCAGGAAGTGAACCATCGAAGACTGACTTCTATCCTGAACAAATGTCACCTCCAGTGATGACCCCATTGTCTCCCCAGCAAGTAATGTTGCAAGAGTAAGTAGCTAACAGTAGTCCCAAGATCAGCAGAAGAATGAAAAGCAGTTCACTGCAGCAGTTACCAATTTTGAGGAGTGGGAGGGCGTATTGCTGTGCTTTAGAACTTGTGATAAAATACAGACAAATATCCTGACCCCAACTGCCACTGTGAAATGAAACAAAAAACTCCCCCCCCCCCCCCTGCCACTGTGAAATGTGATTTCAACTTTTTTTTTCCCCTCTTCAGCAATGTAGGAGTTGATACGTATTTATACATCGCAACCACATAGATCTGGCATTTACATAATGCATTTCTAAAGTAATGCTAGTCCCAATCCTACAATTTACTGAAAGTAGGACTCCCAGTAAGCCAGTGATACCTGTTTACGTAAAACCAGAAGCAAACTGGAAAGATACTGTGAAGACATTTCGTACTGATCTCTCTATTTGTTACCTAAAATATCTTTCTTTAAAAAGATTCTTGTGACTTTCTTTTCTTGGAGGACCTTTTTGTCTTTTAAAAAATTTTGGCTACTTGGTGGAAGGAACCCCCTGAGGCCTACAAGTTCGGTATATATCCAGTGAAATTCCGTGTTTACCTGAGGCCGTTGTTCCGTGGGTGGTTTTTTTGGCAGCTCAAGTAGTTCCTGAAGCTCACTCTCCTCCCAGCCACTTGTTTCCACCCCACTACCAACTCATTGTGCTGGTACAACTGTTACTGGGGCCACTGCGTGAACTGGATCACAGATCTAATTGCTTTTAAAACAGTCCTGTCTGCAGAGGGCAGAGCAAGGGCTAGAAAGAAGAAGTGAGCTCTGGCGCAGAAACTTTTTAATTGGAAATATTAAAAATTTTTCAGGAAGTACCTGAGGAGCTATAGGCAGTCTTCCATTTCCCGTTTTCCCAGGGAAAATTCTGTCAACTTAACAAAATCATGGAATGGGCCGGAGCCCGGCTCACCGTTAAGCAGGCAGTGCTCTGGGCAGGCATGCAGGCTGCCGGCATGGCTCTGGCAGGAGCTGAAGTTGGGAACTGAGCTGGGCTCACGGTACATGACCTCAGAATCCATTTCTGCCCTTTCTTCCTGCTCGCCATCACCCTTGGAGCGGTTGTACGAGTCCTCACCTCCTAGGGTGGCAAAGAAGGGCTCCAAGCCAGACTCCCAAAACCAGTGTGTGAGTGCAGGGTGCTTCAGAACAAGAGAGGAAGCATGGGACAGGCTGTCTTCTGCATTTCCTTCATAAGGCAGCCTCTTCCTCCTGCTCATGACCGTTCCCAGGTTAGAAGGCACACCATGGCTCCAGGGCTAACTACATTCTGCACAGCCGTCCTGTGGGCACCCCTCCTCGTTTTCAAGTCTCTAACCAGCTTAGGTGCAGCTTCTAGACTGCAGGCTCTTTGCAATTAACTAGTTGCCAGCTAGCTTTTATAAGCTATATGCTGTTTATTTTAAAATAACCTCATATGTTTTATTATAATAAACATATAATAAAATAGTAAACATCCATGTTTACTAGGTGGTTACTTATCTTCCATAATGGACCTGCCACACAAGGGAGTCAGGTCTGTATGTACTTGGAACTGACTTCTGCTGGGTCAGGACTATCAAATGGTTCAGTTTACTTTTGGTCTTTGTTAGGCCTCTTTAACAAGAGCAAACCAGTAAGTGCTGTTCCTGGCTGATACCACGCCCTTCCTCCAGGGCTGAGACTTCTGCAGACTTGTCACCTGCATTTGTGATTGCATTAATTATTTCCCAATGAGTCCAGTTTCCACAGGAAACCCATCCGCTGAGCAAAGAATATAAAATTTGGTATAATGTGTAGGTAGCATTGTTACAAAACACATTTGAATAGTCCATGTTTCCAAAGCATCTCCTCTGCTTGCCCACGCAGAGCATTATATTTATGCAGACCCTGTCCTCACATTATAATGGCTTAAATTGCTTCCTAGCTGTCCTGCAGAGCTGCAGTTCTTGCTTGTTCCTAAAGCCAGCCCTTTCAAGTTCGCGTTCTGCTGTATCCGCAACAAGAAGTTTGTGAACGGTAGTTTTTATCTTTCTATCGTTTAAAAAAATACATAGACAAATCACACAAGTTACAAGATGAGAGACCTAGACCTTTATAAAATTTCCTGTTGTCTCACAGCTTCATCAGCCTCTCTCTCTGCATTATGAGCTTTAGGTAGGCAATGATTTTTTATCATTTTTCATAGGTTCCAACTGCCCAAAGTGTACTATTCAGACACAAGCTACATTAAAGGGGCATAGGAAACCTTTGGTCTCACTTTTAAGTGATCAATTTTGCTTTAGTGTTTGTTTTTGTCATACACTTTACATATATATAATGTTGGTGGCATTTCTGTAGGGATTGCTGGACTTTCTAGTATGTCTGATAATTGTCATAACTGTGCAGTTATTTCTAAAATCAAACTTGAGGTAATAATCTCTGACCAAATATAAGAAGCCTCATTAATGTTGTATTTTCTTGCGAGTGCAAGTGTCAAAGTGTAACTCACGCTCTCAACATAGTGTGGTCTGTTGGTAAAGGAGGAGAAAAAGCTGTTGAAATTGTAACATGATTTTTGGAAGATGCTCTTCTCTGTTAAAGAATGATGCTTAAATGGTTAGACTTACATGAATTTGTATCTGGTTGTGTAAGAGGGAATGAAAGAATTAGGGCTGTGCTTTTATTATTGGCACTTACTTAATATTTACCTCTGATGTTTGACACCGCCTTAATCATTTTTTAAAACTGCCACACCCTATCTGATTATTGATAACATTCTGTAGTCTTGCCGGCCTCCTTTCCTCTAAAGGGAAAATGAGACAGAGACGAATTCTCAGTGCTTTATTTACACGATCTTAGATTGAAAACCATCACAAACGGTGTACAGCCAATATCCTTTTTCTCTCTTTTTCCAGATGTTACCATGTCCAGGACTAGCCTCCACACATAGGAATTTAAACCAAGTTTGCTTGCTGTCCTAAGCCAGAGCTTCTCCAAAAAGACTAGTATGCAACAGCGTTAAAACTGAGCATTGCTTTAGAGAAGCATTTCGTTGGAAGCTAAAAGCCTGCCTTTCTTATTTGAGAGGGTGTACATCTGTGTCTAACATCACCATCTGGGGTTTCCTGCCATTACAATATTTTTAGCTAGATTTAATGTGTACTTGAAGAGTACATCACTCAACAGTCACAGAAACACCCAAGAAAGAGAATTTGGTTCCCAGTTTCAAGCTTGTAACTCTAATAAAACAATTAATAACAGAATTAAACTTTTCCCACATTGGTAATTCCCATCCTGCTGCTGTGGAGAGTAGTAGAAACTTTTTTTCTTGTTAAACCACGCACAAGATTTTCGTTGCTGTGCCTGATAAGTCTTTTTTTTATGTGGTTTTAACCGAAGGACCTTTAGCACATGCACTTTTATTTCGCTGAGAGAAGTAGGTATTCAGTGTTTCTGAAAATTAGGCCCTAAAGGAACTTGGTTTAAGTAACTAATATAACCTAGTGTTATAAAACGTAATTTGATCAGTAAAGAAGTATGAAATACAGTAACTGAGAAAAGGCAGGAGTTCTAGAAAGCTTATTTCTGTCACACGGAGGAGCTGGTTTTGCAACAAGGAATGCTAATACCTGCACATTACATACTAAGTTTCAGTTAAAATCTAAAAAATATATTAAAAGCAGTGATATAGATCTGCTAATGGGTTGAAAAATGCAACTTTGTGAGGTTGCAAGATTTATAACACCACTTAACCTTTTTGATGAACATACTCACTTCCTTTTCTAAGGAAGTGGAAGGAAGGACGTGGAAGAAAGAATCAAGGTTGTCCCCAATTCTGCAGTAGGGGTGTTGTTCATACCTAAATATCCACAGTCAGTGCCACCTTTTAAGAAGCTCTATGTGTTTTCACACACGTGAATGTTTATGTTTTTGTTTGTTACAGAAGTCCATATGTAGTTAGTACGTGTCTTACCTGCACTGTACCTGTGGGCTTCAAAAGCAAAAAATGATGTTTATGAAAGTGGAGGGACAACTTCAGACATCCTGTGGGTGTGCCACACAGGCTAAACTCTACTTTTAGGAATTGACGTCAGTGGTATAGGGAGGCCGCACCCTCCTGCCAGCACCAAACAGGAAATTCTTAATTGCTCTCTAAAGGAGTGGCTGGAACAATAAAGATTGAGTTCTGCTTCGAAACCCTAAAGATACAATTTCTTTAATAATATGGAATAGCTGTTTCCAATTACAAGCAAATTAGTTACATTTGAAGGAAGAAGAAAAATTGTGAACAAATCCAAGAAAAGTTCACTATGAACTCACAGTTTGAGAAATCTGGCTTTGACTGAGAAACAGGAATTTGAAGGGGGTTTTTCCTTTGTAAGTTTAAAAGAAGCTAGGGAGTAGTAAAAATGGCTACATCATGCCACAAAGTGAGTAAACATTTAAAAATATTACTGCTAGAATACACGAAATTTGCTAAACCCTCTTGAATTTTTCAACATGCATGTAATGTTGTTCTTTCTTCCAAGAGACAGAGTGGTAGTGAATAAAGGGCTCTGTCATGAATCCTATTAGCTGAGGTTTGCTGTGCTAAATGTTTTTCATTTTTGCCATTCAATTTGACTTTGCAGGAATCACCCTTCAGTTATAGTTCAGCCAGGAAAGAGACCTTTACCTGTGGAATCTCCGGACACGCAAAGAAAACGCAGAATACATCGATGTGATTATGAAGGCTGCAACAAAGTCTACACTAAAAGCTCCCATCTGAAAGCTCACAGAAGAACCCATACAGGTTTGAGCATTGCTATGCTTTTCTTTCATCGAGTCTATGGTAAAATAGTAGACTAAACTTTTAGTTTGTGCTAATAGCCGGATGACCACAGGTGTAAATAACAAAATGACAGAAGTTAGATCTGGCATTGTTCTGAATATAATTATAGGCAGAGCAAAAGACAGAGGATGTAGCAGGAAAAACCCACGACAAAAGACTGTAAGCCAAAGCAGGATCACGGTGTATGCTGGTATGCTTTACATTCACTGGCTCTTTGCTCATTTTCTGTCCAGTTGCTTGCAGATTACTCAGTCTGCACACCCTGTAAACACCAGATCAGTTCAAATTGCACTACCTCACCTCTTACATCACTGTTAAATTTGACTGAGACTTCCATGGGAGTAGCCCATTTGCAAAAGTCTGGACTGTGTGCCAAATACAAACACATCTGCTTCATGTGGACATGCTAACCAGTGGTCCGGTAGTGCTCTTCTCTGAGTGGGTGTTCCAATAAACATAGCCCCATCTCTGTTCTCTGCGGAAATGTTCATCTTGGCATGCTGAATGAATAATATGTACATCCAAGATTTTTACAAAGATAGGGGATGCTTTTAGGTAAAATGGAGCCCAGTTCATGTCTGTCTTACATCTCTACACAAGCCAGCCCTGTACCTGTTGGGCAGGAGAAGGAAGATCACATATTAGAAAGTAATGATTGAGAGAGATTTTAAGCTGAGCTACTTGTGACAGTGGTGCCAGTTGTTTAGACTGCAGTAACTTCAGGAGGTCACAAGAAGATTTCTGCCTGCTGTGCTGAGTGGTAACACCAGTCCTTTCCCCCAGCTAATCTAGAATATGAGGTCCTGGTTTTGAAAATACTTGAACAAATGCTTAAACCTTCACACTTATGGGCTTGATGAGACAAAACAAGTGCTAATATGGCAGAGGGAGGAACAGAGAGACAATAAAAAAAAAAGTTGTGGCAGGAAACAATTTTTTGATCTGTTAGCTTCAACTACACAGTTTCTAGCACGGAGTGCTAGTTCTAGCCCAGTGCTGTTTGGAGGCTTTTTGAGTAAGCATTAAAGTACTTGCTGAAATTTGACAAGGCAAGAGGATAAATCTGTCAAATATTTAACTGATGTGTTTGTGTCTTAAATCCCCACTTCTGTGTTTCTTTTTCCAGGTGAAAAACCGTACAAATGCACTTGGGAGGGATGCACGTGGAAGTTTGCTCGTTCTGATGAACTAACGCGGCATTTCCGCAAGCATACAGGAATCAAACCTTTTCAGTGCCCAGACTGTGACCGTAGCTTTTCACGTTCGGACCATCTGGCTCTTCACAGAAAACGCCACATGCTAGTCTGAATGTCTTCTGTCCCCGACTCCTGTCACACTTTTTTTTTTTTCCTCACACATGCATTTTAATTTGGATTCAGCTGGTCTGAATCTCTGAGTTTATACCATTAAAAGCTTACATATGGTCAGTAACAGATGTTATCTAACCCTTCTATGTCCTTGCCACGGGTCAGACCTAAAGAATGTGAACACTTTTTTTTTTTCTCCTGGGGATGCTAAGCAAACCCTTTCTGCAGACAGTATGTTTAATGTATTCCATTGTGAATAAGGGAATTTGTAAACTAACAGCTTTTGTTGGTTTCTTCATATAATCAACCCAGCATATACTGATAAAGTAGTAAATGTTACTGAATATCCAAAATGCTAGTCCTTGCCAGAGACTTTTATTTATGTGCCCTGTAAGGGATACACTCTCAGTTTATGCTCAACAATGCAATGAATGGACTCTCCCACCCGTCTTGATGGTTAATACAACAGTTTTAGAAAGGCACCTGATTCAGAAATCCCCTCTGCCCAAACAGTGAATAGCACTGTAGAAACAAATCTAAGCAATATAATTACTTTACAGAAAGATTGAGTCACAGTATCATTTACCCCAGTCAAGAAGAAAAATTCGCAGGAATTGGTCTACACGTAATATTGTGCATCTAAACCAATGTCAGCTCTCCTCTGTATTATAGTGTAGTATATATCCTTGTTTTTATTGCATAATGCCCTGGTGGATTTGTTAAATGAAGACCTTGTGTGACACTGTATGTCTGGTTTCTGTGCAAGTGTATGGATGGAACACGCACGGTACTCTCCTATGACATGGCATTAAATGATATTCACAGAAACCCACCACACCTCATGTCAGGGATACAGAGTATCCCTCTGTAATCACTCCCCTACATTTCTTCTAAATAGTTCTTCTCTTTGCTGTGCCTCAGAAAATAGCAATTGTTATGTTAAAAATGCTCCGAACTGTATTGTTGCGAGTGAGCGCCACTTTAATACACTACAGTATTTAAAATTATTAATCCACAATATTTTTATGAGAAGATGGCATCAGATACGAAGCACTTCTGATGATAAATTGAGTCACATGGCTGTTGTGGATAATTACGCCAAATCATCCATTTGATAACTCTGATTTGTGACTCTGGTAGTCTCTCAACGGTAGGTGGACGAAGCTTTCCTGTGGACGTGTCTATTGCATTAAAATACCACATCAGCAAGGCTTAACTCCCATGTCAGTTAGCATACACAACTCCATAGATAAAATAAACTGAATTCAAGCAACCTGCAGTTGACCCTAGAAATGTTCCTGTCTCTGGAAGCCCGCTGAAAGGAAGGTTTCTGTCTTTATTAGCTGGCAGACTTTATGGCACTGCAAGGAAACAGGCTGTATTTCTCTAGGCTCTCACGCACCGGTGCGTTTTTCTTCGTTCCCCTACGTGAGGTAAACACCATTCCCTGCAAATTAAACATACTGAAGTCGGGTTTTCATTTCTTTGGGGAAAACCCACTGGAAAATGGAGGGGTGAGGGGAGGAGGAGTTTCATAAAACTGTCCAGGAGGAGGCAGGTGGAGTGTCCATCTGCAGGTGGGTATATTTGAGCTTATGGAGCAGGTAGGCTGTGCTTCTACATCCCATGGAGTCCAACGGCAAACTGAAATAATCTTGCAGATGGGAGAGTTTGAGTGCAAAAAGCCTTCCCTTGGTGACAGAGTTTACCAGCTGTTCTGCTGACATCCGCATACCCATAGAATTAGAGAAGGAGAGGATCTGTACCTCTTGGAGGAAAATGCTCCTACAGCGATTGCTGTGAAATGCAAAGTACTGTTCCAGTTGTGTAACAAATCTTACATGTGGGAATATGGAACTGGCAATTTCATTTAAGGAATAGAGCCCTGAACGTGTGCTCTGCAAAGGGGAGAACGGGGATTTGCAGAGTGGGGCTGGGAACGTTGCTGCAAAGCTTTTGTGAGGAAGATCCGTATGCTCTGTTACATCCTCACCGCTTCGCTAGGGCTGAGGGAAGTTACGCCAGATAGATCTTGTAACTGACCCTCGTTGCTTATCTACGGAGCTGAAAAACCTGGGAGATGAACTGGTCTTTTTTTGATTTGGCCGGGTTGTTCCTAACATTGAGGAACTTGCAGGGAAGAGGATGATGTTAACGAGCAGCTGTTCTAGAATGAGGATTTTTGTTGGATTTTTTTTTATTTTCAGCAGTAGCAGTATCGTGGGGTCGGAATGGGCCTCCTTCATTAGGCTCTAGGTTTTAATGGCAGTTCCATAAATGCAGACACGTCACTGACTGAGAGGCTGCGTGAAACCCCTGTGGCATCAGTCGCAAGTCTACAGATACTTAGTGTCCCGGGATGAAAACAATTCTCCATTATATTCTAGGGAAAAAAGCAGATGAGATCCTATAAAAATAAGCAGCTTGATGGCAACTGATCCCATTTTAGCTTAACAAATGCAAATGTATAAAATTTGGGATGTTTAAGGAACATTTTCCAATGCTCTGTTTCTCTTTCAAGGCTTTCACAAAATGTTTTCTTTAATATTTTCTTTTTTTTAAAAAAACTAGAAATCTAAAATCAAATACCCTAAAAGCAGAATTTCTTTGTAACTAAGGGTACTTTGGAGAATTTAATCTAGGTTATTTACCATGTTCATTCATTAGCCTATGTACCTTTTTCCTGAAAATATTTATGCTAATGGTGGGGACAAATACAGTGAAGATGCAATAAAACTTTTAAATATCTTTATCCATGTGCCTTGTGATTTAGGACAACAGAAATCTAAATATTAAATATAAATACTTGAGATTATTTCATGCAAATGCCTTGTTTATAGGATTTTTCACTTACGTCTGTGGTGTCTTGTGGAATGTCAAAAAAGTCACAAACAAATATGCTTACATCTTTCAGCTGAAAATGTGAATTTACGTCTTAACTGACTCATTGACTCATTTTAGCAAACTTTGATTTGAGGGGTATCTTGTAATTTTTAAATATACACAGCTAAATACTTTTAAAAAGCCAGTCCTTCCATCTTTGCCCTAAAGAGAAGCCAGTTTAGACATAAAGATACCAAACCCTAATCCTGCAGAACGTGTATATTTAAAAAAAAAACTTTTTCACTAGCAGTATTGCACTGTGCAGTGTGTAACAGGTAATACTGATTTACTAAAATGTGCCTGTTTAAGCCATTTGATTATAATGAATTACTAGTTTCTAAGACAATGACAAAAAGCTAAGCAGGTATTGCTGTGTGTGGTTTTATTTAAATATACACTGCTGTTCTGCAGTGGTATTTCCAATGCCACAACTTGTCCAAATACGTTGTTGTCTCTGTCAAGGTTAGCAACATGTAGATGAATACAAATCCTTTCTATAAAAAATTACAAAGCATTTTACATATCTTAAGAGGGCTACACCAGTTTTCATTATATTTTACAGATAATAGCACTTTTTCCAATGTACTTTAAATATTAGAGGGTCAAAATAATCTTTCTGCTTAGCATCTCTCACCTGCAAATATAGCAGGTATATTATATTTAATACTTGTATAAACTATGCAGAATTTTTTTAATAAAATGTAATATATTTTATAAGCTAATAAGACTGAATGGGTAATTAAAGGTTTCTAGCGTGTATTACTATAACTTGCAAATATGGAGACATTTTGGTAATCTTTTCTTACTAAAGATGTGAATGTTTAATGTACTTTCACTGTTTCTACTTTGGTAGTCCAATGGGAATTCAGTAATGACATTTTGTCATGTCAAACTGTGAACATAAATTTGTACTGTACAGTCCTCATACTATATTTAGTATACAATGCATATGGATTATACTTGTTAATAAAACCCTCAGAATATTGTCTGTGGTCACGTCGTCATATGCTGTGCGACAAAGAGCAGTGGCACAGGTACAGGGGTCAGGGGTATGCCCAGGGGTCCCTGCTGGCTCCAGGCAGCTCGCGGGAGCCCCTGGGTTTTCGGATGGCCCTTCTGCAGCGCCCGTGCACACCTCCCATCCGTACCTGCCCCGCACACGAGCGAGGGCAGAGGCAGGCAGGCGGGAGCGGGCAGGGCAGGAGCAGGCAGGGCAGGCATTGCAGGCGCTGCCTGTAAGCACCTGCACTACTTCTAGCTCCTGTGCTGTGGAGGAGCTGTGCCCAGCAGGGCACTTCGAGGCAAACTCACAAAAATAGTTTACTCGCTTCTAATTAGGGCATTCTGATTAGTCCATTGGCAAGTCTGGAGCACCAAACATCCGAGCCTGCATTTTTTATCACTCGCAAAACAGCTGTCTGGGCCCGCTCCTTTAGCCATGCTCTTCCCCACAGCCCTTTCCCAGGCCAGGGTGCCAGAGCAGACAGTGCAGATGCAGACTGCCAACACATCGATGGGCACGAATCCTGCTCACCTCTGGGCACGCTCGCAGGCTTTGCTGAGAGATGATGATGTGTAGAGCTGACGAAGAATGTTTTTTATTTCTTCACACCTTTTCAGATGCCTAAAAAGAGTGAGCCCGGTTGAATTCACTATGCATCTCTTACTTTCCATTCCTGCTGAGGTAATTGCATCGGGATGTTGGTCTATTGCTGCCTGGGACACAGCAGATCAGCCTGTTGAGCACCTACGCTATGCCATGGTGACGTACAGAAGGGAAAGCAGGTACAGCAGAAATGAGGCATAAAAATAAAACCCTGCAAACAGCAAGCAAAATGTGCAAAAATGACCGGCTTGTGTATCTTGGCGTCCTGCTTGAAAATAAGGATTGCTCATTATAAAGCAAGAGTCAGTGCTTACATCATGCTGTTGATTTATAAGGTTCATTTGTTAGCGAACCAGTCGGTATCTGCACTCCACAGCCTACTCGGCAGGAGGGACTGACGGTGCAGGGGACTGCCCCCCAGCCACTGATCTGGCACAGGAGCTGCCACGAGGAAGGGCTTATCCTGAGCTGTCTTCTCGAGACCACACACACATGCCAGAGGCTCCTGCATTTGCTGGGCCAATGTGATTATTTATTTCAGTTTTCCTAAGAGGCAAAATGCATCGTATGTATTCTAGCATGAGCGATCATTTTCAGGAAATACTCAGTGATAATTTAATTGGCCACTGGGTGTCACCCTTAATCTGAGAAAATGGCAAAATTCAAGTTTACAGGATTGTAATTTAAGAAAATATTTCTTTTCTCACAGTTAAGAAATGAAACTGTTCCCTTCTATCACTGAGTCAGACCCTGTCATGCACAGAAATCTGCTCAAGGATTCAAGACTGATCTTTGTTTCTCTACTGCAATTTTTGGCCATAAAACCACATTTAACATATTCTCTACGATTAAAACTCTGGACTGGCCAAACACTGACAAAGTCAATACACAATGATGTTGCTTTCATGTGTGCTTCCAGGCCTGTGAGCTCAGTGAGAGCAGCACCTGACATCATTTTTATAAATATGGACATTAGCATGACAGTATTTCAAGAGTTCAACCAGATACTCGTGTCCTTTAAGTCTTGAAAACTTCTCCTCAAGAAACACCTCTATGAACACATTTTAAAAAAAAACTTCAATAGCGCATTGCCTCATAAAAGCCTGTGAAGAAAAGAATTTGCTACATTGGGCCAAAACAAAAAATAATCAATACTTTATGTACCCTCTGAACAGAAACAGAGTTTCAGGGAAAAGAAAATGGAAGTTCCAACAGAGAAGTGATGAGAAACACTGTCAAATGCTAACTTAAAAAAAAAAACCAAAACCTGAATCTGCTTTATCAAAGGAAGTCGTGTTTAAGAAGTGTATTTTAAGTGGCTATAGGGTAAGGTACAGTATGTAAATAATTTAAATACTTGGCATGTGCATGAAAGATTTGTGAGGTAGGAAGGACAGAGTATAAAGGGGTTTTACAGGGTTAATATCCAAAAGCAATATACTCGGCAGACTTCAGAAACCAAATTATTCCTTTCACACCTACCTACAACTTAGGTTTCAGAACAGTCTTAAAGGTGAGGGACTCTTCCACGGCCCAGACCCTGTACATTATTTAGGACATAAAACCCAGTGTGCTGATGCATTACATTTACAAAGACCGGAAAGCCTGATTTGAGAAATTTTACTTCCTCTTTTCTCGTCTAGTAAACAGGACACAATATGTGCCCATTAAAACGTTACCGCTAAGTCTGAATGCTAATCATGTCCTTAGACTGTAACGCTTGGGAGGGGGAGGTCTTTCGGGAAGGAGGGGCACAGGTTGCCTGGTAGCGTTCTCTGCTGTAAAGCGCAGAGGAGCCCTGGAGAGGTAAAGGCGACAGAACTCCTAACCAGCTTAATGTGCACCGGCCTCTGCGACTGAACAGTTCCTTAAGTACCTGAGAGCCGTATAGCACACAAGCCTTAAATTACAGACAGATGTAACTCTGGCTGCAGCTGAAATAAAGAAGCCACTAAAGCTTAGCCAGGCAACTGCCTAAGAGCAGACAGCGATGTTCCAGAGGAAGTAAAGAACCTGCACTCAGAGGGATGCTGTATGGTTGGGAAAAACCTGTTAAGAAGGAAACATCACAGCTCCAGCGGTTTATTCAGGCTGCAGCCCCAGGTTTAACATCACTACTTCTGTGGAAAGCGCCTCGCAGCCTGCCATAACTGGCTGGCTGGCACACGAGGTTTGTGATGCACTTTCGGCAGCACCCCGCTGTGCCCAATGCCCCTGGCTGCCATGTTGGGTTGCCATGAAGCACGAGTGACTCTCAGGGTAGGGTAAAGCCTTCCTGACTTGACCTCCTGCAGAGCACTAAGCTCCTCTGTGTCTTTGGACATCTCTCCTCATCATAAATAACCTGCTTTTCAAGCATGCTGCATCCACCAGCTCCCACTGAAGTACTGAGAGTTTAGCAGCCCTTTTTAAGGTACACAAAGAAAGCTTGGTCCTGGCTTTGGGAAGAGGGAGATCTCAGCTATGTATTATTAAACAAGTCAGTAGCCAACTCCCCTTCACCTGAAATTAAGACTTAATAGAGACTTCTAGCCCTTCTTTCCAAAGGTCTACATTTAGAGCCAGGCACCTAGCATCCTACTGCGATACCCAGTTAACCTGAGCTGGCAGGTGGGTGTACAGCGGCGTCTCAGCACCTCTGGACACCAGGAAGCTGTCTTGTAGCTGCCCGTCCACTGCTTCATCTGGCTACCACCACACATGCCTGGCAGGCGCTTGGTCAGCCGCCTTGGTGAGTGTCAAGGATCACATCCTCTTACTGGCTTGCTCACCTCACGTGCTGCTCACGGTTGTGATCAGAGGGCTTTGCATTTCCATTAAGCGGTAAGTATAATTACACAACTCCTCATCACCAATGAAATTACACCAGTGTCGTGGTTTAACCCCAGCCGGCAACTAAGCACCACCCAGCCACTCACTCACTCCCCCCCGGT
>NW_008795334.1:2803347-2811454 GCF_000699145.1 Aptenodytes forsteri | reverse complement strand
GGCAGAAAAGGCCTTGACTCCGTGTAAGCACTGCTCAGCAGTAACTAAAACATCTCTGTGTTATCAACACTGTTTCCAGCACAAATCCACATAGTTCCGTACTAGCTACTATGAAGAAAATTAACTCTATCCCAGGCAAAACCAGCACAACCAGGAAATTTAGTAACAGATAAAAAATGAGAGGTTTATTAGCTTGTCAAATTAAATCCAAGCACAGCAAATGATTAGATGTCTCCTATCAACAAATGCCATTAGTTTAATCAGTTTGATTTTAGCAGAGAAGTTACTTCCCAATGAAAATTGCTCCTTTTTAACCTGCATGATGACCCTCAGCACCTGCTACTAAAAGGGCAAGGTAACAGTTCAGTGAAAGTTGTGAGATAAAAGGGGATTTACCTCCAAACATCAAGCTTCTGAGTTTAAATACTTCATAAATGACCTAATTCAGTGACAGTTCTGGTAATACCACTCTTTCTCAATGGTTGTGCAAATTCTGTTTCCTACTGTTCATTTGCAACATTGCCAATTTTCTATAAATACGAGGGAGTTTCCCGTTATTATCACGTAAAACATATTCTAAATACCTATAAGAATACATTATCATGTAGGTTACTTATTAGCTGCTGCAGAGAGATAGCAATAAAATATATTTTATAATTTAACAGAAGAATTACAGCGGCACAACTGAGGGAAATTTTTGTAATGAAACGGTGATAGATTGAGGCATCTCATTTGTCTTATGAGTTCATAATAAGAAAAATATTTTCCTGAAATATATAACTACATTTTAGAAAACAGGAAAAACAAGCAACCTAATATAGCTTGATATGATCATAGCAGAAAGCAGCAATATTATAATACTATAAAAATTTCATAAGTTCAGTTATTAACTATTATTTTGAAGATAACGAATAGCAAATTCTATGAAATCATGACTTGGTAGGTAAATCTAGGCAAGTGTAGTACAAGTACTAGTTTAGTACAAGTTTAGTACAGCAAAGGAAGAATATTAAACAGGGATTAACGGCTCCAACTTTGAGCTCTTACCGAGAAAAGTCTCTGTCTGTGATGAAGGGAAAGACTTTCAGGAAGGGAAAACAGACTCATAAGAAGTCCCACTGAGGTCTGAAGGTGTCGGGATACTGTACCTTTGACATCTACTACACCAAAGTACAGGAAAGGACTTAAACAAGAGTTTTCTTCTTCTTTATTTAATTAAATCCAAGGAAGCAGATCCCTTCCACCTTAACCACACAACATCCGTGTCAGAACAAAGACTAAATGCATGCCTTGGCAGTCCTGGTGACATTGAACCAACTACAACCTTTATTGCTTTCAAATATGGCTAGAATCAATGGGAAAAGTCCAAAATAAAGGCAACCCAAGCCTACAAAAATCAGAATAATCAATATGAATATTTCTCTCTTCTTCCCTTTGTTGATGATGGGCAAATACAGGAGACTTCTGACTACTTTCATGACTAGAATAAGAAATAGCAATTTCTGTATGTATCACATTTTACTATAAACAAGGAATTCTCTAAAAAACTATAGAAGTTTGATTAACATAATTTAATGCAAGACACTCAAGTCAGCTATTCACATACTCACTTACACTACTAGTAGAAGTAACATCACTCTGCTCCTCATTTTCTTCAAAGGATATTGGCAGGTTAATGCTAATAGCTGCCCTCAGGTTAGCCCAGAAAAGGGCACGCTTGCTCCTCTCCTTCGGCCACTCCAGGTAGGTTCGCTTTGCCATGAGAGCCTTCAGCTTGTGATACCTCGCGGGGACAATATGCGGAGGGATCGGCTCCAGTAAAATGAGGATTAAGCTGTTGGAATTCTCACTGAATAATTTGTGATGGGCAAAGTACAGCTCATAGTGACACCACTCGCTCTGCACAAAGTTGGGAGACAACACAAAGATCGACTTGTAGCTCTTCTCAATGCAGTTAATGATGTTCTCCACAATGCTCTTGCCAGGGATAAAGTTTCTCTCGTGCTGGCACAGTTGTACGCAGCCCTCCCCCTTCTCCAGGTTCGGGATCAGCTCGTTCTTCACCCACAATGAATCGCGCTCGCTGTAGGAAATGAACGCATGAAACTGCAGAACGGTCTCCTGCTCTTCGGGGTGGTTGTGCCAAGCTCTCCGCTTCGTCTGCGTCCACTGCCACGTCATCTGCACGTACCACGGCACATCCAGGTAGATGCACAGAAAGGCCACGACAGCCACCAGCACCAGCGTCAGCAGCAGAGCTGTCACGAGCAAGAGCATCGTGTTGCAAGCCAGTTCAGTCAGGTGGAAGTCCTTCAGCTGCGTTCCTCGCAAGTCTTCCGGGTACTCGCACACATATGCCGCCGGCCAGCCAGCCAGCTTCCCCCCAGACTGCCTCGCCAGACGAATAAAGTCTTGCAGTTCACAGGAACACTTGAACGGGTTGTGCCTGGCTTGTAGCTCCTTGACCCTTGGGCAGCTCTGGAAGAAGTCGGCAGATGGGGTGAGGATCAAATTCATCTCTGTGTTCAGGAACTCCAGGGACATAAAGCCACTGCACCCCGGCAGGTCAGCCAGCCTGTTCGATGCCAGGTTCAGCTCCTCCAGCGATTTCAGCTCAGCCATCCCCTTGGCGACACTGGTGATCTGATTGTTTTGTAGGTTGAGTTTTTTGATGTTGACTGGCAAGCACTCAAACACGGAATCCGTCAACTGATTTGAGGACAGGTCCAACTCTGTCAGAGACTCAGCCCACCGGCATTGCACGTCAGCTGCATCGTGACTCAGCAAGTTGTTGCTCATGTCCAAATATTTCAGCAATTTCATACGGCTGGTCATGAAGCTTACCTTGGAAAGGCTCTCAAATTTATTCCTCTCCAAAATAAGTAATTTCAGATCTGTCAGAGTACCACAATTCTGGAACAATTCATCCGTCAGGGCATTGTGAGAAAAATTTAAATACTGAAATGAGCTTGTTCTATTGGGGCAAAGCATGTGTGGCATATATGCATCATATATTGTCAAACTGGCAATATTCATCTCTGAAAACTGTCGGTATAGAATCTCCTGGTTGAAATAAAAAACTTTATTACGAACATGCTCCAAAGTTAGCACTTTCATGGAGCCACCCAAAGATATCAGTTGTTCCAGAGAGCTTAATACGGGTAGAAATTCATACTCAGTCAGCTCCCCCAGTGGTCCCCGAAAAGTCAAATTTCTCACAGTCAAATGCTCCACAGGTGAACACCAAATAAACAGGAAAATTTGCAAAATGATAGCCCATTGTAAGTCCACAGTGTCAAGCATCAGAGCTGTTGTCTTGATTTTCTTCAGAAGCGTTAAAGGAGGAGAGGGGAAATCTTTGTTGCTCAAGTTATATCTTAAGTTAACTATTTTTAAGCTTTCTGAAGTGCTCATTCCATCATACAAGAGGGAAAAACTGAAGTTTTGGTTTGCTGCAAAAACAATATGGAGGCTCCTTGTATTCAAGGCTGTCAGACTCCGAGGCTCATACAGAGAAAAGTCTTCTAAGGTTAGGAAGACAGTGTGTAGCTGCAAACGTATGATATACCTGAAGTCTGACCTTCGTATCATCGTGGCACTTAATCCTAAGTACTCCAACTGAAACATGTTCCCGAATTCCTGACAGATGGGCAGGGCAGTAAACTTATTGAAAGAAAGATCTAAATGTCTAAGATATGCAAGAGTTTGACAGTAAACTTTCAAAATGTTATTATGAGATAAATCTAAGTATTCTAAATCTTCATTAAAAATGAAGACACTGAAGTCAAGCTCCGTAATTAGATTATGAGAAAGATTTAATACTTGAAGGTCAGAAAGAGAAATAAATTCTGAGATACTAAGTCCAGAGATCCTATTATGTGATAAATCTAACACATGAGTATGGACTGGAATGTTTTTTGGAACATTAGTTAGCAAACTGCTTGAATAATTTGAAATAAATTCATTTTCCACAGTTGGCTGGATATTATTCCATAGTATGAATGTAAAGACACAAGCAAAGACATAGATATTTGGAAGGGGTCCCATTATGCCTTCCAGGTTTATCTTGGTTTCTTACAAAAACATAGAAGCATATCTTTGGTTGCTGTCTAATATGTCTCAGTGATGAGTCCAGCCCTAGGAAAAGAAATCACATGGAATTTGCTGAAATTGTTGAACTGCTGAATTTGCTTTTTATTGCTAAAATAAAATTCAATACAAAATTTATGTAATAAAAATTTTATTTTTACATACTCTTGTTCTAAGTTCTTATCAATCCTCCTCATCCCATTCTTTAATTCCAATTACTGATTTTCTCAGGTAAGTAGAAACTAATTCCTTTATAATGGGAGGAATACAATCAGTGGTAAGTTAAAAAAACACAAAGATGTTAAGAAATACAAATTTCTCAACAATCTTCAAAAATTCAAAACCGGAACAAACAGACATCAATGCATTTAGGAGTAAAGGAGAATACAACAAGCCTCCCATCTGCTCTTTCCCTACACCCCATGTCCAGACACATTTGGGGACAGGACTCCAAAAGCCCCATGGACCCTCACAGGAACCGGTGCAAAAGCAGCCTCTTCAGTCAGAAAAGCCAAAGGATATTCCTTTTCACACCCCAAAGACCCAGGACACAGCCATGCACCCCCTCAGGGTCAGGCAATCAGAGAAGCTGATCAGCTTTGTCTTTGCTATAGGACAAAGACATAGGGGTCCATTTTCCCAGTAAGCCAAGGAGCTTGAGGAAGAACTATACTGTCTCATGAATATTGTAATGCCAGTCTGTCCAGAAGTGTACTAACAGAAAAACCACAGCATAATCAGACACTACGTATGAAGCAGTGGTACGCAAAATCTGAAAGAAAACACTTGACACTTCCAAAGACCTCAGGATTTCCTAGGTGTCCTAGGAAATTTCCTACATTTTCCAAACTACCCCACAGTTGCAACTTGACAAAGAACCTCTCTAGAAACGGTGAGGGACAATGAGTCTAGTTTTAAGGATCAAAAAGCCCAGGGATGGAAAGATTTTGTGGATACGGAAAATGGTCCAGTAGAATTAATATATGGTTATGGTCATGTCTATCAATAGCCTACATCTCCTAGATTTGGAGAGGCATCAGTCCTATCATGAAAAAGCATGACCTGGGCATTACTCTCGTCATCAAGCACTTAACAAAACAGACAGACATCCTGAAGAATGAGCAACTCGTAAACTGTTTCAGGAGACAAAAAGCCCCAGTTTTTTTCCTGTGCCGATTTTGTTTGAAAAAACCCCAAAATTTTAAAATTCTGCCCCTGTGTAATCTTTTGTTAAATAAAAATCAAATGCCTATTTTTTCAGTTCTAGGTTATAACGTGTGTTCATCCCCAATAATTTGATTGACTGATATCAAAACTCATCCCTTCCCCTTCAAGTCTCCTACCAAGCTTAATCAAGTTTTCTTTCAAACAGGTAAAGCAAAAGTATGTGTAATTAACATCACCAAAAGCAATAAAAGAATAATCAGTAAAGTGTAAATTTCTACCTCAGTAGAATCCAATTGAGAGGTCAAATTCTGTCTTCGGAAAGTTGTGCTAGGGTATCTGAGTACAGAATAGAAATGAAGCTGGGATGGTTGGTCAAAGTAAAATATCACTCACAAGACAAGGAAATCTGACCCAGCTTCCTTCAAAGAGCAGCTAACCCTGTTCTTCAGAGTCCAGGCTGGTAAAGAACCTCTTGAATCAAATAAACTTTGATCTGGAACTATCTGGAGGAACTTCCCCCTGGGCAAAAGGGACATCAGAAACAAAGCAAGAAATGTTCTGAAGAGAGAAAGAAAAAATGGTCCGTGCTCCAATACCAGATGAGTTTTCATTTACTGTTCATGCTATGCTATACACTACAAGAAGGGATGATCCATGCTGTATAGCACTGAAGAGTGTCACAGTCAAAGAATAAAGCAGGTATGTGTAGCAAAGCAATATTAAGGATCAACACTTACCCCTCCAGCACTATTTTATTATGGTATTAAATTAGAGTTGGCTGAGAATGAAAATTGCCATACCAAACATTTTTTCCCTTTCTTCTTTGTTGAAATTCAACATACAGACGAGCATTTTCACTGAAATTTCAAAATGCAAGAATATCTTCCAACAGTGAAGAAACACCAGCACCTGAGATCTGATGGAGTCCAATATACAGATAACAAAAAGAAAAGAAAATGTTAAATAATGGAGCAAATATAACCCACCTTTTGTGCGTGGAATTCACCTCTGATTGAAGAACCAGCAAAAGATCTCTGCATACTTGGTTAACATCCTCAAAACAGAATTTCAAACATATGTAATCTTCAAGCTGGGGAATCTCACATGAGATGCTAATTCCTTAATAATTACTACCTCAGGAAGTAGAAAGAACAGGGTTTTCTTATATAGGCTATATAATTCTAAGAATTAATCGAATTTCCCTACAATGCAGGTATTTGGAGCACAATGAAAGTAAATTTTTAACAGTCCAGACTCGAAATACATTTACTTCTGTAATATTTACATAACTGTATGGTTTAGGAGGAAATAAACCTTTCTGTGGTACAGAATATTCACGAAGGCAAGACTGTTTAAATAATTCCGCATTTCTAATTTCATGCCTGCTTCTGATGGTTACACAGATGTTCTAGAAATCCGTCAACTGCATCTCCTCTTTTGCACACACAGAAAAGAGGAAGCAGAACCCTCACCACCAACTTCTCTTCACATCAAAATCTCTTGCAGAGCTCTACCCCACTGAGTTATTTTCCTCAGCAAGCAGACTAATTAATGTAGCACACTGACAGATGGCAAAAGCTTAGATCTCAAAAGCTAGTAACAGGGGCAAACTGGCACCGTTCAAAACCTTTACAGGTCAGTCATCTTTACACTAGAGATGCCGCCTGTGGCTATCAGGGATGCCCCACATTGTAGCTTTCTTCAAAAAATTATAAAAAATGAACTATAGAGAATATTTGCTATGAAAGCTGTAAAGAAGCCATGAAGAACACAGCAATATAGAGCAATCTGGGGATGGAGGAATCCAATAAAGCAGCCATTCAATTAACGTCTTGAACAGGGACATGAGCCTACCGGGCAAATCAACAGAGCAGAGCGTGAGTGCATTGCAAAGGCAGATGTAAATAATCAAAACCAACACCTCACTGCCATAAGCCTCCGAACTAATACAACATGCTTCAGTAAGATTAATTAGCAAGGAAGAAAGAAGCAGAGATGAATAAATGAATTAAGATTTATTTAATCTTAATGAATTTTAAGACCAAATTAATGAAGTATGTAATGAATTCTTCAGGTATGAGCAAACTAGGGGAGAGGGGGCACCTTGGCCTATTCTGGACACAGTCTAGAGCTTACTCCACCCCATAAAACAGCACCTTGGAGGAGAGCTGGAGGCAAGAAGGGATTCAGCTAAAGAAAGCTGAGAAGTATGAAAATTTATTCTAGACAGTGGTGCCAGCTATATTTCAAGCTTGCATTAGATTCCTTTTTAAACTTTTCTTTTGCAATTACCTTTTTAATTTTGTAAAGAAGAATTTAACCCTTTGCTTGGCTGAAAGAAAATGTCTGTTTTTCATTTTGAGATTGATGAGTAAGATAGTCTGAACTGAAGCTGAACTGAAACCATTCTCCCTTCCTCGGTGCAGTGAATCTGAGTAACACATTACAGAAAACTCTGAGACATCTTTGACCCAAGACAAGACCAGGGATCATGAACGTTTCGCAATAAGCAGCAAGAGTCTGCTTGTCAGCTGATACTGTCTTGTCTTCAAGTTAAAGGAGAATTTCCTGTTGCTGGGCATTAATCCATGAAAATGAATAGACTAAGGCACTTGTTGACAGAACAATAATATCACAATCAAATTGAGAACTAAATTATGCAAACCAGTGGCAGTTTTACTTCCAATATAGAATCATAGAATAGTTTGGGTTGGAAGGGACCTCTAAAGGTCATCTAGTCCAACCCCCCTGCCGTGGGCAGGGACATCTTCAGCTAAATCAGGTTGCTCAGAGCCCCATCCAACCCCACCTTGAATGTTTCCAGGGATGGGGCATCCACCACCTCTCTGGC